>NC_070605.1:94195257-94498287 GCF_027172205.1 Podarcis raffonei | reverse complement strand
AATTTGATTTTCTCAATTTTCTCAATTTTCTCAATTTTCTCAATTTTCTTTTCCCCCCTTTAAAAGTATTTTTAATGGTTTTACACACTTTTATACATTTTATCTCTAAACATTTCAAACATTAAAGTAAAAGGTTCTCTCGAAACTTCGGACCTCCTTCCTTCCCTCCCATGGGTTCTATATTAAAAATTAAGTTTTCTGCATCTTTTACTATTATCCATCTATTACATATCTTCAGTTAGCATAGTCAATTCTGCATTACAAATGTCATTACAAACCTGCCAATGATTTTAACTGTTTTTAAAATAAATTACGTGGTTTTTTAAATCAATTACGAATTTACTCCAATCTTTAAAAAATACTTGATCTTCTTGGTTTCTGATCTTCCCCATCAGTTTCGCCATCTCTGCATATTCCATCAGTTTTGTCCGCCATTTTTCTTTTGTTGGTAGTTCTTCTTTCCATCTCTGGGCTAGTAGCATTCTCACTATCATCATTGCATACATAAAAAGTCTTTTATCTTCTCTTGGTAACTCTTCACCTTTTATACCTAACAAAAAGGCTTCTGGTTTTTTAACAAATATATTTCAGTTTCTCATTTTTCAGTCTTAAGTTCAGTTTTCCACATTTCCAGAAAAGCTTATTTTTTTAAAAAAAATGTCCCCATGAAAATCCACCATTTCAGAAAGAGTTTCTCCTGATGCACCCATTTTTGCATGCAATTTTGCCCAATACAAACATATTTGCAAAGCATTTTTTTCTAACACGATGCATGTTTATATGTTATTTTATCTAATATACACATTTTTTTGTACACATTACATGGCCAGAAAAACTGCACTGCAAAATTCGAAGAAGCGTGAATGTCGAAGAACGACTGTCTTTCAGTTCCCAAACTGTTTCAGAGAGTGCAGATTACACAGGGTTGCCTTTGAATGTGAACAGAATTGAGTTTCTTCCACCATCCCTAGCAGACACTGGGAAATGGAAAATATCAGGATGGGAAGGGGAGGGGGGACATTGTAGCTGCTTTGGTGACTATGGAGAGAGGAAGTGAAGAGTCTTCTCCAGTCTGGATATTGATCTGAGATGTGGGAGGATTCAAGAAGACATCTTAAAAGCTCACATTTCCATGGAGGCAACCTTTTAAGAAACCTGAAAGTCGATTGCCCAGCTAGGCTTGGGCAAACTTCTGCAATATCCCTAACTAGGATGGAAATGGAGCAGTGTATTATAGGGAAGATTGCCAGGTGGAGTCATATACAATGCCAATATCTATAGATACCACATCTGTCAGATTCTTTGTATGGAAGGCTGGTTAGCATTATATATAAATATATAATGAAGGTAGATTTCTCCTTGGACTTCTCCAAAATCCATATAATTACAAGAGACAGTTATGATCAAACCTGGGCTTTAAAACTGCCCTCCGGGTTCAAAACCACGAGACACTAAGGATGTATGGAGGAATCATGACAGATGGGCCTGTATTTAAAGATTAGTATTGCCTGCAAGCTTAACTAAGTTGGTTCTGTTTATGCACCTTTTAAGTTGGAGAGAAAAATCAATAAATCCCCAGTTTCAGAACTGCTATAAGGCAATGAATGCATTCTGAATGCAGGGAAGATGAGGAGAAAAACTTGCTTTGCCTTAGCATAGATGTGTGCTCACATGTCTTAATGTATTATTTGATAGCAGCAGAACCATTAATTCACACATAAAGAAGTTAGACTCTGTAGTAATAATAATAATAATTAATAATAATAATAATAATAATAATAATAATATATTTATACCCCGCCCATCTGGCTGAGTTTCCCCAGCCACTCTGGGCGGCTCCCAATCAAGTGTTCAAAACAATACAGCATTAAATATTAAAAACTTCCCTGAACAGGGCTGCCTTCAGATGTCTTTTAAAGATAGGATAGCTGCTTATTTCCTTCACATCTGAAGGGAGGGTGTTCCACAGGGTGGGCGCCACTACCGAGAAGGCCCTCTGTCTGGTTCCCTGTAACCTCACTTCTCGCAATGAGGGAACCGCCAGAAGGCCCTCGGCACTGGATCTCAGTGTCCGGGCTGAATGATGGGGGTGGAGACGCTCCTTCAGGTATACAGGACCGAGGCCGTTTAGGGCTTTAAAGGTCAGCACCAACACTTTGAATTGTGCTCGGAAACGTACTGGGAGCCAATTCAGATCTTTCAAGACCGGTGTTATGTGGTCCCGGCGGCCACTCTCAGTCACCAGTCTAGCTGCCGCATTCTGCATTAATTGCAGTTTCCAGGTCACCTTCAAAGGTAGCCCCACTTAGAGCGCGTTGCAGTAGTCCAAGCGGGAGATAACTAGAGCATGCACCACTCTGGCAAGACAGTCCGCGGGCAGGTAGGGTCTCAGCCTGCGTACCAGGTGGAGCTGGCAGACAGCTGACCTGGACACAGAATTAACCTGCACCTCCATGGACAATTGTGAGTCCAAAATGACTCCCAGGCACGTATCTGTATCTGAACGGTGTCAAGATAGCAGGCATGTGGTGGGTTCAGGGCACTTATGGGGATAGGTACCAGCAGGCTGCTGTTAGAGGTGCCTAACCTCTGTCACACACCCCAAAATTTGCCCATGCAAATCCTCTCACCCGCAAATAGTTGCATTTCTCTCAGCTCTCATGAGCAGATCATTCTAGTGAGACTTGAAGACATGTGTCTCATTAACCTCTACAGGTGCAGCAGATAGATTAAAAGGGCCTGCCCTTAAAGATGTACACTGCCTCAGCTTCATGCTCCTCTTGAAGTGCTTCCAGCTAGGAATTCCATCTCTCCTGTTGAGTTGGCCTTTTTCACTGGTAGCACCACTGAATGATGTGGAATGCTCTTCCTGCAGAAATATGGGAGGTCCCATCAGTATTGGCATTCCACCAGCTCTTGAAGACACAGCTGCTTAGACAAGCATTTCCCAACACACCATATAAAACAACAGCATGCCTTGTGGAAGTCCAAGCCATTGACTTCTCTTTTATCCAAGGCATAGATTTGATTTTCGTGTCTAAGATGGCAGGTTCCTCGATGGATACCATACAGGGAGGATGTCAGGGACTGGACTGAGGACGAATGGTGGGAGCCGCTCCCTTTTTCTGAACCTTCCCAAGGGCAGGAGGACAGTATTGATTTAGAACAGTGGTTTGCAGAGGGGCATAGTCCAGAGGGGGGAAGCTGGGAAATACTGGGTGAGGAGCAGCTAGAAGAGGAAACACCAGGAGAAGAGGAAGAAGAAGAGGAAGAAGAAGAAGAAGAAGAAGAAGAAGAAGAAGAAGAAGAAGAAGAAGAAGAAGAAGAGTAGTAGTAGTAGTAGTAGTAGTAGTAGTAGTAGTAGTTTGGATTTGATATCCTGCTTTATCACTACCTGAAGGAGTCTCAAAGCGGCTAACATTCTCCTTTCCCTTCCTCCCCCACAACAAACACTCTGTGAGGTGAGTGGGGCTGAGAGACTTCAGAGAAGTGTGACTAGCCCAAGGTCACCCAGCAGCTGCATGTGGAGGAGCGGGGAAGCGAACCCGGTTCACGAGATTACGAGTCTACCGTTCTTAACCACTACACCATGCGGGCCAGTCTTGACAGACTCTGGGGTTGTGCGCCCATCTCACTTAAGAGGCCGGGGGCCAGCGCTGTCTGCAGACACTTCTGGGTCACGTGGCCAGCGTGACAAGCTGCATCTGGCGAGCCAGCGCAGCACACGGAACGCCGTTTACCTTCCCGCTGGTAAGCGGTCCCTATTTATCTACTTGCACCTGGGGGTGCTTTCGAACTGCTAGGTTGGCAGGCGCTGGGACCGAGCAGCGGGAGCACACCCCGCCGCGGGGATTCGAACCGCCGACCTTTCGATCGGCAAGCCCTAGGCGCTGAGGCTTTTACCCACAGCGCCACCTGCGTCCCTCTTATTGGTTGATTTACCCATTATTATTTATTGCCTCTAATGCCACTCGCCACAGGCATGTGCCCCTGGAAAATGGTCCAGAAGAGAATGTGAGCTGACAAGTATTCTGCACCTCTGCCATGCAAAAATGCATCGCAACTGTATTTTGGACTTTGACCACATTTCCTTTTCCTTATAGAATTTTATTTTGCATTGTTAAAAAATTCAGTGAACAAGTACTCTTTTTACCCAGAAGCACTCAGTTCTTGTAGATGGGTGTGTGTGTGTGTGTGTGTGTGTGTGTGGTATCTTAAAACTCACATAATACATCTTTCCTTAGCATGCCTCAAGCACCCTTTCCACTAATCTGTCTGCGCATTCTATGATCACTTAAAGTGAGAAACTGTTCCAGGCCAGATCTGAATTAGATTTGATAACATTTTGCCTTAACCTCTGTAAAGTCAGAGGAGATAACAATTTACAATCAACCAACAGAATTAATGAGATTCTCCTGGGAGCCTTCAAACATGAAGTCCATCAATTAAATAGGGGTTAGAGACCCAAAGAAGAGATTATCGGTCTATTTTACGATTCCTTGAATTTGCTTTTTCTACAGTAATATGCTAGGGGTTTGGGGTATTAAATCTGGGGTGTGGGAGCAGTGACAGCTACCCCCTGGCCTGGAAAACCATAGGGATCATCCCCCAATACATTTTTTCCTGCCTTATCCTCAAGATTCCATAAATTTTGGCTGGAGTTTGCAAAATAGTCACACCACAAGAATGGTGTTTATGGCTACCCCAACTCTACCTTTAGAAGCCTTATAATAAACAGATACAGGAGAAGGACTGTGGTAATATGGCCAAGAGTGTAGGTGGCCCTAAGACCAAAAAAATGTTAGCCACCAATGGGGTAAGGTATAGAATTAAATGTTGAAATGTAGTGAAACCAGCTAGAAGAAAAAGGCAATACATTAGAATTTCATGGTGAACTAAGATGTTTGGACCTGGTCAACCCTAAAAAGAAGAAGAAATTTAGGAGAATGCACTACATGAAAAATGTAAGTTGGTCATCAGCAAGCAATGATTTTAAAGCCTTGCCCCTTACATAAATCAGAGGACGGTGGTGTGCCAAAAATAGGGGTAACACTGAGAGGGGCAAAAAAGATATGTTTGCAAATCTTGGGGTCCTGAGTTCAGCTAAAGACTGGACTGAGCCAGGGGTGAAGCGTGGGTTGCCAGGGCCCGGGGCAGGGCAAGTGTTTTGTGGGTTTAAAATGGGTGACTGCCTGAGAACCACATGCCTTTTGTTCCACAATGGAAGAAAGGTGGGATATAAAGGTAAAGAAAGCAAACTAAAATAAATGCAGATTCCGAAGACAACTACATCGTTGGCAGACTATTCACACATGTTTCTTGGTGCAAAACGAAAGCAGATTTTGACAAATTTTCACCAAATGTGAAGGCACAAAATGGGTAAGTAACCAGCCGCTGTAACGTGAGAGGCGCACTGAGCCTTGCTTGGCTGTACTTTTTTAAAAAAAGAAAAGAAAACCAAGCCACACCAAAAGATGCTTCAACAATTGAATCGAGATCTGAAACAATAGGCAATTCACTGGGAATTAGCAGTAAATTGGATTGCTACGGTTTCATGCACAGAATATGTAAAGTGCTTTATAACTGATGAATAGCAGGGTTGTTGGCTGAAGTCAAACAACGTCAATACCGTATGGGATGAAAAAACCAAGAAAAAACGACTCAACAGGAAATATAGTGGACAATACGCATCTTGTATTGTTTTACATTTAATACTCCTTTTAAATGGTTTTGGTACATGTGCCGTCCATTGGCCATTGTGGTGTTTTTTAATACATGTCTCCATGGCTGTAGACATGACAATATTCGTTTAAGGTCTGGTTAACTACAATATCCCCCTTTTTTGTAATGTACAAGATACCTTTTTGTTCTGTTCTCTTTTCTACATGGATGTTTTGTTGTTTCTTCTTTTTCTCTTACCTTACTCTGTGCACTTGTAATTTTGTAATGTGCGTACACAAGATTGTAGAGTTGTGCCCTATTTACATGAGCTTATAGAGTTTTATGATTAATCATTCTTTTAAGAGGATCATAGAGTATCTGTATTCACAAACTAGATTGGCACTTAAAACGAATCATGGAATTGTAGAGATCAAGGAGCCAGGAGTGACAAATCAGCAGCAAATCCAGGTTTGTTGTTTCATAATGTGTGAAATGACCCTGCCTAATCTATGTGACATCTATATTCATTTTCTGATTGATATGCTATACAGGGCTGTAATAGTCTCATGTATAAACAATCCCTTGTAGAGGGCCTGTTTCCAACAGTCTTTTATAGAGTTTTCTGTGGCATCAGTAGTCTCTCTGCACAGCCTTGACAAGACGTAATTGTGCTTTCGTCTTCAAAGTAAGGCACAATGAGCGCTGTTTATATCACTGGAGTCTGGAGTGGTAGAGAGCACTCAGCAACAAGTTGTAAGGTATGGGGGCCAAGAAGGAGTGATTAAAAGTCTTGTGAGGAGCTTGTGAGAAATCCCTTCAGAAATGGCCACCAAACTACAATCGCTCTAATAGATTACTGCTTTGTTGACTGCAAATCCCGCCAAGATCAATAGGAATTACTTTCATACGAAGGAAAAGATTCTGAAATATTAACACATGAATGATAATAAATGTGATTAATGATGAGAAAAATAAGGGGTGTTTTATGTAGGAATCAAGGCAGCTAGTTCATACGACTCACATGAGTTAGTTGTTTGTCAGGCAGGATTTGGGCTTTTTAAAGCAGGAGGTTGAATGTACAAGTGTTCTTGAGAAATTCATCTTCTCTTACTGTCTTTTGGGTTCACACCCATCGTTTCCCCTGCAAGATGGTATGGCTGCTTCCTCAGGAGAATATGTCTACAGTGCTAGAACTTTTCCCGCAATTAGCTAGAAGCCTAATTCAAATGGAAAAGCAGTTAATAAAGCACTATATTATCCAGCACTAAATTAAAGTTCCCTACCTGCAGGTTCAGCTCTTTTATTGCTTTCTGCTTAATTTAGCTGAGTGATTGGTGATGAATAGACCCTTAATTGTCCCTTAATTAGTCATCTTTTGTTCTTTTCGATGACTGGTTTCTTTCCATTATTTATTTATGTTCAATTTAAAAACAGTGAAATAGCAATATTTTAGTTGTTGTTTCTTTAAAACAAAAAAAGCTTCCTCTCCCAATGGAAAAACGAAGCTGGCTGCTTAAGCAGAGATCACCCCTACACACATCTACAAACACATCCCATGCAGCATTGAACAGGAAGAGAAATAATGGCACAATCTGCAAACAAGAAGCTTTTGATTAAAGGCACAGTAGCCTCTTAGGACCTCAATAGCGTATTGCCTAACCACATTGGACAGAGTGCTGCTGCAATTTTAATACAAGAATAATTGCCTCAAACCAGTTCTGAGAAAAGCACTGGACTGGGGGGGGGGACCCTAGAATCGAACTATTTGGCAATGTGGTCTGCCTGCTCTATTAAAGGGAGTAAACAAAATATAGTAATTCTAGGGGAAAGGAATTTCTAGGGAAAAGCAAACAAGCAAGGAAATTGTGTGTATGCAGGTGCAAACCAGCCTCACACTCATTGAGTGTTTTGCAGTGGTGGCAAGGGCTGGATGTTGCATTCGGTCTTTCAGGTTCGTAGGCACAGAGAGAACCTAAACAGTTGCTACTGGCCTGTAAACTTAAATGCAGATATAGGGAACCTTGCCAGCCCCCAGATCTTCCTGAACTACATCTCTTAACAGTCCCAGCAAGCAAGGACCATGGCCAGGAGTGATGGGAGCCATAGCTTGGCAAATGTTTCCCATGTGTGCTCAAAAGGTTTTGGAGAGATGTATGGGGGAGTACAGGGTCAGATTTAAGGTGCTGGTTTTGACCTTTAAAGCCCTTCACGGCCTAGGACCCTCGTAGCTATGGGACCGCCTCTCCTGGTTTGCCCCACAGAGGACCTTAAGGTCCATAAATAGCAACACCCTAGAGGTCCTAGGCCCTAAGGAAGTTAGGAGGGTGGGGTATAAATAAAATTTATTATTATTATTATTATTATTATTATTATTATTATTATTATTATTTTAAGCAAACACCGCAGGCAAGGTACAGCTTTGCCCTATGTCCTGGTACTCATAGTATTTCAGTTGTGCCCTGAGGCCCCCAAGCCCTTTCCCAGTAAATAACTTCAAACGGACACATAATTTTAGTTTAAGTTTTTGGGCAAAATTTAGGCCACAACTTCATTGATTATGAAACAAATTGAGCGGTATTGGCCTAGGCATTGGTCAGGGACTATAACTGACTCCTGCCTCTCTGGCTGGCAGTCTGAAAGGGTAAACACCAAACGAGGGAGCAACATTGGTGAAGATCAATTGAAGCTCACCCCGGGGTTCCTGTGGTCCTGGCATGGCCCTAGCCCCTCAAAAGGACTTTGGACAAGATCCAAGACCCCCAGATTCCTTTACCGGAATACCCTATTTCTGGAGGGGCAGGTGATGGCCACACCTCCCCTCCCGCACATTTCTATAAACCAGTGCCTAACCACCAAACCTTTTAAAGTTGTGACGATTGCTAAGGGAATAGGTGAAAACCAAGTGGCTAAGCCAATCTGCCAAATGGAAAAATTCCTAACCAGCCCCTGCTCCAAAGCAGACGACCCAATCCAAAGCATGGCCAAAGCAGCAGTACCTAAAATAGGGAGGGCGGGTGGGTGTTCGGCAGTGTGAAGCAAGTGCCCCACCCCTGTAGTGCTGCCGCATTTTATAAGTCCCCAGGATCACGCCATTCGCCCCAATTGGCCCAAACAGCCAAGCGTGATCCCGTGGCCCAACAGACAAGGCTTGGGCCACGCCTAGTAAAAACACACCCTGTGGGGGTGGCTTAAGGGTCCCAAGCACAATCAGGACCCTTGATTTAGGAGGATCCCATCTGGCAGCTACTCTCATTGTTGTGCAAGGATTTAACCTGTTCCGTACCACAACCTAAAGTAAGATCAAACTAACGCTTGCCTTCATTTTATGAATTGGAGTAAGGGCCTTGAAACGGATGGCTCAGTTTTTCATGACACCATGATAACAACAGAACACTAGCTTCAATAGTGGCCCCATAAACATGGCAGGCAAAATCTGACCCTTGACTTGCAGTGTTATCATCTCTCCTTTTCTTTTATTCTATGAACTGCCACAACTCTGCAAGTGCCTAATATTTCTCATCACCCTCTTCTCATTTAAACTGAAATCTATCATCCTTCCTAGTCCAGCTCATTATATCTTCAGCAATTACAGTCAATCTCTTTGACAAATGTTGAGTAACTTTAATTTAAATCCAACAAATCTTAGGATATTAAAAGATTAGGATGAAAAGAACTCATGACTTCCAGAAGGACATCACTGTAGCCAAGAACTGTTCATTTTTTAAATGACTGAATAATTGGAAATTCATTCCTGAATTGAATGGGGAGTTGCGCTACTTATGCATTGTAGGAGACATAAGCACATAAAATGAGCCCTGCTGAACCAAGAAAGAGTTCTGTCTAACCCAGTAGCCTGCTTTCCAAGTGATCTCTAGCCATAATGGCTTCGTTTTACCTCCACCTGTTGGAGGCAGTGTGCTTCTGAAAATTAGTTGCTAGGAATCACAATGGGAAGAGTGCTATTGCATTCAAAACTTGATGTGGCCTTCCCAATGGCATCTGGTTGGCCACTATTAGAATAGGACGCTGAATGAGATGGCCCATTAGGACTCTTCTTATGTCACAGTGACCAGCCAGATGCCTTCAGGTATTCCACAAGCTGGGCATTTAGGGAACAGACTTTCCATGCTCTTTTCCTACAACAGTCACTGTTGAGAGGGATAATGTCTCTTTATGTAGAAGCTCTGTCATGCCTAATAACTGCAAAAGACTAATCCTCTATAAATGTCTACTTTTTAAAAATCCGCCTAAACCAGGAGTGATAATCACATCTTCTGGCAACAAATTCCACAAATTAAGCAGGTGCTGCAAAAGCGAGTACATTTGTTTCGCTGTTTTCACCACCCTGCCAATGGATTTGATTCAAATTTTAGAATCCTTAGGGCGGTGAAAAATACCTACATCCATCGTAATTTGATGGACACCATGCAGGGATGTCAATGGTGCCTGAAGGTACTGTATAGGTTCATCTTTACACTGTAGACACGTTCATAGTGATGTACAGTATCTGGCAAACGTTTTAATTCCTAATGCTTTGCAGAACTGGCCCTACCATTAGGCAGAATGGGCCAACCACCTCAGGTGGCAAATGATGGAGAGCAATGGCACAGACGCCCCTAGCAGTTCTTGAGCCATTCTGCTCTGTTAGATGACAGAGTAGTGCAAGAATGAAGCATGCACTTGGTCTCCTAAACTCCTCTACTACCTTGGGGGTGGTGCAGCATAAGATCCAATTGCTAGGATTCGGTGGACTGGGGAGAGGGAGGCATCTCATCCTTTGCTTCAAGAAGTAAAATATCTTTGGCCCTAGTGCTTTGGGTTCTGAGTTGATGTCACACTGTAAAAGACAAACATAGACAGGATGGATAATCCCCCAACTCCTGAGTTAGGTGGGCTGTCTAATAATAATAATAATAATAATAATAATAATTTATTACTTATACCCCACCCATCTGGCTGCCCCCCCCAGCCACTCTGGGTGGCTCCCAACAGAATATTAAAAACACGATAAAACAGCAAACATTAAAAACTTCCCTAAGCAGGGCTGCCTTCAGATGCCTTCTAAAAGTCAGATAGTTGTTTATTTCCTTTACATCGGATGGGAGGGCTTCCACAGGGTGGGCACCACTACCAAGAAGGCCCTCTGCCTGGTTCCCTGTAACCTCACTTCTCATAGTGAGGGAACCACCAGAAGGTGCTTGGTGCTGGACCTCAGTGTCCGGGCTGAACAATGGGGTGGAGACACTCCTTCACATATACTGGGCCGAGGCCATTTAGGGCATGGATCGGCAAACTAAGGCCTGAGAGCCAGATCAGGCCCAATTGCCTTCTAAATCCGGCCTCACACTGAGGGAATATAAATTTAATAAATAAAAAGACAAGCTGCATACACCATTCTCACAAAGTTCTATTTCTGGGTACCTGAAGTAATATTTGAGTATCTTCAAATGCCTTAGCAACCCCTTTCCCATGCACACAAACAGACTAGCAATGATTCTGTAATGTGGCTGCTTTCAAATGAGTCTGGCTGCTTTCAAACGCCCGTCCTAGTTTCTCTGCCTGATCCTCATATTCTTTTAAACTTTTCTCTACCTGCTGACACTTTAATGGTGTTCCATTTCTCCTGGCAGACTGGCAGTGGCGGGGAGGGGGGCAAATGTGAGAACCAGCCTCCCCCTTTCAGATACTTCCACCCAGTTTTAATGACAGAAGGCCTGATGCTGCTAAATTGAGATCACAAAGCCATCCTTTCAAAAATCATTGTAATGGTTTAAAATTGTCTCCTGGTTTAGGAATACGTTTGTGAATCACATTTTCAAGTTTTTGTCTCTTAACACCGTGAAGATGGCTTCCTGAATAAAAATGAAAAGTTTCAGATACTGTCAGCTTTAGGGAATATAGAACATGTGTACTCCCACCTGGTAACTATCCTGTGGTAAAAAGGGATCATTGTTGTAGATTTATGTGAAACACCATTGTTCTTATTAGAGATGGACAGAACAGTCTACTTCTGGTCTAAGTCGATTTCACATTTACCAGTCTGTTTTATTCCATTTCACATTTATATGCATATCTTCTATTAAAAATGCACAAAATACTTACATAAATGCATCGTATCACAAACACACTTTTAAAAATGTATTTTAACGGCATTTTGGTATTTTATATACATATAAGAACTGCATCACTAAATTAAGATGACTACAAAACCTGATGGATAATTGCATTTTGACCCTCACATTTGCTTTGGAGGTGTTCATCAAGTCAGTTTCCTTTGGATTTCATAGAAATCAAATGTTCTGAACATCCATCATTCTCATCTTCAAATATCTAAAGGGCTGTCACATGGAAGAGGGAGCAAGCCTGCTCCAGAGGATAGGACCTAAACCAATGGATTCACGTTACAAGAAAGGAGATTCCAACTAAATATCAGGAAGAACTTTCTGTCAGTAAGAAATGTTTGACAGTGGAATAGACTCCTGTGAGAAGTGGTGGACTCTCCGTGCTGGGAGGTGCTTAAGCAGATGTTGGATGGCCATCTGTCCTGCATGAACTAGTTGAGGCAATGGACTAGATGAGACTTTGGGTATCTACAGTTCTATGATTCTGTGTTCAAGGTGGTTAAAAGAAAAAAGCAATTTCTAGGAGCTCCAAAGTGATCCACGGGATGCGGGTGGCGCTGTGGGTAAAACCTCAGCGCCTAGGACTTGCCGATCGCATGGTCGGCGGTTCGAATCCCCGCGGCGGGGTGCGCTCCCGTCGTTCGGTCCCAGCGCCTGCCAACCTAGCAGTTCGAAAGCACCTCCGGGTGCAAGTAGATAAATAGGGACCGCTTACCAGCGGGAAGGTAAACAGCATTCCATGTGCTGCGTTGGCTCGCCAGATGCAGCTTGTCACGCTGGCCACGTGACCCGGAAGTGTCTGCGGACAGCGCTGGCTCCCGGCCTATAGAGTGAGATGAGCGCACAACCCTAGAGTCTGGCAAGACTGGCCCGTATGGGCAGGGGTACCTTTACCAAAGTGATCTCTCCAAACTGGGAGAATGGATATTAGAATGGCAAATATGGTTCAATGTAAACAAGTATAAAGTGAGGCACATTGAAGCTGAAAAAATCCTCGTTCCTCATATAGGCTAATGAGGTCTGAATTGGCAGTGAGTGACCAGGAATGAAATCTTGGAGTCATAGTTTATAGTTTGATGAAGATGTTAACCCCATGTGCAACAGTTGTGAAATGGATGGATTATATATTAGGGATTATTAGGGAAGGGATTGAAAATAAAATTCCTGATGTCATAACACCATTATACAAATCTGTGATTTGACCACGTCAAATTGATTGTTGTAGAATTGGAAAAGGTTCAGAGATGAGCAGCCAAAATGATCAAGGAGATGGAGCAGGTAAGAGGAAATGTTACAACATTTGGGCCTTTTTCTGGAATACACAAAAAATCAATATATTACTTGTACTCTTTGTACACATTTTTTTTCATCAAATACATATTTTCCATCATGAATGACACATCTTTTAATACAGTTTTCCCCAAAGTAAGCACATTTTAAAATGTATATTTTTGTGTTTACTTTTTGTACACCAAAACTGCATTGCAAAATACAGATAAATGTGTAATCTGACTGAGATTTGCATTCCAATCTGCAAGCAAGTTTGGAAGTGTTGGATTGGGGCAGACAAAATGAATTCATCAGGGTCTGACTGGCATATTGACCTGTGCTTTATTCCCTGTCTGCTATTCAAAATGCTGTTGAACAAGATCCTTCCCACTTACAATGCTAAAAGGATGCCTTTCCTTTTGATGTACAAACCCTGTGAACCAAATCCATTTGTTGGAATAAAGTAAGTACTTGTTTCAACCTGTAAACCACGTAATGGTCTATTCCACCAGTTTGAATGCTTCCCAGTTCCCACTTTAGATATTAAAGACAACATGTCTTTTACAAAAGAAATGCTTCCAGCATATAATCCAAGATAACAACTCTCCATGATTCATCAGATGCCTCATTCAGCAAATCCCAATTACAGGGGGACAGAGATGTATCTTGCAACAGTAGGCTTGTCATTTTAGTCTTCACCCAGTATTAGAATTCAAAGAGTACAACTATCAATCAAAATTAACAAGTTGAAGTTGAGTGTTATTACATGCAACAAATATTGACATTGTGGTTACACGGAGACTGAAAAGGGCTGCATATAAAGACAAGTCAATATTTATGTAATTAGGTCAATACATATGTGATTCAGAAGGTAAGCTTTACTGCACTGGAACAGACACATTATACAGAAGCTCGGGTCTACCGATCTGACATATTGATTTTACAGTTTGTCTTTTGTATTCTTTTCCTTTCTTTACCCTTCAGAGATGAATAGTCTGTGTGCATGCATGTGTGCAAAATATATATACCTAGTAAATTTCAAGATACATAATTATGGACATTATGCCTCTTGCTAAACTTTTAGAAGTTTATGTTTCTGATTAACTGCTTTCCCATTTCTTCAGTCATCCACAGTGTCAGAACTTTTCCTGATTCTCTGGGATTGTGTTTCAAAGAGAGAGCAGGACCTTGAATGGCAACTCATAGATTTAACATGAGCCATATTTCCTTCTATTTAGCTAGGGCTACACTGGTTCCACCCGCTGTCATGAGGACTTAAGAAAAGCCATGTTAGATCAGACTAAAGGTTTTCATGGTGGCCAACCAGATGTCTATGGGAAATCCATAAGCAGAACATGAGCACAACAGCCATCAGTCATGATCCCGTAAGTAGTTCTCAGAGGCAAAGTGCCTTTGATACTGACTCACAACCACACTAGGGGAGACAGACAATGGGGTCTTTGACTGACTCGTTTCCTATTTGAACAAAAATAGAGCTTATGGAATTCTTCCCCTTTTTATGCACCTCAGTGGGCCTGAGGTGAGAATTTCCCTATTTTATTTGTCATGCTTGTGGAGAGAAGGATTGCCCAAATGCAGCTGGGGAGGGAAGCCCTAAACCTCCCCTTATCACATGCCATGGACTTGATCCTCCTGAAGCCCACAAATTGTCAGTTTGCATTTCTAGGTACAGAAAATATTGATCTGATGTGTAGAGATCTTGCCTATTCTAATCCATTCAAGAGGTTTCTGGAAGTTTCTAAAGCTTCTCTGTGTGGAAGAAACTTCATGATGTTTGGGTTATACCTTCAGAGAGGCTGAGTACAGCTGGCTTGAACTGAAGTTATTGTTGAAGTTATTGTTAAAGTTAAGTCTGCTGCAACTGGATTTTTTTTAATAGACTGTGCCAATCCTGGATGTATTGGATTTGTGACCATTCTGCTCATTTGCCTTCTGTAGCAGTAAAGCTCTGCTGGATGAAGTACAATTGCCTCTGGTCTATTTTTGGGAATCCTGCAACGTGTTTAAGTTGTTACTCTGCTAACTATACATTGGAATCTACCGTGGATCAACATTGAGTAGAATTTCAATGACACAAATACCTGGGATTTCATTTTTAAAACACACACATGATTGCTAATCACGCTGTTAACATCCCATGTAGTTAGGACTTGGCTTCTTTAGCGAATGTGTGCTCTTCACAGAATGACTTCTTATTCATGATATCTTTCAAGGACATTCTTACTATAATAATTAACAGTCGTGGCATAAGAGCTCATCAAAACAACCTAGCTGCATCAGGAAACGTGGAAACAGAGACCCTGTGCATGGCAGACAATCGTTTAATACCCAGCCACCTAATATTCACTTCTAAGAACTATGGCCACATTTGGAATGTTGACGGAAACAAGAGACAGATTGCAGTCTGAATTAGTCTTCAAGGTGCCACACAGGCAGTTAATAAGGGATCCTATAAATTTCCAGACCAATGGAAAAGATTATCCGCCTTTTTCAGCTTATTCACTTCTATATATCCTCACCCCCGAATGTGGAATAAGGTGAAGGAATATTAATTGCACTAGAGGACTTTGGAGACCAGGATTAAAATGAGCCATGAAATTCACTGTGTGACTTTGGCAATACTGTAAACTGTGATGCAGCCTAAGGGGTTGAAGAATTAGCACCATCCATAGAAGCCAACTGCTAGGGGCCAATATCACTTCTCCTCCCCAATAAAATATGTGCTCCAGGTCCCCTCAGTCTTGGGTGGAAGTCGGCACATTTGGCAAGTGGGAGCACATTCACCCCAATATCACACAGTCCTTTCACATCTGGTATTTGTCGAATTCAAGCCAGCAGAGCCAGCGAAGCTCCGAGGAGATTGGCCACCCTCCAGGTGCCCGGCTTGAATCCTTGTTGACCTCCCCTGCCAGCGACTCCCGGCAGGATCAAGGGAGGTCTCCCTCGGCGATTCTTCCCAACGTGAAGAAGAACACACCATTCCTCCCCCTCCTCTCCCAGGGAGGGGAAAGAGACAGACAGAAATATATTTACATACTTTTATTCCTGTCTTTCCAGCAGTACAGAGAAAACATGTCTGTACCCTCTCATCACAACTGCAGAGAGAGAATAACTCCACCCATGTACTTCCAGTACAGGGTCATGAGACACTCTGAGCTAACATCCGGTGCTCAGTGCACTGAATGGACTGTGCCTGGTTCCCACGGCATAGTCCCATAACATCCACATCCTGTTTACCATTCCAGCCACCTGGAGCTCGCTTCTGCATTGCTCCTTTTTCGTAACATCCTCCCCCAAAAGAATCAATGCGTGTTGCAGCAAGCAAAGCATGATCCAGAGAAGAAAACAAACAGTTGTTATACACATAACATTCCCCTGTTGTTTCAGTTCCACCCTTGGAACTCCCCGCCACTGGTTTCCCCAGTGTACCTCTCTGGTTGTCTGGCTTCCAAGGAATGAGTGCATCTGCATTACCTTGGCTAGCAACTCTCTGTTGTGTCTTTGTCTCTGACTTAGACACAGCTCCAACCTGTCCTCGGTTGTGTACAACAGCAACACATGCAACAGCTAAGTTAGCAAACTCTTTTGAGTACCTCTTGGGTGGTTGACCCTTTGTAACTCTCTCAGACCTACGTATGAGGTGCTGATCCTCTCTGCTCACTGGTCCAGTCTCAGGACTCTTTGGAGAACTAGTTCCAATGGTAAACAGTGGTTCATCCTTCACCTGTGAAGGCCTATCCATTGTGTGAGATGTGACAACTGAGCTCTCTGAGCTATCACTGTCACTCTCAGTACCACTGTAATCTGTAAAATCACCATCATCATCTGAATCGTCCTCAGTGGGAAATGTGTGTACTATCACTCTCTCCTGTTCAGGAGCACTCTCAAGAAATTATGTGAGAATCACCTGACCAGATTCAGACAAAATTACTCTGTAGAGACCCTTTTCATACCCCACAAAAATGCCTCTGGCATTCTTTACTCCACCTGGAGCTTCTGTCCTCACATGAGACCCAAAAACCTTGAAATGGGCAACAGAAGGTTTTCTATGGAACAGTTTCTCAAAAGGAGAACTTCCCAACTCTTTTGAAACCTTTCTCATCTTCGTATAACAGAACGACATTAGCGACTCAGCCCAGAACTCATGTGGCAGATGTGAACTAAGCAATTGCGCATTCATCCCCTTTTGCAATTCTCTGTTCACCCGTACACAGACACCCCTGTTCCACGCTTCCTCTGAAACAGCAATCTTGTGTCTTATCCCTTTCTTCTGCAGGAACCTCTGGAAATCCTGTAAAAGAAAAATCTGCTTCTCGTCTGTGAATAGACAATCAATGTTAGCATCATGCATATTCTTAACTTTGTCACAAAACTCCTGAAACCTCTCCAAGGCTTCCTGTGGCTTTCTCAACACATAAATCCAGACAAAGTTAGAGAAATGATCCACACACACAAGATAATATCTTGCATTGCCTCTAGATGATTCTAGAGGACCAATCACATCAGCATACACCCGCTGAAATGCTCTGTTGACCCCGGTCTTCTTCTTGCTCACACCTGCAAGAGAAACTAGGTTAGACACAGATGAATTACATTCCATGTAATCACTTTGGTCAAAAGTCAACAAATATAATCCATCTTTCTCTCTGGCAGAAAGAAATAACTCTCCATCTTTGTAGATCTTGCAGCTCTTAGCATCATAGGACAGTCTCAGTCCTTTTTTTGCAATCTGCGAAACACTCAGCAGATTGAACTTCAATTCAGGAACCAATAAACATTGTTTATAGTCAAGTTCAGACTCTTAAGATACACAGTCCCTACGCCGGTCGCTTCCAGCTCCTGACCGTTGGCCTGTTTCACAGCGAAGCTTTGCCTCTTAAACGTTGAAAAGAGTCCTCTGTGTGGGGACATATGAACCGTACATCCAGTGTCGATAATAAACGCGTTCCCAACATCTGGCGTGGTTCCTTTCGCCATCAAAGCCTTTGCAGGTTTCACCATAGGCTTGGTATGACCTTTGCCTGACGCCTCAGGCTTTGCTGAGCGGCCCTTCGCTCCTTTTGGCTGACATGGCTTCTTACAGTTCCGCTGAAGATGCCCAGCCTGTCCACAATTGTAACACTGGACAACGCTCAAAGCTACAGCTTTATCTCCAGTAGCCTCATCTGTGGGGGAATTAGAACTCCGTTCCTCCCTCCCCCTGTCCTTTTCTTCCAGTGCAGCTAGCCGGCTGTGTTCATCCAGAACCACGGCACTCAGGGGAGGTGAATAGGGTAACCCTCCCCCTTCTTGGAATCCATGTTGAATCCAAGGGGCAGCTCTCACTTCCTCAAGCCAGTAAATTTCAAAAGTTCTCTTTTGGCTGTTTACTGCTTCACTGGCAGGCAAACTTTTGGGCTGTTTTCAAAATCCTCGCACAGCTGCGTAGTTATCAAAACAATTCCTCTTCCCAGGCTCTTTCTGAGCCAGTCCCATTTGTCAGTAACTTTCCAAGCACTGACGGTCGTTGCCTAGCAACCTTTCTCGGGACGGGAATTTTATCTACCACAGGAATTCCTGGTATGCAAGCTTGCTCTCAGAGCTTGTTTTTTTAAACGCAGCTCTTTCTTGTGAACCAGAGAATAAATCTTTCTGCGTTCATTCTCTTTAGCCCGAAATTCAGCATACCTTTTTGAGGCTCCGTTGCCTTTCGGTGTCCAGCTGTCTGTTTCAGCTTCTGGCTGCAGGCAGACGCTTCCTTTATCTCCTTAGGTGCAGAGGATGGCAACGATTCATCGACCTCTCACCTCTCATGTTGATTCTCATAGATCAGAATCCATCGGCTCTGCTACCAGATGTCGAATTCAAGCCAGCAGAGCCAGCGAAGCTCCGAGGAGATTGGCCACCCTCCAGGTGCCCGGCTTGAATCCTTGTTGACCTCCCCTGCCAGCGACTCCCGGCAGAATCAAGGGAGGTCTCCCTCGGCGATTCTTCCCAACGTGAAGAAGAACACACCATTCCTCCCCCTCCTCTCCCAGGGAGGGGAAAGAGACAGACAGAAATATATTTACATACTTTTATTCCTGTCTTTCCAGCAGTACAGAGAAAACATGTCTGTACCCTCTCATCACAACTGCAGAGAGAGAATAACTCCACCCATGTACTTCCAGTACAGGGTCATGAGACACTCTGAGCTAACATCCGGTGCTCAGTGCACTGAATAGACTGTGCCTGGTTCCCACGGCATAGTCCCATAACATCCACATCCTGTTTACCATTCCAGCCACCTGGAGCTCGCTTCTGCATTGCTCCTTTTTCGTAACAGTATTTGCATACTTCTTCCAAGCAGACAGGTGGCGGTGTGGGTTAAACCACAGAGCCTAGGAGTTGCCGATCAGAAGGTCGACAGTTCGAATCCCCGCAACGGGGTGAGCTCCCGTTGCTCGGTCCCTGCTCCTTACAACCTAGCAGTTCAAAAGCACGTCAAAGTGCAAGTAGATAAATAGGTACTGCTTTGGCGGGAAGGTAAACGGCGTTTCTGTGCACTGCTCTGGTTCGCCAGAAGTGGCTTAGTCATGCTGGCCACATGACCCGGAAGCTGTATGCCGGCTCCCTCGGCCAATAAAGCGAGATGAGTGCCGCAACCCCAGAGTCGGCCACGACTGGACCTAATGGTCAGGGGTCCCTTTACCTTTACTCCAAGCAGACACTGAAGAACAACAGAGGGCAGGTTCAGATCCTCTCTCCTCTGCCAGGCTAGTTTGGTGGCACAGAGTAATGGGCCTGACTCTCACTGCTGGAGTCCCCAGATTCTTTTCTCTGGGACCTTAATCCTTTCTTCTGTGGCGTTCATGCACCCAGGCTTGCAGACTATCGCTGCCCCTTACTATTGTACGCTGACGATGCGGTGATCCTCTCATATTCAAGAATCGGTTTGAGGAGGGCCTTTAAGATCTTCGCGTTATATTGCCAAACAAATTTACTTACTATTAACCATTCCAAATCTAAAGTTCTAATTTTTTGCAGGAGTCGTAAATTGTATAGGTGGGAACTCGAGGGGAAGCCAATTGAACAAGTCTACAAATTTCAATATCTAGGAATTTACTTCCAGCATAATATGGGATGGAAAGCGCATATCACATACTTACAAAATAAGGGCAAAGCCCTTATCTACGCTCTATTACGCTTTTTCTTTACAGAGGGGGCTATGCATGTTCCATCTGCCTTAAAAGTTTATAGTGCAAAAGTGGTTGCAACTATGGCCTATGCGGTCCCTTTATGGGGCGCTTTTGTAAACCTCATGCCTCTGGTGACATTGCAAAATCTTTTTCTCAGACACCTTTTGAAACTACCCTCCTGTGTAAGCAATTCGGCTATTCGCTTAGAACTTAAGACCCCCTCCTTAGAGATCCTGATGTGGAGACATGCCTTTAATTACTGGCTGTCCCTTTGGCATAAATTGCCCAATTACCATCTTATTCAGTGCCTTTGGAGAGATGAATTTACCAGCCCATGGGCAACAAAAATTCATTCCAAACTGTTGTCTTATGGAATCTCTCCTTCCGATATACTAAATTTAGATCTAATTACAGCAAAAAAGGTCATCAAACAAAGATTGGAGGAGGTTGATTTGCAACAATTCTTACTACAGGTGGAGGTACATGTTCCCCGATAAATCAGGGCATTACATTTATGTCCCAGATACCTCGATATCTGTCTACCTTATCGGTTGCGTCGCATAGATTCGCTTTTGTTAGAGCCAGATTTAATGTGTTCCCCTCAAATGTGCTGAGCAATAGTTTTTCTAACGGTAAAACCTCTGTTTTATGCGCATGTGACAACAAATCAATAGAATCCCTTTATCATATCTTGTTTAATTGTCCTTTATATATTGTTCCCCGATCAAGGATTCTGAGTTCAATCATTTTGGAAACTGTTGCTAAACCACCTGAATTACATCTAGCCTATCTACTCCAGGACATTGACTCTTATAGGACATTACAGGTTGCCAGATTCCTGAATTCAGTTATTTCATATAAAAGACTTCATGGAATGCTGCATGACTATTAAAAATCTAGTAAACTCTATCCACCATCTTTATATTCAAGGCCACAATATGGTACATCTAGAGATTGTATGTAACGTGAAGGAGATTATGCGTTGAAATATTTTAGTTGATATTTTAGAATGTAAAATGCTATTTTATTTATTGATTGGTTTTACCTTGTGGGCTTATAGCCGAATAAAGTATTATCTATCTATCTATCTATCTATCTATCTATCTGTGGCGCATGTCCCTGCTGAAGGCATTGCTCAGTTTGCCTCCCCACCTCTCCTTCTCCCTAATTACTATATTTAGGAAACAGAGTGTGAATTTGTTTTTCCCAGTGGGAGAAGATTTTGGAAGCAGAGACATTTATCTGTTTTATCAACGTATTCATTTGAAGGGGGTTGTCAAAAGCTACAAGGACACCGCCTGTGAATCAAAAACCCTGTCTGATGTTTGCACGATTCCCTAAGGAGCAGACCTGCTGGCAACTTCACATCTCTGCAATCAACCAGTTGTAGATGTTAGCTATGATATTGAAGTGTAAAAATATTCATCTAATACATTTTAGCGATAATTAACTCATCATACTTTTCCTCCTCTCAAAACACTGTGTGTGCAGCATGTCATAACAACAGAGCACAAAATCTACTGTGGAACACCAGTTCTTAAACCACGTTGACTATTCATAATATGTTCAAGGGTATTTTTAAGCTACCTGCTACATTAATCCATGCTGATATTGGAAACCTACCTTATCAATTGGAAATTGCTAGTTCAGCTGGTTAACAAAAAAGGTTTTCTATTTTCTCAATGCCTGCAGGAACACCTGCCAGCTTTAAATTACACATCTACTCTGATCCTCCCAGGACTCCATGCAAAGTTGTAAGATTTAGTGAGTATTTTAATAGCAGATTTATGGCGTATTCTTAGTTCCGGGTGTTCATTAGTTGAAGTGGACAGTTGAGTAAATTTGGTAGGTAAATCTTTCAATTCCATGATTTCGTTTCTAAAGTCTTTGAAAGCTATGTCCCATTCCATCACTAGATCTTTTTGGAATTGCTTAAAATGGTCCTTGAAGGGTTTGTAGTCGTCTTTGGAGCGGCATGTGACTTTCAGGGCCAATGATCTTTCCTTGCTACCTTTGGAGCCAAAGTAGTTCCTGGGTGATTTTTCTTTAGATATTTGGGGCAAGGTAGGCTTACCCTTAGGGGACGCGGGTGGCGCTGGGGGTAAAAGCCTCAGTGCCTAGGGCTTGCCAATTGAAAGGTCGGCGGTTCGAATCCCCGCGGCGGGGTGCGCTCCCGTTGCTCGGTCCCAGCGCCTGCCAACCTAGCAGTTCGAAAGCACCCCCGGGTGCAAGTAGATAAATAGGGACCGCTTACTGGCGGGAAGGTAAACGGTGTTTCCGTGTGCTGCGCTGGCTCGCCAGATGCAGCTTTGTCACGCTGGCCACGTGACCCGGAAGTGTCTGCGGACAGCGCTGGCCCCCGGCCTCTTGAGTGAGATGGGCGCACAACCCTAGAGTCTGGCAAGACTGGCCCCTACGGGCAGGGGTACCTTTACCTTTACCTAGGCTTACCCTTTAAGGGTCCAGTTCTTTCCTGGATATTCTTTAGCTTTCAGGGTCTCGAAATCAATAGGGGAGATGGATGGTCAGAGCTAGCAGTTTATTCTGCCATCTTAGACAATGACGTCAATGACGTCCGTGCACACAGTAATACAGTATAACTCCACAGGATACCTGTGGGATGAAGATTGGCCATGCAGTGTCAATGACGGCACAGTTTCTACCCATGCCAAACTGTCTCCAAGTGTAGGAGTTTCTTTACCCTTCTCTGTTGATATTAACAGTACCATCAATAAACAGAAGTTTGCATTCCTGGGATCACTAAGATTTGTCCCTCTCAGCTTTGTCCAAGATTGTGCCCCATTTATTTTCTTCCAGAAAAGTCCATGGGGGCTTTACTCCATTCATCCATGGAGCACATTGCTGGCTTCTGTTACTTCTTGTGACAGGAATAAGGTGCTGAAATATAACAGGGCTTTTGGATTTGGAATATAATCTAGGGATGAGCAGATAGAAAGACTTGCAAAAATTAAGCACTGCAAACCCCACCATTTGTCTCAAATCCTAGATTATAAAACGAAACACCCAAGATGACTTTGTAGCACACAATGCATCATCGCTGTGCTGAGAATGAAACTGAGAAATTTAACTAGTCAAAGTATGACAGGCGCTTACTTTGTTAATGAAGAACAAATTAAAAAGCTAATCCTAAGAGCCTTAAGAATTTTTTTTTATTTTTTAAATGAATGTTCCAAAGAAGCTGTCAAGATTTGGGCAGAGGGGTGCCTCGCAATTAAAGAAAAATCAATTACTTTGCAATGCACATGGGTTTCATTGTCTCATTTAAAAATATAACTTTATTTTCCAAAGCTTTCCATTTGTTCTTCATTCAGTGTAACTGCTTATTGTGAAGTGCTACAGGAAGGAAAAGACAGATGAAAAACAAAGAATGGAAATTAAAACAACTGTAATTGATTTGGAGCCTATACACCCAAAACCTGCTTACCTATCTTTCCCGACATGTAGGATACATGTTTTCTTTATGGATTACAAGAATGTGCATATAAAGAAAAGAATAAAAGTAATACACCCCCTAAACCTATCCATAGTCCAGCAATTTTATTGGCCAGCAATTTACTGCAGTTAATAATAATAATAATAATAAATTTTATTTATATCCCGCCCTCCCCAGCCAAAGCTGGGCTCAGGGCGGCTAACAACAATCAAAATAATCCAACATTCTAAAAACATTCATTATAAAATTAATTAAAATCAAATTGATGGCAACCATTGGGCTAGAGTTCTGTGAAGATTGCCAAAGGAGGGAGTCAGGCTGCACCCTGACCAAAGGCCTGGTGGAACAGCTCTGTCTTGCAGGCCCTGCAGAAAGATGTCAGGTCCCGCAGGGCCCTAGTCTCTTGTGACAGAGCGTTCCACCAGATTGGAGCCGCGGCCGAGAAAGCCCTGGCTCTAGTTGAGGCCAGCCTAACCTCTCTGTGGCCTGGGATCTTCAGGATGTTTTTATTTGCAGACCGTAAATTTCTCTGTGGGACATACCAGGAGAGGCGGTCCCGTAGGTACGAGGGTCCTGGGCCGTATAGGGCTTTAAAGGTTAAAACCAGCACCTTAAACCTGATCCTGTACTCCACCGGGAGCCAGTGCAGCTGGTATAGTACCGGATGAATATGATCTCGCAGCGAAGACCCCATAAGGAGTCTCGCCGCGGCATTCTGCACCCGCTGGAGTTTCTGGGTCAGTCTCAAGGGCAGCCCCACGTAGAGCGAGTTACAATAATCCAGTCTGGAGGTGACCATCGCGTGGATCACAGTGGCTAGGTCAGGGCGAGAGAGATAAGGAGCCAACTGCTTAGCTTGGCGGAGATGAAAAAATGCCGCCTTTGTTATAGCTGTAATCTGCGCCTCCATAGAGAGGGAGGTATCGAAGATTACACCCAAACTCTTAACGGACGATGCTGGCACTAATTGCACCCCCGCAAGAGATGGGAGTTGCCCCCTCAATCCCATATCACCCCGTCCCAGCCAAAGGACCTCTGTCTTCGAAGGATTTAACTTCAACCGGCTCCCACGTAACCATCCAGCCACAGCTTCCAGACATCTGGTCAGTGTGTCTGGGGCCGAGTCAGGATGGCCATCCATCAACAGATAGAGTTGGGTGTCATCGGAATACTGATGGCAACCCAGCCCAAAACTCCAGACAAGCTGGGCGAGGGTGCGCATAAAGATGTTAAAAAGCATCGGGGAGAGAATCGCACCCTGAGGCACTCCACACACCAAGGAGTGGCGCGATGACAATTCCCCCCCAAGCACCACCCTCTGTCCCCGACCAGAGAGAAATGAGCACAGCCATTGAAGGACTGTGCCCTGGATCCCCACGTCGGCAAGGCGGTGGTCCAGGAGTTCGTGATCGACCATGTTGAAGGCTGCTGACAGGTCTAGAAGAATCAGCAGCCCCGACCCGCCTCGATCCAGCTGCCTGCAGAGATAATCTGTTAGGGCGACCAGAGCCGTCTCGGTCCCATGACCAGTGCGGAAGCCGGACTGGAATGGATCGAGAGCTGATGTTTCATCCAGAAACCTACCAAGCTGTTCAGCAACCGCTCTCTCAATCACCTTACCCAGGAATGGAAGATTCGATAATTGGATAGATCCAAGGGATCTAATGATGTTTTCTTTAAGAGCGGATGCACCACTGCCTCCTTCAGTTCCCCTGGGAATATCCCGGTGCCAAGGGACAAATTGATGATATCACCCAGGGGGGCCCGCACCTCGTCTGGACATGCTCTAATCAGCCAAGACGGGCACAGGTCAAGAGGACAGGTGGTGGGCTTTCCAGCTCGGAAGAGTCTTCCACATCGGCTGGGGATATCCGGTCAAAGTGGTCCAATACTGGACCCGAGGACAGTCAAGGGGCCTCCAGTTCCTTTATTGTATCCAAATTGGCAGGGAGGTCATGGCGGAGCAACAGGACCTTCTCCACAAAAAAGCTCGCAAATGCCTCACAGCTGTGTGTCAAATTGTTATTTAAATTTGGCTGTCCTTCAAGGGACGTTAAAGACCTAATTATACTAAATAATTGCGCCGGGCGAGAGCTAGCGGAGGCAAAAACCCTATAAGATGTTCTTGAGGCTCCGTCACGGGCACCCCGCCATACTCGCTCTAGCCGTCTGAGGTCCCGCTTCATTTTCCGAAGCTCCTCGGTAAACCAGGGAGCCCGGTTTCTGCGGGGTCGCAGAGGGCGCCTAGGTGCGATCTCATCGATGGCTGCCAGGAGCTGGATATTCCAGCCCTCAACAAGCTCAGTCAATGAGCCGCCAGGGGGAGCAAGGTCCCGCAAGGCCTGACGGAATCTATCGGGGTTCATCAGCCTCTGCGGGCGAGCCCAAATTGGCTCGCCACCTAAGCAGGGTGGGGGTGGAAAATCAATCCTGGCTTTCAGAGCGTAGTGATCGGACCATGGCACCTTCATCGAAGGAGACATGATCACATCTATACCGACGCCAAAGATTGCTAGTGTTCCAGGTTGCATTGAACTTCACCACCCACAAGAGCTACAGGTGTTGTGTGTGTGTATTAGGGCATTCAGGGGGCTCCAAATGAGAGCATTTAAATGCAACTTCCATGGTTACAGAAACATGTTAGCCTACTATTGTGGGCGTTGTCTCCACCACCACCAAACCTCAGCAATCAAGGAGCATGACTGGCTTGCTTGGGATTCCAGATGAATAGCCGGTTGGCTGCTGCCTGAGATAGTTGCTCCATTTTTCCATACTAAGGCCAGTCATCTCAGGGAGGGATTAAGATCTGTGCTTCAACACAGAATTAAGAATGCTAAAGTCTATCACTTTTACTTCTATGTCTATATTTCTTGAGACTTCTACTACTCCTTAGTTAGGGTTGCCATATGACCAACTACTTCAGACCAAAAAAAAAAAACAACCTCAACAGCATTTGTGTTTGGATTTTCACTTTTTGAAATATGGCCACCCTACCTTAGTCATTGAATACCACTAAGCAAATCCAATTATAAAATGTACAGTATGATTCATGTATGTTTAATTGGACATTAAATCCAATGGAAGTTCATGCTTTTAGCTAATTGTACGCATGATCATCAATTTATCCACATGGGTCTTACTAAGCCTCTCTTAAGCAAACAAGCTCTCTCACCCACTAGCCTTTAGGAATCCAGTCTTCAGATAGGAAGCAGAGGTATGGTTTGGATTATCTTAAACTCCAGAGTTGGAAAATCACTTATTGAGCAACTGATTATTTTCAGTTCAAGTGTATTACTAATAAAGTTTTTTTTAAAATAACTGAAGTATTTATAATTGCCATTAATTACAGTGGGAAATATTCAAGCATGAGATTTCAGAATTCATGTAGACCATCAGTATCTGTTTCACCATTTTGGCTGGTGGGCTTTAGTGAAGCCACCAGCATTACAAGGCAAAATAGAGAGTATTGGCCAAATTACCTTCATAATGGTTCCAAGTACATTCCAATGGTTCCAATATGTTCCAAACTACTCAACAGGTATCCTCACCAGAAGTGAAAGGTCAGGAATGTAGCAGAACAGCACTATTGTTAATGTGATAGCCCAATTAAACACTTCTTTTAAAATAATAATGAAGAAGAGAGGCTAAAAGAATTCTCAGCAGATCATCAAGGAGGGAATTAATTGAATGTGATCTGTTTACTTACACCTCTTTTTTAATTAAAAAAAACCTGTAGAAGTGGGAAAAACACAATCAACAGCCTCAATAAACGTGTGACCCGCTTTTGAAATATTGATAGCAGCTGACACAGATCAGAGAGCCAGGATTTCTTTATCTTTCAAAGTGCAAAGTAGCATTTGTTTCTTAGTCCAATTTCAGCTCAGCAGACATTGCTGAATCAAGAAACCTTATCCTAGAATTTAAGCTCCAGAACATTCAGTGCTGTAAGCATGGGTTAAAACTCATAAAAAAACAGGCAGTTGCCATATATGGAGTCAGACTACTGCCACATCTAGCTTAGTATTCCATCTACTGGGGAATGGCTCTCCAGGGTTTCAAACAGGGGCAATTACCAGTCTTAGCTGAGATGCCAGACCTGGGACATTTTGCATGCAAGGCAGATGCCCTACCATTCAGCTATGGTTCTTCTAGTAATCAGGACAAGGAAATAACAACACAGGTGGTCTCCTCTTCCCTCTTCCTCCTCTTTTGTCATGCTAGCTCAGAACATGTCTCTAAACACATCTGCAAATTCTCTGTCTTCTTCTTTAGCAATCACTCATAGCGTGCCTTAGTATGTTTCTCCCTTTTGTCCTGAGTTTGAGCATCTTCAAAGCCCATGACACCTTTGGTAAAGGCTGTTCTCCAATTGGAGCACCCGCAGGCCAGTGTTTCCCAGTTGTCAGTGTTTATACTACATTTTTTAAGATTTGCCTTGAGAGAATCCTTAAAACTCTTTTGTTGACCACCAGCATTATGCTTCCCATTTTTAAGTTCGGAATAGAGTAGTTGTTTTGGAAGATGATAATCAGGCATCCGCACAACATGACTAGGCTCCTCCCCCTCCCCCTCTTTTGTCATGCCAGCTCAGAACATGGTTCTAAACCAGGGGTCAGCAAACTTTTTCAGCAGGGGGCCAGTCCACTGTCCCTCAGACCCTGTGGGGGACCGGACTATATTTTGAAAAGAAAAGAAAAAAAAGAACAAATTCCTATGCCCCACAAATAACCCAGAGATGCATTTTAAATAAAAGGACACATTCTACTCATGTAAAAACACGCTGATTCCCAGACCGTTCGCGAGCTGGATTTAGAAGGTGATTGGGCCGGATCTGGCCCCTGGGCCTTAGTTTGTCTACTAAACACATCTGCAAATTGCTTCTCTGTACTTGGGTAATTAGCCTGTTTTTGGGGGGGGGTAAAAAAAACTAGGGGTGGAAAATTAGGTCAGATATTATAGGGAAACCTGCTCCATTGCAATCCTTGTTCTGTTCTCCTGAGCTACAGGCTACTAGTTGGGCTGATCTAGAGATTTTTTGGCTTTCCATTTCTTCCTTCCTGCTTCCAGGGTGGCATGGATAGAGAATTGGGCAAATCTGTTGATTTCAGTTTCTCCAGTCTTAAGTTCAGTTCTCCACATTTCTCTTTTGAGAGATAAAAATTCAGGAAAACATTTTTCCTAATATACACTTGTATTGTGCAATATGTATATATGCATTTTGCAAATAATTCCCCCCTAATATACTTTTTTTTGTTATTTTCACTAATATATGCCATTTCATGCACACTTTAGCCTAGTATATGCATTTTTGTATGCATCATTTGGTTGGAGATCTGTACTGCAAAATTCAGGAAAGTGTGAATCTCGAAGGCTGGCTGGGTTTTGGTTCACACTTGGTTTTAGAAATAGCAAATCAAGTTGCCTTTAAATGTGAAATGAATCAAATTTCTTCCCCATTCCTATGAAGGTGCTGCCATGATACTGTTCTTAAGTTAGAATAGTCTCTCTTCACTTCTACCTATGTTTCAATTTTCAGGGAAAAGTGTTCTCGAAAATGGTCAAACATAACAAATTAACCATGGGGAAATTTGAGGTTTTCTGTGATATTTTCTCAGAAATGATTTATATAAATTCACCCTTCATCTGAGGAGAGATTTATTCACTCACTCAGTGTTTTAAGTTACTTTTTCAATGTATGTGCTTGGACAAAAGCACACAAGGCAAATAGTCTAAAATAAATCCAACACAAATGTAAAAAAACCAAAGCTGGAATGAAAGGAGCCAACCTACTTTCAATATGTATCAAAGAACAGCAAGTGGTTGTGAGAATGTGATGGATCAATGTGATGGAGGGAATTCTGAAGGGTGGCTTTTACAACTGACATTTCCAAAATGCGTATCTGCAATTTTGCCCATTGCAATCTTAGAGAGATGTCAAGAAATTCTGTTTTGTTTTATATATATTAAGTCTAATTGTGTACAAGGTTTCATCTTTTATGGACGTGTACACACACACACAAAGAGAGAGAGAGAGAGAGAGAGAGAGAGAGATATGATGAAATCTTGTACACAAGTAGACTTAAACGCTATTCATGTTTTCCACAATAGTGCTTAAATCAACAGGATTTAAGCAGCCTAATTGTGTGCTGATTGCAGCCATAGAAAACACATATTCCGATCTTAATGTGTCCCATTCCAACAAGGTTTATTCCAGACCTGTTCCTAGACTCAGCTCCATGTACCATGTAGACCTGCCAGTTTGGAACGACGTGCACTATTTCCTTTTGTTATGGGAACATAATGAGTTGGTATTGTTTTGAAGAAGATCAGATTAAAATCCCCCACGGGAGTTTTGGTCATCCCTAAAATTAAGCACAAACACAGCACTACATATTTTACTGCTCATTAGACCAGCAGGAATCCTTTCTAAGCACAGATATCAAAAGATAGCATTATCTAAAATCCTAATTGCCATCACAGCATGAGCACACTGTTAAAATAATCATTGATCATGGTTAGAAAGGTTTTCAGCTATGTTATAGTAAAATTACTTGCCCTCAAAATTCATCTACAATTGTATCAACATCCATGCTATTGTTTAAAGAAGCTGGTCATAATCCAGTTCACAGTTGTACATTTTTAAATCCCATTCAAGACACTGGGGTGTTAGCATGCCTTTACTCTGCGGTGCTTTATGTATCATGTGTTTTGAATTCAGAGTCCTACAACACCTGATAACTTGCAGCTGAATTGAGACAAAACAAGATTCACAGTCGCAAGATTCTAAGTTTGCTCACCTGAATGCTGCTAAGTGTGATTAGCTGGCATAGCTCAGTCAGTAGAGCATGAGAATCTTAATCTCAGGATCATGGGTTTGAGCCCCATCTTGGGCAGAAGATTCCTGCATTGCAGAGGGCTGGACTTGATTACCCTTGTGCTGCCTTTCAACTCTACAATTATATGATTCTATGATTCTATGTCATGGCCACTGGTCCCATCACCTCCTGGCAAATGGAAGGGGAAGAAATAGAGGCAGTGAGAGATTTTACTTTCTTGGGCTCCATGATCACTGCAGATGGTGACAGCAGCCACGAAATTAAAAGACGCCTGCTTCTTGGGAGAAAAGCAATGACAATCCTAGACAGCATCTTAAAAAGTAGAGACATCACCTTGCCAACAAAGGTCCGTATAGTAAAAGCCATGGTTTTCCCAGTAGTGATGTATGGAAGTGAAAGCTGGACCATAAAGAAGGCTGATCGCCGAAGAATGGATGCTTTTGAATTATGGTGCTGGAGGAGACTCTTGAGAGTCCCATGGACTGCAAGAAGAAACCTATCCATTCTGAAGGAAATCAGCCCTGAGTGCTCACTGGAAGGACAGATCTTGAAGCTGAGGCTCCAAGACTTTGGCCACCTCATGAGAAGAGAAGACTCCCTGGAAAAGACCCTGATGTTGGGAAAGATGGAGGCACAAGGAGATGGGGACAACAGAGGACGAGATGGTTGGACAGTGTTCTTGAAGCTACCAGCATGAGTTTGACCAAACTGCAGGAGGCAGTGGAAGACAGAAGTGCCTGGCGTGCTCTGGTCCACGGGGTCACAAAGAGTCGGACACGACTAAACAACTAAACAACAACAACAACATGATTCTATGAATATGCCATTCATTGGGATGTTCTGGGCAAGGTGCTCCCAACTTTAAGCCCAGTCTTGTTTGCTGCAAGCACCAGAATAGAGCTACAGATGTGTTTCTGAACTACCAATCCTTGCATGTGTCCATAGACTACCACTCCTGATATAGGTTAGCTCATTGTAGGGTTATATCTGCAGGGAGATATGGCAGGACCCTCTGCTGCCACAGGGAGACCCAGCAAGGCTGTCCACCACCAGAGATATATCAAGATATTGTGATATTTAGCTGGCGATATATTGTGATATTGAAAACCAGGTATCGCCCAGCCCTAGTGGCAAGGAGACCAGCTGTAGCCAATCCAGGAGGGTGGAGCAGCATCAGAAGTCACTGTTGTATCCTTAAAATGGTGCCAGATGGACGTGCCCAAGGATTAAGGCTTTCTGGGAGATGATATATAATGAAATGAAAAAGGTATTTAAATATACCTTCTTGAAGAAACCAGAGGCCTTTCTTCTGGGCATGGTCGGCCAATTGCTGTCAAAGAAGGATAGAACGTTTTTTATGTATGCCACAACAGCAGCAAGAATACTCATCGCAAAGTATTGGAAGACACAAGATTTACCCACTCTGGAAGAATGGCAGATGAAACTGATTGACTGTATGGGATTGGCAGAAATGACTGGCAGAATCTGTGACCAGGGAGAAGAGTCGGCAGAAGAAGATTGGAAAAAATTTAAGGACTACTTACAGAAATATTGTAAAATTAAGGAATGTTGAATGATGCTGGATTGAAATTGAGTGGTTTCTAGCTGTAATGGTATAAAGGAATATGAAAAAAATGGTTCTTTATAAGTAAAAATTTAAGGTTATAATAACTTAAAATGTTGGATAGAAAATAAGGTGTTTTTATAAGCTGTAATGCTTTGAGTTAAGGATTTGCTGAACAAATAATTTGAATTGGAATACAAGAAGGGGAGGTATGAGGAGGTCAGAGAAATATGTTATTGAAAATTAAGTATTATGAACTATATGTCTTTTTAATTTTTTGTTTGTTTTTTGTTTGTATAAAAAATTGAAAATTTTAATAAATATCTTTTTTTAAAAAAATGGTGCCAGATGTTCAGATGGGTACTGATGACACAGAAGATGGAGAGACAGGATAGCCGGAGATACTAGGGTGAGGTTGGCCCAAGAGGCAAGAAAGATCCGGAAAAGGAATCCGGAAAAGGAAAGCCAGACAGAGATGTGTGGGAAAGCACTGACTGGGCTGAGTATGGAGGAAGAAAAGGAGAAGTCTGCCCTGGTGCCTCATGGGCTGTCTTATGGTAATGCCAAACAAGGAAAACCAGATGAACCATCTTGAGGGAACCATCATCCCTTTCCTTTCCAAAGACCACGTGTCTCTCCCCAGCCTAAACTGTCTGGGCAAGGATTCCCATTGCAGTCTCTACCACCTCTTTCTCCCAGCTGACCCCAGGCTCCTGGGAAGCAAGTGCCTGACTGGCAGTCTCTTGATGTTATTAGCAGTACTGCAAGCTGCAGCCCTCGACTGGATGTTAGAGAGAGATCCCTAAGCACAAGGGAGAAGTCTCTGATCAAGTGGTGCATTGCACCCTTTGAAGAATTCCACAGAAGGGAGCAAGCACTTTGCATCAATATCTTGTTAAGAGAACAACAAGATGCTTATTGTCTTGAGAGACTCTTCTGACGAACTTGGCACTATTGCTTAAGACTGAGTTAGTGGCTGCTGTTTCATAAACCTGTGGTTTTAATTGTCATGCATTTATAGGCTTCTCCAAATGTTCCGTTTACTGAGGATTTTTATTTTGGGGGAAGCTTACACAACAATGGACATCCATCCTGATTTGCGTATGCATCAATAATTGGTTCCTCCCACACTTTTGACTGCATTTTCCCTTCACTTTCCTAGTTGAAAAAGACTGTATTTCTTAAGTGGATTTGATGTGCTGTGGTGACAGAGTGCTTCAATCTATGCAAATCTAAATTACCAGTATGCTCTGGAATCCCTCCCACAGAATGGGGACAACCAGAAGGTGACCTGATATTTTCTGTATAGATGGATGAGAGGGAATTGGATATGCCCTCCCTTTGGACACATGGGTACTCATACGGAAACTGGTAATTCAACAGAGATCCTGAAAGGCAGTCCCACCCCCATGTTTAACAAGACGGAAACCATGAAAGTAAAGGATACACAACTGTAAGAGCTGAATCCCATGGAAACCTTCAAAAGCCACGTGCAATTCTGACTTGAAGGAACCATCGCTTCCCAGCTCTCAATACAGAACACAATATGTGCCTGTCGAGATTTAAGCAACTTTCTTAAATTGCTTCTGCGACTCTCCTCTTGTCATTTAACACCATCTGGGACAAAGGCGTAACAATACAGCTGCTTTTCAAGGACAAAAAAGGTGTCACATTTATAATGCTTGAAAGCAAAGTGTGATGTATAGGTAATGAAGCAAAGAGATTCTCTCCCCCACTCTCTAGATGTTTTGAAATGGAGAAGGAGTTCTTGCCATGTAATCCTTTTATTGTCAGAAGGATTCCACCCTCCAGGTATAAACAATTTTCAAACCCATTCTCCAAATTAGATTTCCAGACTGTAAATAAACGTGATGAATTTCAGACAAGTCAATTGTGTTTTCTGCACACACGTATCTGTTTTACAAAAATATGTCATATGACCAGTATATTTCATACCAGCCTGTCTACTCAAGTTAATGAAAAAGAAAGAAAGTACGTTTGGAAAGAATGCAAAATGCAGATCTAACTACGGTTCTCAATGAAAACTCCTCAAATGCTCAAACCACTCATCTTATGTAGGCCTTAAGTTAACTTAGGCTGCATTCACATGTCAATTTTTTTTCCATTTCCCCAAGTTGTTAATTTGAGCTTTCACACAACATAAAAGCCACTCCTGGAGTTATAGTGGAATATAGCACAATTTTACCTCTCATTTCTGTGTTATTTGCTTCCAGGGTTTAAAAAACCCCCACAGAAATGAATTTGCCCTATATTCTGCTATGTTTCCAGAAGTGGTCTTTACATCATGTGACAGTTCACAGATAATGCAGAAATTAACAGGGAAATGGAATAAGCTGCTGTGCGAAGGCAGCCATAAGGCTCACCCACACTTCATTGCTTTCCAGGCATGGGACAAGTGGGTCAAAATGGTTCGCCACTTGACCCATGCCTTCTAGGCATAGGTGTGGGAATGTTCAGGGATGCAGGAGAGGATATATTGCCTGGTTATATCCTTATCCAACTTGTGTTAACAAGTTTCCCAATATCGGCAGAGTAAAACATTCCCCTTTATTTTAAGTTTGCAACGGCAGCGTTTGCTCAGGCTCGCTAAAGCCTCTATAATAACTATTCTGGTAATTTCCCCTTATTCCCTCATAAAATAGAAGAGACGACACAGTCTTTTACCAAAGTATAAAAAGAGTTTGCTCACATTCTGTTCACAATCAGATCCCAGAAGGCAGACTTAAGCTTAATGAAGTAACATACACTTGGAATCTATCTCTTAAGAAGACAGTCCCTTTGTCCTCTCTTGGCTGGGAGCCGAGAGGGCATCTTTAGCTCAGTAGATGTTGCTTCTTCGATGCATGTGGTGAAAGAGAGAGAGATGGCTGCCCTGCCCCGTGCTTTTGTCATTACCTGCACAGGTGAGGCCACACCCACCTCTAGTCACATGTAGAGGAAGTCTGTCCCAGCCCAGAGGGAAACAGGAAGTTTACCTGCTGGCTGGACAAACATCCCTCCCCATGTCTAAACATGTTCACTCTATGAATGTTGTACTTGACTGCCCTTGTGTTTCACATCCCACAATAGGGGCCAAGATTTTTTCCACTTGCCCTGCTCCTTCCCCAGGGAAAACACACTCTTTAGCTCTAAATCAGAACAAATGGTAAGCCACAGAAAAGCCGATTGCTGTTTGCTCTGATTGAGCACTAAAGAGTGGTTTTCCCGGGTGGGGTGGGGAGAGCAATGGGACAAGCAGTGGATAAGCCTATAGTAACAGACTTCACAATCAAAACCATACCTGCCATTATTTTGGAAGAAAAATTTGGGGCACCCCCATCTCTGTCACTTGCCCCCTCCCTGCCACTGATTCCTCTTTCTGACCTTTGCTGCCTTTGGCCCCCTGCTCCCAAGACGCTGCTTTGGGAGACACTGCGTGGCCTAGAGCGGCCTCCAGGAAAATTGGGGCATTCCGGATTGGGATCAGAAGCTGGGGCAGCTTCTGTAAATTCAGGGTGCCCCGGTTATATCTGGGGGGGTTGTTTACAAAGCATGTTAACTAGCTATAACTTATTGGGCTTGTTCAAAGAAAAAGAGGGGTTCAGATAACACAAAAAATAAAATTGATAAGAGTAGTTAGGAGTAAAAGGCAGTTTACTTGTGTTTGTGTGGTATGCTGTAGGAGCTATCTACATCATGCTTCCCCAACCTGGAGTCTTCCAGACATTTAGAGTATAATTTCCACCACCTTGTATAGCAAATAGTTAGGGCACCTGGGAGGATGGGCAAGCAGAGCCCAGCACAACAACAGTTGAGCCAGAGGCGGTGGCGGCGACTGAGTGAAGCTGTAGTATAATACAGTGGTACCTCGGGTTAAGAACTTAATCGTTCTGGAAGTCTGTGCTTAACCTGAAACTGTTCTTAACCTGAAGCACCACTTTAGCTAATGGGGCCTTCTGCCGCTGCTGTGCCGCTGCTTCACGATTTCTGTTCTCATCCTGAAGCAAAGTTCTTAACCCGAGGTACTATTTCTGGGTTAGTGTAGTCTGTAACTTGAAGCGTATGTAACCTGAAGCGTATGTAACCCGAGGTACCACTATACCTGGTGGGTACCAAGTTGGGAACAGGGCAAAGACCCACCCGGCACTCCCCCCCCAGGTTGTCCAAAGTTGTTGACCTTGACCTTTTTTTAGGGTTGGCCATCTCAGCAGCAACAGAGGAGCCTGAGGCGGAGGCAGTAGAGCAAGGCTGGGGCCGGGCACCTGGGAGGGAGTCAAGCAGAGTCCAGAGCAACAACAATCGAGACCAAGGCGACTGAGTGAAGCCGGGCACCTCGTATGAGCAGCGTGCACTGGGTGGGCCTCTTGACAGCCCGCCAATCCCGGGCGTGCAGGAGGGTGGAGCCAGCCGGCTGCCTCAGCACCTCGCTTGCCTGCAGAAGAAGAGCTGCGGCACTCCGACAGGCTCTGCTCTGCTCTGTAGCTGCTGTCGGCTCTTCCCAATCCCCAGACTCCAAATCTCAGCCCCAGACTCTTGGCCTGGTGCCCCTGAGAGCCCAGCTCCTGGGTGACCCGCACCCCTAGCGCCTATGGGTAAGACGGCCCTGGTTGGGAAAGCCCAATCTATATGGGCAAATCTGTGAGGGTTAAATTTTGTAACCCTGAATTACAGGGAATTTGGTTGTGCAACTAATTGCTCACTTCCACTTCACTGCTTGCCAAGCCGAGATTTCTCCGTGCATCGACAATATGAAGAAACCCTTCTGGGAGTTGGTCAGTGCATTTCATCCAAGGCCTCTCATCATTTAAGCTCCATCCATATATATATTTCAATTCGTCTTTTGTTGCTACCTGCATAAAGAGGCAGAGGGGCTGATTTTTAGAAATATGGCTGATTTCTTTTTGCACTTCAGAAATGTATCTTAGCTTGCCAGGACTGTCCTTTAACAAGACATTAAAGATCCTTGTATGCTGATGGTGCTATATAAATAATAAATTGCACTGTGCATGAGTGACCTTGTCAAAAGAAAATAAAAGAAAAGAAAGCAAACAAACCACTGGCAGATTCTTACCTAGAGAACTGAACAGGCAATGAAAACCCAGCCACTTTGGAATAAGTGTTTAGAGTGGAAAAAATGGTTTCTGTGCTACAGCCAAAGCTCTCAAGTAAAACGCAGGCCCTATGTCTTTCATATCACAATCTATTTCCATTGCTTTGTATTCAGGTGTCATTTTTCAAAGCATGTTCCTCTCTGCACCAAGGCATGCCCAAAAAAGATATTGCTCTTTGGGGAGGAAATATGGTTTTTCTATGGGAGCTTTATTAGAGTCACAGGCCTTAAAAGACTACTGAGTAACTGAGTATCTTGCTCCCAAGGCTTGCATCATTAAGTGCCCTGTTTACTTGCATTATTAGGCTTAGTTTTCCGAGTTCAGCCGACAAACTGCTTATTGTGGAATGGTCCCCTGGACATCAACACCAGTATTTGAGTGAGACTATTCTAGGCTGTGCCATTTACAGCACAGCCGGTCACAATTTAAACTTCAATTTTGGATCTATTTTAAGTGCATCTGTTTGTGAGATACTGTGTAGGTATGAGAGGGATGGCACTGCAAAACTGGTCACTATCTCCCAGATTTTATGTTTCAACTGATTTTTTTTAATGAGCATTTTATTGCAAATTTAAAGCAGCTACCCCAACCTGCTGCCTTCCATATGTTTTGACTAAAACTCCCATCATCCTGAAACACTGGTCACAATGGCTGAGGTTGATGCATATTGTAGTCCAAAACATATGGTGGGCACCAGGGAAAGGTGACTAAAAGCAAAGATTCATCTGAACTCCTTATATAGACAGATATCTTCCATAGTTGTATCTATATATGGTCTGGGCACAAGATTGGCTTGTATCTGTAACTCCAATCCGTTTCAAAGCCACTCTTGTGTTTCTGGGTCAACTCATTATTGGGAACAAATTAGACCTGTTAAAAACAAAGGTATCTCTTTCTCCCTACCTCCCCATTCACTGTAATCAGATATCTAAAAACAGCTATACCATTTCCCCCTCTTTACAGAAGCTGATAAAATTTGTAGGCATGGGAGTGGATTTTGAACATTAAGGGCTAGATCCAGCAACAGCTAAGCTCATTTCAGTGCAATTAATTTTCAGTAGAACTGAGAAATGGGATTTTGAAGTCTGTTGGTTTGGTTGCTTTGGCTTGCCCCTGAATTTATTACAAAACCTCCTTGTTGCAAAGTATGGTTACTAAGAGTTTAAAACAAGAAAATTCTATGTTTGTGTATTTTGACACACACCCCCACACACCTTGGGAGGCTGCCTATGGAACAGCCAGTTCTCAACAAGAGACTGAAAAATCCTGAAGTCAAAGGCAGTCTGTGTCCTTGAGGGAGGGAGCTTATTGGTTTGCTTTCCTCTTGTTTTTATTATGTATTTTGTGTTTTTATTTTGTATTTTTATGCTGCGAACTGCCTTTAGAACTTTGGTTGAAGGATGTTATAGAAATTTAATGAATTAATAAATTAACACCACCACCACAGCAACATATAGAACCAACTGGTTGTCAGAGCGTGGCTGTGCTAACACCCACCTCAAAACACTGGGTGTTCCTGTTCCAAAACATGGCAGAACTACAGAGTGAGAGCACAGATCTCCGTTTCTGTCTTGTAGTAGAAGATCCCAATCAAATGGTTGATTTAAGTGAGCGGTGGTGGGAAAGAGTTGATTAGATGTTATCAGATCAACAATAATAACATCTGACTCTAGACTGTGCTTTGCAAGTCTGCCATTAATGGCATGGAAACCACAGAACTATCCCAAAGGGAGAAGAATGAGAAGGTCTGAAAAGCCTGTCATGAAACAATCGTTGCTGGGCAAGAGGCTCCGTTGTACCCATTGGTTCAGCAAAGCTATTTCAATTTGTTCCAAACACGGAGAAAAACAAGACCAGAGCTTCTCACTAGGAGCAAAACGGAGTCGTATTAAATCATTCCCAAAGGATAAAAATAAAAGACTCATTTAGCCTAAGACATTTCCGAGGGCACCTTTTCCAGATTACTCTCTTTCTCCCCCTCCTGAATGATAGGTGTTGTTTATTAAAAAGCTCTGAAGCACGTGTTCTGGCAAGCCCTAAAATTTAAACCATTGCTATTGGTCTTGAGACATCTCCCAGATGCTTCAGATGGGCCACCCACGTATGGTAGCAACTGTGGATCTCCTGGCCTAGACTGAACCTCTCCATTGTAACATAAAAATGGAGGGTGGGTGATGGGGAGGTCCCTGTCCAAGCCAGGGAGACGAGGCACAGGCTGTAGAAGTGTTTGGGGCAAGGCAAACATAGCATCATTGTAAAACAAACAATGCATCATTTTCCTCTTTTGTGAGAAAGTTAGATTGTCTAAAGACTAATAATAAAAGAAGGTAGCTGAAAACTAAAACGCTCTCAGTTCTAAAACAATAACTAATCCCAACAACGTCAAAATCAGCCCCATTTAAAATAAATTAAAAACCTCTGGAAGAAGAACAAGTCATGTAGAGATATTTCTGTTATCTTGCCTGAGACTGAAATAGGTGTCTGGCTGCCCAGGAGACACTCATAAAGGAGCGACATATCAAACAGAAGAAAATAGGAGTAGAATACAGTACATGCTTTCAGCCTAGTTGGTAAAACTACCTCTTGGACTAAAGCATTGCCAGAAATCTAAGGGTTGGCCATAGTTTGACAGGCAACTGACAACTCCCAAGCAGCCCTGGAGAATAATGTGATTGCTCTGTTGGTGTATGTGCAATGACAGAAGTCACGCCAACAGTGGCTTCTCCCATCTGGAATGCGGGTGGCGCTGTGGTCTAAACCACTGAGCCTCTTGGTCTTGCCGATCAGAAGGTCGGCGGTTCGAATCCCCATGACAGGGTGAGCTCCCATTGCTCTGTCCCAGCTCCTGCCAACTTAGCAGTTCGAAAATATGCCAGTGCAAGTAGATAAATAGGTACCACTGTGGCAGGAAGGTAAACAGCATTTCCGTGCTTGCTGGTTTCCATCACGGTGTTCCGTGGCACCAGAAGCGGTTTAGTCATGGTGGCCACATGATCCGGAAAGCTGTCTGTGGACAAACGCCAACTCCCTCCTCCTGAAAGCAAGATGAGCGCACCCCATAGTTGCCTTTGACTGGACTTAACAGTCCAGGGGTCCTTTACCTTTTACCTTTACCTCCCATAATGCTCTGCTGAACCTTCACATTGTCCCCCTACCTGGACTACTGAAGGTGGAATAGGGGAATGAAGCAAGTATGTGTCTGATAAGGACAAGGAATGAATTAATAGGTCAGGTACAGAAGAGGTTGCCTTAACCTTATCACCTTAGTGAGGTGATCTAAGGTCTTTTCTGAGAAGAACCCTCAAAATTTGCTTTGAATCTTGCTTTAATTCAAAGATGTAGCAGCCAAAGGCAACCACATCACCACATCATGCTTTTCCTTATGACGTGCCCATTTTCAACAGAGAAATGTTGAAGGTTTTGGTAGGATGTCCTTATTTTCATCGGAGAAATTTTGAAGGGTAAGTTATCTGACCCCCAAGCCATCTGAAGGCAGCCCTGTACCTTGGTTCTCAAACTTAATCCATTCCGGGAGTCTGTTAGACACCTGAAACTGTTCAAAAACCAAAGTGCGGCTTCCAATTGGCAGCAGGAGATTCCTGCACTCAATTGGAAGCCGTGTCGGACGTTCGGCTTCTGAAAACGTTCGCAAACTGGAACACTTACTTCCAGGTTTGCTGCATTCGGGAGCCGATTTGTTCAACAACTTTGCCATTTGAGAACCAAGGTACCACTGTATAGGGAAGGTTTAAAATGTTTAATGTTTTAGTATGTTTTTATATTTCTTGGAAGCTACAGAGTGGCTGGGGCAAAATGATGGGGTAAAATGATGATGATGATGGAATAGGATGTCCCTATTTTCATCCAAAAAATGTTAGAAGGTATGGCCTCTTCTTGTTGCAGTTTTTGTTAGCAGTCCTAACATATGTTGAAATGTCAAGACAGCACTGATTAATCTCAACTTCATAATGTATTCTTTGATAGCTGCACTAGTATGTTGTTTTATACCTGCACGAGAAACAGCTGTTTCTTTCTTTATTTCTACAAGCGCAACATGACACACATTACAATAACTGATTTATCACTAGGGCATGTAACTGCTCCACACATCAAGACCAGCCTGATCCTAGACTCCTAACAAGCAGGGCAAACCTAAGAGTCTCATTTCACTTCTGCTCCAATTGATTCCACATATAGGTCAAACCTGTGTTTAAAACCTCTCTGGGCTTCATCAATGTTTCCTGTAAATTTGAGCTCTGCAGGAGGCCCTGGTTATTCCATTTTCCACCTTGTTGCATCCACTGTACAATGCTGGAGCTGTAAGTTGATGGTAAACGTGCAAGACATTTTAAGCTTAAATGTGACTTCTTTCAGACCTCAGCCATTACTCAAGTCTTAACGTTGAATTGCACTTCTTGACCTTACCAGTAGTACTCGTATCACCTGAGTGTTTTGCAATATGCTTAGTCATGTACCACAAGCTAAAATAGAATTGGTTAGAATACTTGCATTTTAAATTACCTTGATGATCTGTAGCAGAATTTGCACACACAAACCGGTAAAAATATGCAGGGATTTTACACTGACCACAGGCTGAAATTTGGATTTAATTTACATTTTAACGCAAATCTACACCTTTTTTTTGAATAAATAAAGCCTAAACACAGCTATTCTTTGAAATTCGCCCTTCTCTGAATTTTGTGATACAGTTCTCCAACCAAATAATGAGTAGAAAAATTAATATTAGAAGAAATTGGGGCAGGGGGAATAGGGCATGAGATGTTAGGGTCTGCACTCTGGAAATGATGTACATCTGCCATGTTCACTTAGTCTAAATCAGACTATGATCGAGATAGGATTGTCTAATCCCATTGCATGAACTGCAAAGTGAAGAATACACTTCCAACAGTGTAGGAAGTAAAAGAATCCCGATTGAAACAGCAACTGATTGGGAAATTGCCACTGTTCGCAGATCCGCTCACTGTTGGCACCAGATTAACTTCATGCAAATGGGAAATTGTTGTAATTAAATTTCAAAGCTGTGAATATCTATCACTAATTAATGTAACTTGCGTTCAAGTTACATTACTTGGATGCAAGCTCAACTGAACCCAGTGAAACTTATTTCTGAATTTACATGCATAGGATCTAGTGTTTCTCAAACTTGCACCCCCCGCTGTTTTTGGACTACAACTCCCATCATCCCTGACCACTGGTCCTGCTAGCTAGGGATGATGGGAGTTGCAGCTGGGGACCCAACAACAGCTGCCCCCCGTATACCTTATAAGGCTGGGTTTTAACTCTTTTTTGCCTCAAGACAGTTTCTGTTTTGCTTTCTCTAGAGTTCTCGCTCCCATTGTTTCTTAAAGCAACAGCTTCTATAATACGGAGTTTCTCCAAATGTTTCAATCCCTGTTTTCTAAGTTTGTAATGCCTTATGGAGCTCCTCTGCTCAGCACCACACTTCTACCATGCACAAAGTTTCTTCCACACAACTGTGTGTTCATTCAGTCTGCTGCTGCATGCTGGGATTAGTGGGCTGATCTAATGTATCCCACGAGGCATTAGAAATGTAGCAAAGTAGTCTGATGTCTACTCAGAAGTAAGTCCTGTTGAATTCAGTGATGCCTACTCTCTGGTTAGTGGGTCTTGGATTGTTGCAGCATAGGTAGGATATGGTGAGCATTCGGGAGAGGGAGGCTTTGCCTCAACCCCACAGAGCCATTGAAATACGTCTGCCTCTGGAGCCAATAGGGAAGGTGAACATGCCAGCATTATGTGCATAAAGATCTGCCACTGAAGAAGAAAAATCAAGGATCAAATTGTGTTTTGTTATATGGAATGAGAGGGGAGAAAGGCCTTTCTTTAACACTGAGATGAAATTGATGACTTTTTATATCCCTAGTAAAAGGGTAAAATGTAAAGGACCCCTGGACAGATAAGTCCAGTCAAAGGCGACTATGAGGTTGCGGCGCTTATCTCACTTTCAGGCCGAGGGAGCCAGCGTTTGTCTGCAAACAGCTTTCCGGGTCATGTGGCCAGCAGGACTAAACCATCTCTGACGCAACGGAACACCATGATTAAATTATAGGGAATAACCTAGTATTAAATTACGGTATGTGTATGTTTCCGTATTTCTTTAGGATGACTTGACTGGTAATAAGAGCACTGGTAAATAGTGTTTTGCTAAAAGTTTCTTCTGATTAAAAAAACCCCAAACATTTCTCATCTACTGATGAGAAAAGAAATTACATTTGAAAATTATGAAAGGCAAAGTGAAATATAGGTGAATTTTTCTATAGGTTATGGGGGTTGTCCTTAGGTTAGTTCCAAATTGGCCAAAAGGTTTTGTGAGTGTCCTTTCTTTCAGTCTACATATCATCTCCCAGGAGATCTAGGTACCTCAGCGTACCCAGGTCCCCTGCTTTCTGAAAATCTCATTATGTCCTTCGATGGACTTTCCTGTAAGTGCAGATAGGCAGGGAGGCTGCCCGCCAAGCATCTGAAAGCTCTTCATTGTTAATTTTTAGTCTTTGCCCTTTCAAAGAAATCAGTGTGGAACGATGGTTATTTTTTTTTTACAAAAAACACCTAAGACATCCCCTGAAAAACAAAATCAGCAAGCACACAGATCTCAGGTGTTCGGTAGTCTGACTCCCTGGCTTCCCGTGCTTCAATTAAAGCTCAGGAGATGATTTCTAGAAGCAACTCTTCCTAAGGGGCTCTTATTAGATCAGGAAGAATAGGCAGCCTGGGAGTTTGCAAATGCTGGAGAAAAGTTTAATGGAAACTAAAGTACAGACACGCTCTCCACAACAGCTGAGCCCAGCACCACCAAAATTATAAAGAAATTCGGAGGCACCCTGAGAATAGAGTAGGAACACAGAAGCTACTTTTGTGGGGGAAGAAATGTTTAGGAAGCTGGAGGAGTTTCAGAACAGGACCAATAATGTATATGGGTACACACGTTTTTTAGCTATGATACACTACAGATAGACAGGGAGGGAAGTGCCATCATACGTCTTCCTGGCTCACAAGCTCTTTTCAGATGTCCAGAAGGGCTGACATGAGCATGCATCAGGAAAGTGGCATCATCCTATGACATACAAACGTTCATTAGAACATGCACAAAGTACTGTAACCGCTGTGTGTTAAACTCTATACATGGAAGGATCTTGCCACACAATGAAAGGCCGTACCTTTTTTAAAAACACACAAACACAAACGTAAATTTGCTAGTGGGCAAGGCATTGAAAAACAACAATTCACCCTTAAATACAGTAAAATATCCAGTGCTGTGTTGAAAGTCATTTTATCTCCAGCACCTGGTGTATATTAGATGCTAAATATTTCTTCAGTAGTTAATGTTAAAGAAATTGAAACCAACCCAACAGCCCCCTTAAAAAAAATGGTTTATTTAGGAAGTACCATATCGAAAGAGGTTGAAACAAACGTTGTGGCAGAAATTAGTCTCAAAGCAAAACCAAACTTCTCTCTCTAATTCATGCAGGGCATGAATTTGGTCTCAGAGAAAAGCAACAGGTTCGTCACCATGTGCAAGGCACAAGAAACAATGAAACATATTATCAGCCCAACCAAGGGTAAATGTCAGCTAGGCCAGTGGTTCTTAAAGGGCGTGGTGTGCCACACTGGTGTGGCAAGAGAGGATGGCAAGTGTGGCAGAAAGATTCAAGGACAATCAAATAAACATTTCAGAATAGCATAGTATAGTATCTGTCTAGGATATACAACCAGAAACATCACCCACACTTCTCTTCAAGAGCATTGGCTATTCTTCTACAGTTCTCCATGACATAATGTCGTGAGCAGGGATTTTCAACTCTGACAAAAATCAGAAAAGTGAAAGGCTTCTTTGTGTTGACAAGGAGATGAGTGTTTGCTCCCCCAAAAGATAAGTTTTGGTTAGCAGTGACATTGCCCTTGGGAAATCTGGTGATATTGAGGTGGGCCACTCTCCCAACAACCCATTTGGCCCTTCCCCTGGTTCTAAGTCTCCACTTTAGTACCGGTAAGTACTGACAGAATGATTGGAAGAGTGTGATAGGCAATTCCTCCCCATGTTTGCAACAAACCACATTTTGAACATGTCACATTCCTTGCCAATCCTCTCATCCCGCGCTTGTCATACACATAAATTGGACAGCGCTCTTATTATTCTTCAGATTGTTCAAGCTGGGGTTTTTTTTGTGAAGCACTCCCACACACTTCCTCAAGATACTATACAGAGATCTGGCCACAAGGAGTCTTTGTTGTAGGCAAACAAATATGAATAATGAACAAAACTAGGCACTTTACTTGGAAACAAAGGACTTCAGTCTCACTTGCCTCTTTGCTTTGACATTGATGGATAAGATTAATACTTAGCTAAGGGTTGGCTTATTATACATTAGTTTATTTGGGTAGGGTTTTCTAGTTGTCAATGTAGTGATGAAACAAGGCTCCCTGCATGATTTAGAATCCTGAACAATCAGAGTTCTGAATTGCCTGGAGACCCTTCACACATAGAGAAAACGTCCAGCTTCAGACAGGCTAAATTTGCAGCCATGAAGTACTATTCAATATGCTTATCCTCTACTAGGGATGAGAGAATCTTTCAGTTATGGTTCCTCACAATTTCTCATTTTTCCAGTCTTCAATTCAGTTCTCCACATTTCCACAACAGTTTGCAAGTTTGTGTGCTTCTATTTTTTTGAATTGATTTGTTTGACTTACTTCAAACTGGGGAAGCCCAGCCAGATGGGCGGGGTATAAATAAATAAAAAATTATTATTATTATTATTATTATTATTATTATTATTATTATTATTCAATAACAATTAAATTTTAAGAAGCTCATTAAAATGAATCAGCATTTAATGGAAATTTTTTCTTGGGTGCACATTTTTGTTTCCAATTTTCTCTAACACAATGCGTTTTTGCATGTCATTTCACTAGAACAGGCATTTTGGGAAACCTTTTACCTTGTATGCCTTGTTCTTTGCCCAATAAGCATGAGGCACCTTTGCCCAGTGGTGCAATGGCCCATACATTGCACCCAAATACTGGGCAAGGTTTTGCCCAGTATCCTTTATGTGAGACAGGCCCCTTGCAAAAGGGAGAGAAAAACCTATATTAGGCTGCTTCTCCTGGAGCATCTTCCTGCCCACACACCCTTGGGTTAGAGCCCTCACTGAGCAATTTTGGGCCGCTGGTTGACAGGGCCAAAAAACCATTTTCTTCCCTCCCAACGTGATTGGTGTTTAGTTGGTTTTTTGGTGAAATTATGGCCTTCCTTTGTTAGGCAGAAAAACATTGTTTGTTGAAGATGGAAATGGCAATGAACAGAATCAACATAATATAGGGTGGGGCCATACAAGGGGCCTGAGGGGAGGATTGACTATGGCACTGTCATGAAATTCTACTCAATATTGATCCAAAGCAGATTCCAATGTATAGCTAGCAGAGTATAAACTTAAATACGTTACAGGATTCCCCCAAAATGAGCAGAATGGTCAAATGAGCAGAATGGTCACAAATGAGCAGAATGGTCACAAATCCCATACATTCAGAACTGGCACTGTCCATAAGAAATCCAGTTGCAGCAGACTTAACTTAAACTTACAATAACTTATAGTAAGTCTAAAACATTAACACTAAATATACTATGTACAGAACACCACACCAGAAGCAAGAGAGATAAATAGATAAAGTGAAACCCAGGATCCTTCTGACCCTACTTTTATAGTCAGCATGACCTTGACAGAAAGAGATAAAGAGAACCAGTTTAAGCCATCTGTACTCAGCTTCTCTGAAGGTATAACCAAAAGATCAGGAACCTTCTGTTTGTTTCTTTCACACAGAGAAGCTTCCAGAACCCTCTTGAATTAAATAGAATAGGAAAGATCTCTACACATCAGATCAATACTTTCTGCGCTCAGAAATGCAAACAGATAGGCATCCCTAATATTGGGTTTGGTATCTGCCTAGTTGGAATCTGCACCCTGGTCTCCCAGTGAGAGCTTGCTTACTTGGTTTGCATCACGGCAAGGTTCAACACTGGCCACCTCCCATGGAATGGGTTTGGGGTGGTCCAAACCTGGGGCAGATCCATTTCTTCAACAAGGGGGTTGTGGAATGACGAACTGATCCTGGAATGCAATGCCATGCCAACCCTTGTCTTCCTGGCTGCTGTCAATAAAGATTTGGCCTGATTTTATCCCATCATCATTGTACACTCCTGTTATTTTGCTGCTCCCATGGGTCATATAATGTGCCTGCCTGGGCAAATGCATTTTTGACACATTACTTGGCTGGAGAACTGCACTGCAAAATTCCGTTTTGAAGGATGGCTGTCTTTTGTTTCTTCTATCGTTTTGGAAACTGCCAATTATTCAGATTCACCTCTAAAAGCAAACTGCATTTAATTTACATCCCTAGGTCAGTTATGTATGAAAGGGGCATAATCAGCCACTCACCTACCTCTGTCCCCCACCCAGGGGTTATAAATTCTCTGGGATACCATAGTCTCTCACACTGGGTACCCTGGAAATATTAAACCTATATATTTCATGTATGTAACTTTCACATACCCAAGTACATGTAACATGCTTTAAACAGACTCCTATAGTGCCCACGGGTGGGGGAAACAAAACAAAGTTTCAAAAACACAGTGAAAATATATTTAGAGTCAGGCAGTTGGAAACAGTTTATAGAAGGGGGTGTTATCTCCAACCCTATTTTGTGAGGTTCACTAAAAAGGGGGGCAGTGAGGTGACAGATTACTCTCTTAAGCACCATTAGCAAATTACAATTCCTAGGACTGTTGTTAAGTACCCTTAACAAATTACAATTCCCAGAAGTGCACCAATTTCTGATTTGCCTTCAGGTGCCAAAGTGTCTGGGGCTGGCTGTGATGCTAAGCATAGATATATTACAATTAATGGACCTAAATTGAGTTACATTCATTAATTTCAGTGGGTCTACTCTGAGTAGGACTGTCATCAGCTCCAAGCCTATATTTGTACTATTTCAACTTTACAAGCCACCCCAGGTTTACAAGGAAATATTCTGGAAAGTTAGGCCAATTTTTTATTTTCTTCAAAGAAAGTCTTACTGTTTTCCCAAATACCTTTGCCTGGGTCTCTTTTAATCTGGAATTTTCTCTGTGGAGGAGAGACTGCCTGCTAGATGTGTGTACTGAAGTGCAGCCTATTTTTTATTGGTCAGTATTTCTACTTTAATATGTGCAATAAATCTGAGGTAGCCTAAGTATAAAGTCCCAGTACACAGCAGTCTTTTTCTACCGGGGTAGATGCTGGAGTCAGAAGCAGCACAGCCCATCTTCGTAAGGTGGCATCTTCTATTGAATGTATCAAAGAAAAAACAGCCATGGGTTGTGTTTACTGTAACAGAAGCCCCTAAAAGGGCTGAGCCAACATCTGTCTTTCAAAAAGATGGACCTCTCAAAAAGCACCCCATTCAATGGTGGAATTGTCAGAAGCTGAAGAAGCACATCACAAAATACAAAACATAAAGAGAGGAGACCAGCTCTCTTTAGGAGGACAGTTGCTACATGAGATTAACCATGATTGGAAATCCCCAGAACAATGAGTTTGAAAGACCAGCTAAGGGGTGCTTTAGTTTAGTAATGGTGCTACAATTCATAAGTATCTCCACCACTCTTCTTTTTTCTTCTTTGGCAGTCACTCATAGCTGAGTAAGATTGTCTTCCATAAACACGGTTTTAACAGTGTGTCCGTAAGTGACTGTGGAGGCCAGTTGTCAGTGTTTATACTACTTTTTAAAAATATATAGTAATTTGGGCATCCTGCAATGATTACCTTTATTATGAATAGCAAATTATTTCCCTTAGAGGGGACAAGTTTACATGCATGTGCCATCAGCCACCCAACAATGGCACTTGCTCTGTAGACATAAGCAATGCTCTCAGAAACGTGTGTGAAATCAATCAAGTAGGCCTTCAATTTAGGAAACAAGCGCATCCTGCAGGGTTGAGCACTTCCCTTAATGGTGGCAGCATGGGGAAGAAGAGTCTGCTAGCTCATGAGTAGCTCAACCAGCAATCAGCCAGCATGTGTTGCTGCTGAATAAGAGTGGGTCTGATGAGATGCTGCGAGTCTCAAGTCTGGGCATGATGGCCTCAGACAGAGCCTGAGAAAGAAGCTTGAGTGGGGAAAAAGAGTACATCTAGAATGTGGATATTGTAATGGGTTGGTTTATTCCCCCATTCGGTGAGCAAAATCAGTATGTTCACCCCTTCCACACTGCCAAGATGCACATTTTCTTGTTGCCTCTTATAATATCTAAGAAATAGGTGGGATATTTGAAACTTTTTGTTACAGGTGTGTTTGTAAATCATAATGGTGCTAAGAAAAAGGGCTACACATACCACACTCAAAGTCATTGAGCCTACCATAGTGCATCAGTAAAGGTAAAGGTAAAGGGACCTCTGACTGTTAGGTCCAATCGCGGACGACTCTGGGGTTGCGGCACTCATCTCGCTTTATTGGCCAAGGGAGCCGGCATACAGCTTCCGGGTCATGTGGCCAGCATGACTAAGCCGCTTCTGGCGAACCAGAGCAGTGCACGGAAACGCCGTTTACCTTCACTCCGGAGCGGTGCCTATTTATCTACTTGCACTTTGACATGCTTTCGAACTGCTAGGTTGGCAGGAGCAGGGACCGAGCAATGGGAGCTCACCCCGTCGCGGGGATTCAAACTGCCCACCTTCTGCTCAGCAAGCCCAAGAGGCTCAGTGGTTTAACCCACAGCGCCACCCACGTCCCTAGTGCATTGACTCATCAAAGAACTATTATGGTGTCTTCGGTCATTAAGCAGACTAGTGCATCAGAGGAGTCTGCTTAATGACCGAATACACCATAATAGTTCTTTGATGAGTCCATTGTTTGCTTGGTACGTCTCCAGTTAAACCTTGGTTATCACACCATCTCCATTTCTTTTTTTAATTTGGAACCAACTCTGCTTCACCGTTTTCAATCAGCAAGATGGCAGGGCTAAATTTCACGGTTTGATTTGAAATAAGCCGGCCAAATTTCTGGCTTCAAACAGTTGACAGTAAAAGGAGAAATTGTTTAGAGGGAAGCATCTTTTCTCGTTGAACACATATTGTTCTTGGCATTTTCTTGCCTTTGGCAACATATAAATTCATGATTAAACTAGAAATACTTACTACCAAACATCCCGTTATGGTTTATATTTTTCAAGATGTTTAAATAATAGTATTCATAGAATGCTTTACAGCAATATGAGGAATTCAAACAGCATTATCCCCTCAGTAGCCCTGTTCACTTCAGTGGGGTTTGTCCAGGAGTATTGCTCTGTGGATTGAGCGCATGCATTATACATGCTCAGCATATTATATATTCAAAGGATCTGGAAAAACGTGTGATTTAGTGCCAACCTGATCAGCTGCAGAATTAACCCACATATTATAAGCAGATACATAGACCTGGTTTTTAAACAGAAATTGCTATGGTCACCTGTGTCAGGAGAGTGACAGAGGCAATGTGTCCCTGTTCATTCTCCCTGACCTCTCAGCAGCTTTCAACACCATTGACCATGGTATCCTTCTGGGTGCTTTGCTGTGGTTCCAGTCCTACTTGGATGGTGACGCTTGGGGAATGCTCTGGTTCCATGGAGCCTTCAAGGTGGTCTTCTTCAAGGTTTGATTTTATCCCTCCTGCTACATGAAAGAACTGAGTGGGGTCATCTAGAGCTTTGAAGTATACAAGGAGAAGTTGGAGAAACAGAAAAGGCGCTGTCTTCAGTGTTGTGATAGAAAAGGACAAACCTGAAAGAGAAGGTGTGAAAAGAGAACATAAAATGAACTATGTAGCTTCAGTTCAGATGAAAGCCCTCTTCATGTATTTGAGTCCAGGTGTGTGAACTTAAAATGGGAAGGGACATGGCCCCAGTGTCACCATAAGGCCACCTCCTCTTCAGATCTGCCTGTGTTCCATTTTAAAGTCTGAAGAAGGATTCTAAATGCCTTCAGGTGAACATACATGGACCCACCCCTCCAAATGTGTGGCCTTTTTCTATGGTAGGAGAAGTGGGGAACTTTGGAAGCAACTTGGAAGGACATGTTTTAAAGGTCTAACAGCCTTTAACAGTGATGTTAAATCACTGCTGGGGTTCTCATCCAAAGGAGCTGCAGTATGGGTTACTGCTGTGTGAGCCTGATCTCACATGAATTTTGCAGCATAAGAGTGGAGCAACTCCCATTCCAGAATTGGGGGGAGAGGGAGAGAAGGATGCTTCACAAAATGAGTCTCTGGTTTGATCCAGCAGGCTTCTTATGGAAACCAGTCCTCCTCTCATCTCAGACAATCATCTTCCTAACTACAAAGGTATTGGAGAAGCCATTCCAAACTTCAACAAACTTGTGTCCCATTATCAAAGCATTGTCAGACCACCTACTGCCTTGCCTTGAAAGCCGGATGGGGAGCGTGTGTACGGGGTAATTTCATCCTGCTCTTCATGCAGAACTCTCTCCTGGCTTTGTGCCCTCTACCAAGCACGCTTCATTGTTCTGCCTAGAAAGCACTGGGTCTATTTTACTATTAGAATTTCAACCTTCCAGCTTTTTCTTTCCCCCCACCAGAGATTTTGCTGGTTAACTAATTCAAATGAGATCCTGCCTCTATTATGTAGCCCTGTTCCCAACTGACTAATTAGGCCCAGCAATTTCTCTTCAAACTCCCAACTTGGGTCCTCCCCCTCGCCCACTCACTCTTACACATGCAATAGACCTCATCCCACCTAGAGGTACTCATCTCCAGTAGAGTGAGTTATTTGACTCAATTGGATAATGCAATGTGCTATAAATGACCTGGCTTGATCTATTATTACAGGCAGTTAACTTTCACTAAAATGTCAAAGGTATTGTTCCTCATGCAATTCTAGGTGAATGCACTCTACTAAGTGAAATACATCTTCTTTCTCGCAGAACTAGCTAAGAGCTGGCGGGTGCCCTTGGACATTTGCTTCAAGCCATTCACACGACCGTGAAGAGAACAGCAGTACAAAGGTGAAGCCGGGATGGAAATGTTTTCCACTTCCAGGGCAAATTCATACTCCTTCGTAAATACAGATGGGAAAAGCTCAAACGCAAAGTGTATCTGTACTGCAGTCCCATCTCAGTCAGCTCAGAAAGATGATGGGCATCAGTGTCACTTCACACATTGGATTTTTATTTTATTTATTTATTACATTTATCTACCACCCATATAACTGAGTTCTCTGGGTGGTTTACAGGCTACTAAAAATGCAAACTACAGTACAATATTTGATATAAGACCCCTTAAACCTATTACAAATAAATAAAAGACAGGTAAAACCAACACAACAACTTAAAATCAACATAAGATCAGATAAAGGATGGAAAATCAGAACATATGAAGATTTAAAGGATAAATTAACGGGTTGGCTACAATTTCACCAAATTAATGCCTTATGGAACGAACATAAAAAAACAGGGATGAATGAGAAAAAGTCCAGATACCAGGTGGAAATACTAGAAGGTAATTCCAAACTCTTATCCAAAATGTATAATCGATTACTAGATTGGGATACTAAGGATGAAGAGATAAAGGAAGTTATGGTCAAATGGGCCATAGATCTTGGATACAACCTAGATTACGATAGGTGGGTGAAACTTTGGAACAAGGATATGAAGTTCACAGCATGTGTTGGACTCCGAGGAAATATGGAAAAAATGATGTACCAATGGTACATCACCCCTGTGAAATTGAAAAAAATGTATAAGACCGGAGACAAAACATGCTGGAAATGCAAAACAAAAGAGGGTGATTTCCACCACATGTGGTGGACTTGTGAAGAAGTGAAAAGGTTTTGGGGACTTATTTATGATGAATTAATTTTTTTTTGGAAATATACTTTCCCCCAAAAACCCGAAGCCTTCCTCCTGGGAATGATCGGAGAGGAGATCAAGAAAGAAGACCAAATAATGTTCCAATATGCAATGGTAGCCGCCAGGATATTGCTAGCACAAAATTGGAAAACCCCTAATATCCCAACTGTTAGAGAATGGCAAATTAAATTATTCGAGTATATAGAATTAGCAAAGATGACACAAAAAATCAGGCATCAAAAAAGTGTAAAATTTATTAATGATTGGAACAAATTCATAACATACATAGAAGCAAATTTAGGAAATATTAAAATCACAGTAGGTGTAACATAAAGCCTGTGATGTATAGATAGAGGTTGTAAAATGATACCGCAGAAAGGTATTGTGGGTACATAGCCCAAAACCGAGATGGAGGGAAGTCAGTCAATGTTACGTTATGAATTGATGTTGGTTTGTTTTCTGTTTGTTTTCTTTTTTTATGTCTTGCTTTGTCTTTTTTCTTTTTCTTTTTGTTGTTGTTGTTCGTTTGTATGTTTTTGTTCCCTCACTTTGTATGTTTTTGTCTTAAAAAAGAACTTAATAAAAAGAATTTAAAAAAATCAACATAAAACCAGCTAGGGGAATAATTTAGATATATATATATATATATAAAAACACTGACATGTATCATTATAATTAAATTTAAAAGGCACATTAGAACAAAAATATACAGTAGTACCTCGGGTTAAGAACTTAATTCGTTCTGGAGGTCCGTTCCTAACCTGAAACTGTTCTTAACCTGAAGCACCACTTTAGCTAATGGGGCCTCCTGCTGCCGCCGCACCACTAGAGCATGATTTCTGTTCATCCTAAAACAAAGTTCTTAACCCGAGGTACTATTTCTGGGTTAGCGGAGTCTGTAACCTGAAACGTCTGTAACCTGAGGTACCACTGTATTTGCCTGGCACCTAAAAGACCATAGTGTGAGCTGCCAGGTGACCCTCTCTGGGAGGGGATTGCATAAGCAGGACACAACCACTGACAGGTGAACTTATAACATATATTGAGAAAACTGATGCAACAGCATGCAAAATTAGAGTTATACTTTCATCATGGAAGATACTCCTGCTAGATGACGCACAGGTGAAGCTTTGTAGCTCAGACAGAATTTTGAAGGCAAGGAGAGTGGAGTATCTCCATGGGAACATACAACTTCTTCCTGGTTTCCAGTTATGTTGTCAAATGCAAATGTTGCACTGCTAGCAACAGGGGAAATGGAGAAAGCACCAGAATCTGATGCTGGTGAGGAGGCTTTTGTGGGAATGTTAAGGAGACTAGGAAAGGATATATTGAATAAGTATTATCTTTCCTTCACTCACACTAATGAGTGATGCAGCAGAGCAAATTCTTCTCAATATAGCTGGAAGTTAGTTTGCAGATTCGTTTGAATCTCTTAGTTAAGATTATTTCCTAGTCTCACCCTTAATCCCGCTTAAAAGAAGGAAGACCCAAGAGTCTTTCTGAGTAAAGTAACAAAAAGTTTACTCACATTTCAGTTCACAATTTGATCCCTGAAAGGCTAGCTTTACTTGGTAGTTACATAAACAAAGTGTGAGTTCATCTCATATGGGGACTGAACTCATGTGCTGCTGGCTGAGAGCCAGCAGACAGCAAAATTATATTAAGACAAAATGGCTGCAAGAGAGCAGCATGGCAGCAAGAAAACAGCAGTATCAAGATGAACTGAGAAAATGACTGCATGACTCGGCTCTTTTATGGAGTCAGCCAGGGCCATGCCCACCTCCCTAGTCACATGCAGGGGGAGGAAGCTCCAGACCAGTGAAACAGGAAGTTACACTGACTGGATGTCCCCCTGCATGTGCCCACTCTAGGGAAATAAGGAATGTTGCATTTGACTGCACCAGTGGATTGCATCCCACAGTTTTCATACACATAGGCAGAGGTGATTTAGTAATGTGCATGGGACTACCATAACTGCATGAAGGCTGTTGATATAATATATTGTAAAGCAGATTATTTTGGGGTTTATTCCTAAAAGGGGTGTGCTTGCAAACGTATGCATGCAAATATGTGTGCTACCTGTGATTCAGCTCTGAGGCTGGAGCAAATTTGTGCCTGAGATCAGTTTTCTGTGCCAAGTAACAACCTTGGAATAGATCAAGTATCAAGAATAAATGGAGGAACTCCTGAGTGACTGTTGGGGACATTTATTGAGTAACTCCAGAAAGTCCACACATTATCAAGTTTTAGGGCATTCAGATCAATGAGTGTTGCTTGTGGGAGTACTTAAGCCTTAGCAGTTCTTTGTCTAGAAATTAAGTGCTTGCAGCTTGTTGGTGACTTGTAGAAGTCATTTGGTCACCACGCCAAAACCAGTGTGTGTTAAGTATACTTGTTTAACTGTATTGTTAACATTGGGTATTTTCTATGGCTGAGAGCTCTCTGAACTTTAACTGGTTGATACTTAACTGTGATGTTCTCTGCTCTAATACGTGTGTTTAACCTTCGATCACATGAGTAAGGTATTCAGTTGCAAATCACCATCTTGAAGGGAGTTGCCTGCTAGTCTTTCTCTGGACACCACAGAGACAACAAAGAATGTGATAATAGCTGTCCAAGAGCTGCATGCCCTTACACAAGATGCAGGCCATTACAGGCTGGAATGGGAAAGACACACAGTTTTGATTTCTGTAAAAAGTATTTTTTTTCCCTGAGCTGCTGAGCCTGTGCTGGACATGCACAGTACGGTATATTGTTTGCAACTATTTTCTATGTATCACTATGGTTTTTGTTCTGTTTTGAAGAAAGTTCTGCAAGCAAAGTTTGGAACAATACTGGTGACTGGGAGCGGCCGCCGAGGCCATATAACACCGGTCTTGAAAGACCTACATTGGCTCCCAGTACGTTTCCGAGCACAATTCAAAGTGTTGGTGCTGACCTTTAAAGCCCTAAACGGCCTCGGTCCAGTATATCTGAAGGAGCGTCTCCTCCCCCATCGTTCTGCCCAGACACTGAGGTCCAGCTCCGAGGGCCTTCTGGCAGTTCCCTCACTGTGAGAGGCCAAGTTACAGGGAACCAGGCAGAGGGCCTTCTCGGTAGTGGCGCCCGCCCTGTGGAACGCCCTCCCATCAGATGTCAAAGCGATAAACATCTACCTGACATTCAGAAGACATCTGAAGGCAGCCCTGTTCAGGGAAGTTTTTAATATGTGACATTTTAGTGTATCTTTCATCTTTGTTGGAAGCCGCTCAGAGTGGCTGGGGAAACCCAGCCAGATGGGCGGGGTACAAATAATAAATTATTATTATTATTATTATTATTATTATTATTATTATTATTATTATTATGGGTCTGGACAATGTTTTATTCCAGAAGGGGTCAGTTTTTAATGCATCCAGTTGCTTCAATATCTGCAATAGTGTGATGCATCTGCAGAGCATCAGGAACCCCAGCAGAGTCTTCAGAGATTTCCTGCTCCCAGCAGAACAGCTTATTCCAGAGTCCTCAGTTAAGGGGGAAATTCTTCTTCTACACAGTTCAAAGTAACAAAGTGTTTAGTGTCTTCAGGCATGAGACAAACTAAACACTATATATACTTCTTCTGGTCTTTGAAATAAAGATTCATATGTATGGAGAGATTCACTAACACTATCACCATTCTTTCATAATTTATTATAGTCAAAGACCAGCTATCACCATGCTAGCTAATGCTGCTGTGTAAAGCCCACAGCCTCTTTCCTGGTTCTTACAGATTCAGAGTCATTCCCTGACAACAAACAGAACTGGACACAAGCCATGTCATAATGAAAGCAATGACCTAGAGACTATTACACACATCTCTACAGGTAGGCATATTTTGTGAGCCAATGGGAGGGTGAATAACTCAGCAAGTCATATATTCAACCTTGCTGGTGTTGCTGGGGTAACCCAGTGCACCTGGTACCCTGATCTCAGATTTTCTAGATGTAGAGGATGTGCTCCTCAATACATGAGCCCAAGCACTGTGTAATTTAACCCATTATTCACATTGCACTCACACAGCTATCTGCTGAGAATACTCCATTTTCCTTTGTGCAATGTGTCAAATTGACCTCTGAGCTTTCATTGTCAGTTTTGCATTTTGATTCAAAGGTGTGGCATTTCAGAGGCAAATCTCATTGGTGTTTATGCATGAATAAGAGAACTGGGAGCCAAGTCAGGCTTTGCATACACAGAGAGTTCTCTTCTCACGGTATAGATCAGTAAAGCCCTTTCATGCACTGAGCCATTGGATCATGGCTGTGTTTTGGGAAATGTTGTGTCTGGAGGATAGAGTCTCCTTCTCATGTCAACAGGACTGTAGAGCTTGAGTCCTGTAAAATGCTTTCCAGTTTTACAGGAACTAGATGCAATGGGGGTGGGGGGCAGCCAACAGAGAAAACGACAGACATCATCTGCTAAGCATCTTATCTTAGTAACACAATCTGACATGCTCTCTACAAGCACATGGTGGGATTTTCTATGAGCCCACCCTAATATAAACAGTTTCTGAAATGAGAGCACAACTGGGAAGTTTCCCAAATCAAACTATTTAAATTAATAGGCTATTTGGAGGATTCTTTAAAAAGATTTTAAGAGGGAAGAGGAAAGATAAAATAAATAGTTTATTTTTTCACCCGTCTTTTCCCAGCCTGGTTCTACTTAGGCCTTGGCAAAAAGAAGCTCTTGTCAGATTTATGTCATATGACGCAAAATAAAGCTGTTGATGCTTCTGTGTTTGATTTTGTCCTAAGTGAAAATCTTTGTACAAGAAAGGGCAGAATAAAACGGAATAATAATATGATTTAATTTTGTTCTTTTCCTCAAAAGAAGCCAATGCTAGCCCTAGGGAAACCTGTTTTAGCAGTTTAAGAGACACAAATTAAAAGGGATAAGTATCAACGGGTGTGTGATGGGGTGGAGTAGCTTCCAACTTTTCCTGATTCTTGGGGAATTGCTTTGCCAGCTCAACGTATACACAGGGCACTGACACTATGTAAAGATCTATGTTAATGACTGGTGTTCCCATAGCCTTTGACACCAAAAGCAGCAATGATTTGCCCTAAGTGAAATGGAGTATTGCTATAGACGACAAATTTAACTTTCTTTGGAATAAACTTTCAAAAGCAGCAACCCATCTCTGGGTTCAGCAATATCCTTATTTTTTAAAAAAAATGAATGGGAGGAAGCTTTTAAGGCAATTGACTTTACTGGAGAAAAACACTGAGCACTGCTTCAACAAGGTCAGAGGTAATTCCTTTGTATGGAAGCCAGATGGAGTCCTATTTATTGGCTATGTTTGTAATCCCACCTTCACCCAAGGGACTTGGGGTGGCACGCAAGGTTGGTGAGCACCATATTCTTCCCACAACAATCCAGTGAGGCAGTTTACAGTGAGAGATGAACCCCGCACCTGCAAATAAATAAGGCATCAAACAAGAAAAGGCTTTACCATGCTCATTTCAATGCAGCCAAGGTCATCCAGCCAGCTTTGTACTGGAGTGGGGCTTTTAGCCCTTCCTGTTCTTCATCATATTGATTCTCCCTCTTAAGCCCTGGTTATTGGGAGCAACATGATTGTCAGAGCTTTTTTTCAGCTAGAACTCACCAGAACTCAGTTTCAGCACCCCTCGGGTGGCCGCCATTGCCATTCTAAGAGAATAAGGGAGGTGTTCATGGTGAGTTCCGGCACCTCTTTTTCTAGAAAAAGAGTACTGGATTGCCATTGTCCTGTTTTGGTCCCCACACTGTTCTCAGTGGTGTATGCAGACTGCATGTTAAATCAAAATAATTCTTAAAGCAAATGTGATAAGATCAATACAATGTAAATAAATAAAATAATGTTAAGTCCTGAAACTATAGTTTAGTGTGCCCACAAGGGAAATTACACATCTTTTTCAAAGAAAGGATCCTCACACATCTTATCAAACTGCTTTGAAACATTGTTCAATGGAATGTAGGTATCACCCGTTTAAAGCATTCTTACTGAACACATGAAATGTTGGCAGCTGGGTTGAAGTATTTGGAAGGAACATTTGATACCAGTTGCCGTCATATGTCAACAACAACAACAACAACAACAACAACAACAACACTTTATTACCGTCGTAGACCAGCATAAGGAGGGAGGGGCACAATCTTTTAAAATGATTTAAAATCTTAAAAAAACACACACACTAAAAAGAGTTAAAGCAGAATATATATCTATGGAAGTCCATAAGAATCCAAAAGAAGCTAAGAAAGTTTAAAAGAAGGGTTACGAACATCAAACAAGAGTGAAAGAGTGCAAAAGGCTAGTATATATAAGACCACCGAAATCAGTTTACAGAGTACTCCAATACGAGTGCCCATTGTACAGTGGTACCTCTAGTTGCGGACACAATCCGTTCCGGGGTGCCATTTGCACCCCAAAAAGTCCGCAACTAGAGTGGCGCTTCTGCACAAGTGCGGAGGGCAATAGAGCACTTCTGTTCATGTGTGAGCACGCAGAACACTTCTATGCATACATGTGCGACGAAACTTGAAAGTATACACTTCCGGGTTTGTCGCGTTTGCAAGCCAAAAAGACGCAACATGAACCTAACGCAACACGAGGTATGACTGTATCTGGTTTGTGGCACAGGTCATCGTCCGTTGAATCTTGATTGCTGCTATGCAGAATCTGGCAACATTGTATGTTATAGCAGGATTGGCATCTGAAAGCAGCAGGGCGGTATAGAATTGTCCTGTGCACCCTGGGTACTTATGCAGTGATGATAAGATGAGGCTAGCATGAATGTCTCTATAATAAAGACACGGGAGAAGCACATGCTCTGATGTTTCTATTTGCCGTCATATGTCTGTTACCACGTCCCTCTCTGCCAAGGGGGGAGGGGAGTCACCTTGGGGAGCGGAGAACAGGATGGGGTGTTGGAGGGCTCTGCCAAAGACTGGAGTGACCTGGTGGGCATCTTGCTTGAGATGTGACATCTGCAGCATATTTTGACAGAAGAGGTAATTGGGTGAACTGTACGCACCATGATCCCTGGGAGGAAATGACAAGTGACCATTAATTACATGGCATGAGAAGGCAGTTAAGTCTCTCTCCAGCTAGGAACATGCTTTCAATTGGTGCTGTGCTGAAATGTCTCCTTCATCCCCCCCCCCCCACAAATGCTCCTCCAATTAGCAAGAAAATAAAGTGCCTCCAGATATTATCAAAGCATGAGGACATTTATGTGAAATCCTCTTGAGCGAGGCAAAGCGTTTTTTCTTTTTGCGTTTGTCTTATTTTTTAAGGGGCCGGGGGCTGTTTGTGATGCAATGGCTTATCTTAGCATTGTGGTCCCCCAGCACTAAGATCAGAGATAAGCTTCTTCTGCTGCCTTCTCTCCCCCCATCCCGCATTCTGCCTTTTTAGGAGCATGCAGATGCTGAGCTCTTATCTTAGCATCATGAATCCACAGTGTTAAGATCAGAGAAATTCTGCTCTTTGGCAGTCTATCATCAGAGAGCAGGCAAGACTGATCTTAGTGCTGTGGGACCACAGTGCTAAGATCAGAGAGAAGTCATTGCCTGCTCTTTGACATTACCGTATTGCCCCAAATATAACCCACCCTTTCTTTATTTTTTCCAAATTCCAATCGTGAAAAGTTAAAGTGCAGGTTAAATTCGCGACCTTACAAAAATTGGCTTTTACGATATCGCTGCTGAATCAGACATATAGTAAAATGGAACAGGTGTGAGTGCCTGTCTTTTTCTCTCCCCCCCCCCCGAATTTTAAAGGTGTGACTTATATTCATGTGCAGCTTAAATTTGGGCCAATACGGTACATGGCATAATATGGGGTCAGGTGATTGCAAGGTAGCTGGCCCCAACCAACTGGAAAAATGGTCCATGAAGGTCTTTCCACCTTAAAAGCACTCCACTTCAGCAAGAGGTCATGGAATGAACTCTTCAAATTCTCCAAGCATAATGTCTGCTGTCTAGTGTTCCCACTCAGAATGTTATAACTTTTATATAGAATGTTGTGATGTTCTAGCATGTTGTGTTTTTCTGTGCTTCTACCTATTTGTCTCCTGCTGGTAAAGGAAGACCCTAAACGTTGTTCCAGATATTATATTGTGGGAGGGGTGAGTTCAACACCCATCTTTGGTGGCAAGCATGCTTTTATTTATTATTTTTTTAATAGATTTTTTATTAAATTTTCCATAATATCTCCAATCATACAATTTTCCAAATCACATATTTTGACTTATTGAACCTCCCTCAACTCCTCTGTCAATCATCCGTAGTTAAATTTCTATCTTCACATTCCTTAATTATAATATCGCCTTTAAGTAAAATTTTTCTGTCCTCATTTACATTCTTGCAATATTCCTTATTTTTTTCACAAAGCTTCTTTAAAACACACTAGCGTTGTTTGTTCCTCACATACAGTCTTCAAATATTCTCTGAATTTTCCCCAGTCCTCTAGGAACTTATGGTCTCTTTGAAGTCTGATTTTTCCAGTTAATTTGTCCAGTTCTGCATAGTCTGTTAGTTTTGTTCTCCATTCTTCCAAAGTCGGTAGTTCTTCTTGTTTCCATTTTTGGGCCATCAATATTCTCGCTGCTGTTATTGCGTACTGAAAGAGTTTACAGTCCCTCTTATTTATTTCATTTTTAGTTATTCCCAGTAAGAAGGTTTCTGGTTTCTTTACAAAGCTATATTTCAGCATTTTCTTTAACACATTATATATCATTTCCCAGAACCCCTTCACCTTCTTACACTCCCACCACATATGAATAAATGTACCCTCTTTCTCTTTACATTTCCAACATTTGTTACAGGTTTTGTACATTTTTGCCAATTTAACTGGTGTCATATACCATCTGTATACCATTTTCATAACATTTTCTTTTAACGTAGTACATGCTGTAAACTTCAGATTTTCATTCCATAATTTTTGCCAATCTTCCATATCTATACTATACCCTAAATCTCTGGCCCAGTGAATCATTACCGCTTTGACTTCCTCATCCATCGTGTGCCATTCCAGTAAAATTTTAGGTGGCAAGCATGCTTTTAACATACCGTTTAGTTTGACCTCAATCCTTTAAACCCAGATATAACTCCATCCATTGACATTGTGCTGATGAACACCCTTCATTATGCTATTAACTTTCCATTTATGTTCCAGAGAACCACAGAGAAGAACTCCTGTTTAATTAAGAAGCTAGCTGTGCAAAAAAATGTACAGCAAGTATATAAAACAGACACCTCTGATCCGTTTGCCAAGTTATTAATCCTTCAATTAAAAAGAGGGCAAGGTAAGTCTTCATTAGGACTTAAAAGCTAGGAATCTCCTTGAATACCAAAGACACACAATTTTTTAAATGTTATTTTACTAAACTGCTTTTATGTTAAAATATGCTTAAAGTGAAAATTGCTTTGGGGTTCTGGGAAATGAATACAGAACTCTGGTCCATTTGCAAAACTCAGAGTAGTGAATAAAAAAGGCCCAGCAGGACAAGAACGTTGTTAATATGAACTCTCTTGTACAATTTGGGTAGAGAGAAAAGGGAAAAAGTAATAAATCATTTGATGACTAAGGATCTGAACCAGAGGGGGGTGGCTCCCCTCAGAGCTCTACTAAAAGGAAGGTGGGATTGTATAGCTTTAATGCTGGTAGAGAGCACCAGATTTTTAATATACACTTCTTATCTCTTCTGAATAGCATATTATTTCAGAATATAATGTTCTTATTAATTGCAATGATCTTAAACTACATTTTTTGGTGCTAATGTAATTTTGGAATATAAAGGTTAATTTAAAGAAAAACATTTTTTGGGGAAAAACATTTTATTAAGTGGGACAGGATGCGGGTGGCGCTGTGGTCTAAACCACAGAGCCTAGGGCTTGCCGATCAGAAGGTTGGTGGTTCGAATCCCTGCGACAGGGTGAGCTCCCATTGCTCAGTCCCAGCTCCTGCCAACCTAGCAGTTCGAAAGCATACCAGTGCAAGTAGATAAATAAGTACTACTATGGTGGGAAGGTAAATGGCGTTTCCGTGCACTGCTCTGGTTCACCACATAACCCGGATAACCTGTCTGAGGACAAATGCCAGCTCCCTCAGCCTGTAATGCGAGGTAAGCGCTGCAACCCCAGAGTTGTCTGCTACTGGGCCTAATGGTCAGGGGTCCCTTTACCTTTACCACATGGTTGCTTGCAGCATGAGAAAGAAACAATTGATGTAAACAATAGATTATTGGCAACCTCATAGATGGGAGTTGTAGTCCAACACCTGCACTGGATAGCAATGAATGTTCAAGAGTTTCCCTGTGTGTTTCCTCCTCATCTTCATCATCCCAATACTGCCAGCTGATTTATAATCATCTGTATAGAGAATTCCTAAGACCCATTCAGTATCGTAGCAACATCCTTATTGAAAATGCATCAATCATTTTAAAAATCAAATTCAAAGCGATGAACAACTTCTTACAGCATAATCCTATACATGTCTACTGAGTCCCAGGGAAGTGAAGCTGCAGTTCTCAGATTTTAGATTGTTGTTTACTCATTTCCTTGAGCAGAGAGAAATTCCATAGGCAGTTTTTTAACATGGGTTTGGCTTCCTTTTAGAGGAAAGATCACTGGAGATTTACATGTTTTCTGTAATATGTGGTTTATTGACAAATCTGTCAATAGGGCATAGGTGGAGAGAAACATCATAGCATTCCTAGTAAGGCAGCAACTCACAATTAGAGATGGGGGAATTCAATTCAGTTCACTTTTAAAGGTAAACATACTGGATTCATACTTCCCAAAACTGTATGAGAAACAAAACACTGCCAGCCTTCAAAATTTTCAGTTCTCTTAGTTTTGCAATGCAGTCAATTAATGTGCACAGAATGCATTTTTTGGCGGGAACGACTTTACAAAAAGTATATATGAGGCAACTTTTTGTAAAAAAAAAAAGTCTATTAAGCGTCATTTGTACTAAAATGCTGATTATTTTTATGAGGATTTTTAAAAATCACACACTGATGTGCACGATTGAACACTAGATGAGGAACTGAAAGGATTAAAAAATGAGGAACTGAGAGGATTGACAGATTTGCCTATACTGATCCACAACCCATATCAGATTCACATTGAGGCTTCCCCAAACATCAATATGGTTCTGTTGCTTGCAGATATCTCACACTCTTTTTCTATCTCTGTCTAAAGCTATATTTCCTCCACACATGGACCTTAGATCTACCATCCACCCATAGCAACAAGGTAGAGGTGTGTTAACTTCCTCCAGAATCTGATTTATTCGTATAATAATAATAATAATAATAATAATAATAATAGTTATTTATTTATAACCCACCCATCTGGAGGTTTTCTCAGCCACTCTGGGCAAGTCCCAATAGAATATGAAAAACACGATAACACATCAAACATTAAAAACTTCCTGAAACAGGGCCGCTTTCAGATGTTTTCTAAAAGTCAGGTAGTTGTTTATTTCCTTGGCATCTGATGGGAGGGCGTTCCACAGGTTGGGCGCCACTACCAAGAAGGCCCTCTGCCTGGTTCCCTGTAACCTCACAGAGAGGGAACTGCCAGAATGCCCTCGGAGCTGGACCTCATGGGGGTGGAGACTCTCCTTCAGGTATACTGGGCCGAGGCCACTTACCAGACCACCGTTTACCAGACCACCCTTCTACCAAACAGCTCTCAATGTTCTACATAATGGACACAAATGCCAGCTACACATGCAACAAAACAAAAAAATACCAACACTTATAATAAAAGAATGTAAGAAATTGGTGAGCTATGCGATACTAGCCCCCAGATTAACTTTAATTAAATCCTGGAAATTATCTAAAATACCCTAGATAGGGGTCAATAGCTAAATGTAGGATATGCAGCTATGGCTAAATTAGGGAAATAATCAGAAATGAGATGCATTTCCTGAGAATTGGGAACCATATGAATTTTTTTCCGTAGAATTAACTCATTAGTAACAAGACCACTTTAATATTATATCAAATTAATTTGCTCAGCTGGAGCATCCCCCCCAAAGGAAAGTGTTCTATAATTCTTATAAGTAAATACAATACACAAATGTAGCAATCTTAATTCCAGTCCAAGGCCAGTTGGCTGGGTGGGTAGAATGGGTGTGTGAATATGGACCCACTGGCAGAACAGTCTACTTTCCCCAGAAGGCCTTTGTGCTGTCTGCAGAAAGTACCATGGACATAGATGTACTGCCAGAGGTATATCTGCAGGCAGTAAAAACCTGATCCGAGGCATTGCAGAAGTGTATCACGCTTGAAGGTGACATTGTTAATTTCATTCCCTTTTAAAATAAAAATAAAAAATGCTGTTTTGTGGGGGATGGAGAGGACCTCTGCTCTGACCAGAGAGTGGCTTTGTAACTGGTGAATTGTCCATCATTTAACCCCTTCCTCACTTAGTTTTGCTCCTAATTATAGGGATAGAACTACCAAAACTGTATAGAAACTTACTCATGTATGCTACTACAGCGGCAAGAATGTTACTCGCCAAGAAATGGAAAGAAACAGAACACCCAGCAAAGGAATAATGGATACAAAAACTTATGGAATATGCAGAAATGGCAAAACTTACCAGGAGAATAAGAAATCAAGATAACAGACTTTTTTATATAAAAGAATGGAAATGGTATATTGAATATTTACACATAATTTGTAAACAGATTGGCAGGATTATTGTAATAACCTGAGCTTGATAAGAATATATATTTAAAGTAGATGGATAAAAGAGCAAATTAAGTTAATTTAGACATGCAGAAGATATTTTAAAAAATAACTTTAAGGAACCACAGAAAGAGGGGGAAAGAAGTCAAGTTTGAAATGTTAAAATGATTGTAAAATTAGTGAAATGCATAAACCTTAAAAGCAATATATATATGTGTGTGTGTGTGTGTGTGTGTGTGTGTGTGTGTGAGAGATTGATCCAAAAGGTATGACAATGAACTATTTTCTCTATGATAGTTTGTGATACTAGCAAAGGCAGGTGTTAAGAAAGATAAGGATGAAGGTGCTCTCATATGTTTCAAAATGTTAGAAAGTAAAGATAAATGTGACTGAAAGTTATATCAGATCTTGTTTGAGTCTGAGGTGGCCATAGAGAACACAGAACAATTCCCTAACTCAAACTGCTTTGTGGATTTTGAAGGCTCTTTTCTCACATTCATTGTTGATATGATCAAAGCATCAGGAAGGTGACTCTTCCTAGCTATTTTTTGTATGACGAACGTTTATTTTGAACGCAACCTCAGATACCAAGATCTAGTCACTTTGTGAGGATCTAAAGAACCATGGTTTACACATACAGCCGAATGAGGTGGTAGAATGAAGTGAGTATATCATTGCGGTTTGGAGAACCTTTTTTTGAAATGGCTCTATATGGGAGCAAAAAAAATACCCCCCAACACTCCATGTAGCAGAATACTTGCACAGTTGGGGTTCAGCTAAGCTATAATATTTCCTCCTGGATTTGGAAGTGATGAAATCTATCTGCAGACCTGGCATACACCAGATTTTTTTTAAAGTCTTTTCAAAATGTGGGGAAGCATTCAAAATGGCACCCCTGCCTTCCATGTCAATTGATACCACTTCTCTTTTCAGGATTCTTCTACCTCATCCTGCTGCAGGCCTGCTTTAATGAACCTAAGACCTATTTACATAATGGAGTTTGACTTGTTTTCTCTCAAACTACAGCCCTCCTGCCACTACAATATGGTGGTAGGTAGAGTGTTGGACTAGGACCTGGGAGACCAGGGTTCAAATAGCCACTCATCCATGAAACTCACTGGGTGATTTTGAGCCAGTCACTATCACACTTCCATAGGATTGTTGTGAGGGAAAAATTGGGAGGGGAGACCTTGTACACCACCTTGGAGGGAAGGTGGGATATGAATGTAATACAGTCAAAAGAGCTTCAAAAAAAAATTGGTTGTGTTATCATGGGAGGGGAAAGGGATGGGTGAGTTTGATCACTCTTGAAAAGTCAAAAATTTCACCAGGGTATTGCAGACCCCTTAAATTAGCTCATGTTGTTGTTGTTGTTGTTGTTGCTGTTGCTGTTGTTGTTGTTATAAAAAAATCTAACTCCCAACTAGATCTCTTCTGGTAGTGATTTAGGGGATTAGAGAATTAGAGAAGATGGGATTAGCATGCATCCAGATTGGGCAATGGAGCGGATTTCATGAAACATGAAGTCCGTTAAAACAGTGATTTTGAGATACCGACCAGGAGGGGGAAGGAAAACCTATCCCAAAAACATACTGTGAGGTGTATTGAAAATGAATCAATTTTTAACACATACTGGGGCTATATCATGGTTCTATTGATTTCTAGACCTCTGATTGGCTGAAGGCAATTGAAGTGGGAAGATCTAAGGCTTTGGTTTCTTGGTTCAATAACTCATCTGTAGTGAGCAATTAATCTTGTTCACTGTGTCTTTTTAGATTGGGAAAACCTCCGTCCACCAACCAAAGAAGCTTCCTGAGGAGAAGAAGTGAGTATAGATTTTTTGTTTTGTTTACCTTTAACTGGGGCATTTGCCTAAATCTAGCTTTTAAAACAGTGGTTATTTTAACAGAAAATAGACTTAGTGAGAATGGAAAATGCAGACCTCAGTTGTGTGTGGTTTACCCAGGAGAGATTTTGTGGGGAGCAAAACAAGTCATAATAGCGAGAGAGGAGAGAAAGAGCTCCATTGCAGAAGCAGATGAAATCCTCTGCCTAGCTCTACAACAAAATTTGCAAGTTTGGCCCCATTTGCATTATACCTTTAAAAGGTAAAAGGGATGTGGGTGGTGCTGTGATCTAAACCACTGAGCCTCTTTGGCTTGCCGATCAGAGGTTCTAATCCCTGCGATGGAGTGAGCTCCTGTTGCTCTGTCCCAGCTCCTGCCAACCTAGCAGTTCGAAAGCATGCCAGTGCAAATAGATAAATAGGTCCCGCTGTGGCGGGAAGATAAACGGTGTTTCCATGTGCTCTGGTTTCCATCATGGTGTCCCTTTGTGCCAGAAGCAGTTTAGTCATGCTGGTCACATGATCCAGAAAGCTATCAGTGGACAAACGCCAGCTCCCTCAGCCTGAAAGCGAGATGAGCACTGCAACCCCATAGTCGCCTTTGACTGGACTTAACCGTCCAGGGGTCTTTTACCTTTAAAGCAGTAAAATGTCACTGTTGTTAGGAGACTCCCATCTCCCACACAAAACTAGAGTTCTCAGAATGGATTCACAGTCACTCTCTCTTTGTGGGGAACTTGGGCAATTGTAGCTGTTTCAAGGAATAGGAATCTCCTAACAAATCTCAGCACCCATAATGATGATGATGATTTTATTCTTTATATGCTGCCCACCTGACTGGGTTGCCCGAGCCACTCTGGGTGGCTCCCAACAGAAAATTAAAAACGCAACAAAACATCAAACATTAAAAACTTCCCTATTCAGGGCTGACTTCAGATGTCTTCTAAAACTCAAATAGTTGTTTATCTGTTTGACATCAGATGGGAGGGCATTCCACAGGGTGGGCGCCCCTACCAAGAAGGCCCTCTGCCTGGTTCCCTGTAACCTCACTTCTCCCAGGGAGGAAAACATCAGAAGGCCCTTGGGGCTGGACCTCAGTGTCCAGGCTGAACAATGGGGGTGGAGACTCTCCTTCAGATATACAGGGGCAAGGCCATAAGGGGTTAAAAATTCAGCATCAACACTTTGAATTGTGCCCAGAAACATTCTGGGAGCCAACGTAGGTCTTTCAAGACCGGTGTTATGTGGTCTCGGCGGCAGCTCCCAGTCACCAGTCTAGCTGTCGCATTCTGGATTAGTTGCACTTTCCAGGTCACCTTCAAAGGTAGCCCCATGTAGAGCCCATTGCAGCAGTCCAAGCGGAAGATAACCAGAACGTGCACCACTCTAGCAAGACAGTCTGCAGGGAGGTGAGGGAACCACCAGAAAGACCTCGGAGCTGGACCTCAATGTCCGGGCTGAACAGTGGGGATGGAGACTCTCCTTCAGATATACAGGGGCAAGGCTGTTTAGGGCTTTAATGTTCAGCATCAACACTTTGAATTGTTCCTGGAAATGTACTGGGAACCTTAACTAACTACAGTTCCTAGGATTCTTTGGGGGGAAAGCATGGCTGTTTAAAATGGCAAGGTACTGCTTTAAATAATATCGTGTAGATGTGGGCTCAAAACTTGAGCTACAAGGATGGGGCTCAAGGAAATAGTTTTTCCCCTAAGATATTTTAAGCAATAGACTGTATTTTTTTTCCTAGCAGAAACCTGACAATATTGTCTTAGATCTCCAACAATTACCATGGAGTGCCCATCTTAAAATTAAAGGAGTCATTATAGTGATATGTACTACTTTTAATCACATTCCCCACTTTTTTTCAATACCAGAGAAAACTGCACCATTACAGAAATGTGAAAAGATAAGAATGAGCGTTTTTGTTTGAAGTAAATAAGTACACAAAGGCAGATTTATTGCCTTCATTTTGTTGACCGAAATGGATGTTAAAATACGCTGTAGTACTACCATGTGCAAATATTTAAATTCAGTTATATTGAGTAGAGATGGGAGAGAAACATGATTCAGCTCACATTTAAAGTCAAATTCACCTAATTTGTACTTTTTGTAACCATCTGCAAATCAAAACACAACTATCTTCTGAAATTTGTAGATCTCCAGATTTTGCAATGCAGTTCTCCTGCTAAGTCATTCGTACAAAAATGTATATGTGTGGTAAAGTAAACTGCTTTGCATTCCCCACCCCCTGCAGTCAATCAGTGTACAGTGGTACCTCCGGTTACAAATTTAATTCATTCCGGAGGTCCGCTCTTAACCCGAAACCGTTCTTAACCTGAGGCGCGCTTTCGCTAATGGGGCCTCCTCCTGCTGCTACACCATCGGTGCACAACTTCTGCTCACATCCTGGGGCAAAGTTTGCTACCAGGAGCAACTACTTCCGGGTTAGTGGAGCTCGTTACCCGAAGAGGTCGTAAGGAGGATGGTACGTAACCCGAGGTTCCACTGTATACATTTTATGAAATGAATAAAATAAAATAACGGGGCATATAAATGCATTTATTACTAAAAATAATATATAAATATGTTATATTAAGGGAAATGGCTTTGCAAAAATGGATGTTAGATAAAATTGCAAGTAAAAAAGTGTACATTAGCATCAAATCGTTTTTTAAAAAAATAAGACAATCAAATACAGGTTGTGGCTAAATGAAAATACAGTACACGAGAATAAATTATACATAATTATCTGACTAGATAATAGGAAAATTTTACTCTAAAATGCTGGTGAATTTTCATTTGGACTTAAAAAAACAACAACAACCCACAAACTGGTGTGGAAATTTGGAGAGCTGGATTTAAGATTGGAAAAATGAGAAACAGAGAAACTGAAATTGGTAGATTCTCCCATCCCTATTTGCAATGCATCAAACAGTTCTTTTAACTGAAGAAGAAAAATGAAGTATTGCAGAAAATCAGATGCTGCTTACTGAGCCATTCATTGACCTATTCCTTTCTCTCGTCTTAAATAAGACTGAGCGCTAGTTATGGATTGTATTGATTGCTCTTTGAAAATGACAGATGACCTAAACATTTAACTTGCAGATGACTGTTTTTTAACAACCCATGTGGTTACTTGTCAATGACAGCTAAAACACTGAATGAGCTATTGATGGGTAAGACCTTCAACTTACCATTGAAAGAGTGAAGATCTCCCTGATTACGCTGGTTTTTTGTGCAGATTGAGGTTTTGAACTGCAATTTGCTTTTACAAGAGATTTTAACACAGAATTCAAAATGCCAAGGAAGTCTAAACCGTTCTTATAAACTGGAACCATTTGCATTCGCTACAGTACAACAGAAAGTCTAACCTAGGAGATAATTCTAGCTATTAAAATAACAATTACATTTAAATATAGCACAACCAATAGGAGCATAGTATTATTTCATTCATCAAAGTAAACATGACCTTCCCCACCTCCATGTTTCTATGGGTGATTTGGGGTAGCTTTTAATGACTGGTGTTTTAATGTATTTTTAATCTCTGTTGGAAACCTCCCAGAGTGGTTGGGGAAACCCAGCCAGATGGGTGGAGTACAAGTAATAAATCATCATCATCATCATCATCATCATCATCATCATCATCATGTCTGGGTGTAGCTCCTTCCGACCTTGAATGAATTCAATAAGCCTTACTTAAGAGTAGAAATTTTTAAAATTGCACTGTTTATATGTGAAGCTACCTTAGAAAAAACAAAAAGCACCACTTCTACTGATGAATAGAAACCAAAGAATGTTAATTCACTAGAAGTCCTGGAAACTGAAATTCAGAGACAAAGAAGATGTTTTCATGGTGAAACTTTAGGACTTTGGTATTAAGCATGTTCCAGAATTCAGATCAAACACTATCTAGATTTCTATTGAATATAGCCACGTATTGTTTCTGCATATACCTCAGATCTGGGGTTCATGAGGAATGAGAAGTGAGAAGAGTGCTGTAGTGTTAATGTACCTGTGACAAATGGTTGGCCGCAGTAGGAACACAGACCCTCCAAGTGTTCCTATTTTCCAGGGAAAGTCTAGGATTTACAGAAGATGTCCCAGTTTCTAATGTGATCATGGAATGGCCTGTTTTTCCTTAGGACGTCCTTATTTTCATCAGATAAATTTTGAAGGGTGTGGTAGGACATCCTTATTTTCATCAGAGAAATGTTGAATGGTATACGTAAAAAGGTAAAGGACCCCTGGATGGTTAAGTCCAGTCAAAGGCGACTATGGGGTTGCAGTGCTCATCTTGCTTTCAGACCGAGGGAGCCAGCGTTTGTCCACAGATAGCTTTCCGGGTCATGTGGCCAGCATAACTAAACTGCTTCTGGCACAACAGAACCCCATGATGGAAACCAGAGCACACGGAAACACCGTTAACCTTCCTGCCACAGTGGTACCTATTTATCTACTTGCACTGGTGTGCTTTTGAACTGCTAGGTTGGCAGGAGCTGGGACAGAGCAACGGGAGCTCACTCCATTGAGGGGATTTGAACCACTAACCTTCTGATCAGCAAGTCCGAGAGGCTCAGTGGTTTAGACCACAGGGCCACCCGCATCCCATGTGTCCCATGCGTTATGGGTATGGAGTTATCTGGAACCGCCCCCCCCCCCCCGCAAGCCATCTAAAGGCAGCTCCTTGTAGGGAAGTTTTTAAATTTGTAATGTTCTGTAATCTTCTGATAAATGCCAGCTCCCTCAGCCTGAAAGCAAGATGAGCGCCGCATCCCCATAGCCGCCTTTGACTGGACTTAACCATCCAAGGTTCCTTTACCTTATCATTTTTACTGCTAGTAAGTATAGACAGTACTGAACTCAATAAACCAATGCTTTGACTTCGTATAAGCGAGCTTCCTGTGGTGTTTTTATGTTCCTTTTTGACCTGTATTGTTTACGTTAAGTTTTCTTAAAACAGTACAATTATGTTTTCCCTATGGAAAACCTATTCAGAACTTGGCAGTTGTTTCAACTTACTTGTGGGATTTTGCTTTAAAATTATGGAAGACAAAATATTTGTAGGGTTGTTGTTTTCTTCCTTATCATCAGTCAGGTGTTGGCCTCAAATGTGATTATTGTATGTTTCTGTTTTATTCTTAAGATAGTTAATGAAAATATTGAACAGTGTTTTACAAAGAAACAACACTGGTGGGCCTTTATCGAGTACCATGTTCCAAATTGTTCATGGATCAGTAGTAATTATAGCATAATCCATTTTGTTTTTACAGCGATTATTTAGATCAATATTATTATTTTTTTCGTGATTTTAAAAAACCCAGAACAACCTCAAACTGGATATGGAGGTGAGCACAGTGTTCAACATCTAAATTTACTTTGATGATTTTGGTTGGTATTGAATTTGCGATGATGTCTGAGGCACAATAAAATTTATCTTGCTTTTCTATATAGTAGCCTAAATCATCTTGGGATATTTAAATTTCTTTAGCTAGTCTGAGTACAAAGCTGTTTCACCTGCTAAAGGTAGACTAAGCTGTTTAGCTGTTCCAAAATACGAACTCTTATTTATCGACTTATTCAGTTTGTAAAATCAAAATGATCTTCCTTCACAATGAGGCTACTTGCAGTTATCTCTCTGAAGCCTTTTGATTTAAGATACTGCTCTAGCTGCACATAAAATATGTGGTATGGAATGAAAAGCCAAGCCAGATATCCTTGTGCATTTATTTTCCTTTATTTGGAGATGGTTCTGTTTGGGAAGCTTGTTTCTTGACAATTCCTATTCTTTTGGGTCCCATCCTGCATCTGGAGTTAAATGCCTCATATAGCAAGGGTTGTCAACCTTTTTGGGCCAGTGGAATTTTGAGAAAGTGACACATGACACAAATTGGTTGTCACATCGAACAAGCAGAAAGATACAGGACCACAATATAGTGTATGCATGACCTCCATCAATGGGGAAAATAATGCTATATAATCCATCACCATTCTTGCTCACAGAGATAAGTTCTTTGCCACTCTCTCTGTTCAGAATAGAAAGGAGGATGAATGTGCAGTCCTGGCATCCAATCAAATTTGGCACATTTAAGGGAGTATGCTTAATGAAGAAGACACTGAATCAGTGCAAAAAGGAATTGTGCAGGAAGAGCGAAGGGTCTCTTCTGCATTGTGGATTTCTCTTGGGATCTTTACCATGACATTTTGCAGGTTCCATCAGAGGTACCAGCAAGCAAACTGGTATGCTCAGGTGCCAGGTAGGTGATTCATGTAGTATGGGAAGGCAGAGCAATATAACACTGGCCTTGAACAGAGGAAACTTGACTTTGAACCCATGCTCAGCCATGAATCTCACTGAGTCACCTTGGGCTAATCACACTGTCAAGCTCATCACTTGCTTCTGCTTAAAGCCCTTTCCTGGAAGAACTATGATAGAGTGCAATGAATGTGCCATTTGGATACATCTCACCTGCACATAAATCCAATGCGCTTGACATCTTCATCTGCCAACGATGCTGTGATACAAAGCAGGAAGTTTGCCGTTCTGGATTGGCTTGTAAGATTCTTGATTATAAGCTAGACCTGTCAGTCCCAAAGAAGCTATCCTGGATCTGCCTTGATCTCAGAGACGTAAGTTTTGCTCTTGCACATCTGAACTCTCCCGCAAATCACTGAGATTGGAAAGTGCTGGTAAATAATTCCATCTGATTATAAGCTATGCATGTCAATCACAAGAGCATTCTTCCCTTCTCCCATCATCTTACCCTGGCATTATAGTATTACACTAAGCTCAGATACATCATTTTTGTTTTCAACAGCCACTTGTCCTCAGCATTTTTTTGATAGCTGGACAGTGTAAACCAAAATGTGTACATAATTGCAACTTTAAGCTGTTTTGATCTGATATAATTTAATGCTGTTGAGATCCAAAAATCTATTTTAGATGTACCCAATCGCTTGGGCATGCCTTGTGGGATAGCTGACATTTTTCCTTTCGGTAATCATAGATACTCTTTCTTTATCACAAACTGCTCCTCAAACTTTTCCTCTTTGAGAAACACACACCATGTGTGTATGTTCATGTTTCTGCATGAACACCAAATGAAGTTTGTTTAGTTTTCTTTGGGGGGGTGGAATAAAAATAAAATGTTACTTTCTAAAAAGATCTCTCGCCACAGTCAGGGTTGGGGAAGGCAAAACATTTCTACAAAAAAATACCGTGTCTAATTACCAGCCTTTTGAATAAAATCAAAGAAACATCCTTTGAGGAGCTCTTTTTTGAAATATCACTCTTCAAAGCAGAGAAATCGTTTTTACTACTTATGTCGCACTTGACATATTGGAAGCATTGAACAAAATTAAGACATTACTAAGCTTCTTGCCATAATGCCTATAATATAATCATATTTTTATATTTTCATTTTAAAATTGTATTTTAATGAACGCACACCATTCAGTTGCAAAAAAAGGAGAGGGGTTGGTACATCTTATGTTCTTTTTTTTTTTATAAATTTTTATTGGTTTTTTCCACACATAATACAAGACAATACAACACAATACAAGACAGACAAACATACAAACACGTATAATTTCTTGACCTTTCATTTCGTATACCTTCTTTCAGCGACTTCCCCATACCTCCCCTTTCTGCATCCCTGTTGACAATCTTTTCAGCATCCCCTAATATCAATATAATACTTTCTTTAAGTCTTATTTCTCATGTCCTATTGCTAATCGCTGCAATTCTATTTTACGTTACCCGAAACATTTTAGCATTCATTAATTTTACAAAAGTTCTTAAGATAGATTTTAAACTTCTTCCAATCCTCTTCCACCGTCTCTTTCCCTTGGTCACGGATTCTGCCGGTCATCTCAGCTAGTCCCATATAGTCTATTACCTTAGTCTGCCATTCTTCCAGCATGGGTAGTTCTTGTGTCTTCCAATACTTCGCTAATAGTACTCTTGCTGCTATTGTAGCGTACATAAAAAACGTCCTATCTTTCCTTGACACCAATTGGCCTACCATGCCCAGGAGGAAGGCTTCTGGTTTCTTCACGAACGTGCATTTAAGCACCTTTTTCATTTCATTATAAATCATTTCCCAGAATACCTTGATCCTTGGGCACGTCCACCAAAGGTGGTAGAAAGTACCTTCATTTTCCTTACATTTCCAGCATTTATTATCGGGCATGTGATAAATTTTTGCAAGCTTGACTGGGGTCATGTACCACCTATAAATCATTTTCATAATGTTCTCTCTCAAGGCATTACATGCCGTGAACTTTATACCGGTGGTCCATAACTGCTCCCAGTCAGCAAACATAATATTATGACCAATGTCTTGTGCCCATTTAATCATAGCTGATTTAACCGTCGGTACATCTTATGTTCAGGGCTGTGGCTAGACTACAAAGCAACTGTGAAATTTCTTTAAAGTGGTTATTCCTTTGCATTTCTGTGTATGGAGATCAATAAGAAGCAAAAAATCCTCTCTCTGCATGGTTGCTTTATAAAAGCATAGTTAAGAGAGTGGCCCAAATTCAGAGTGTCATAATCTCTCTATCTCTCTCTCTTTGCCACATGTGCCGGTCTTAAATGGGATCCTTCTTACCATTACAGTTCCACAACCGGATAATGGATGTGTCTAATTTACGAGAAACTGAACTGATATCAGAGGGAAATTATATGGGGGAGGGGGAATGTCTGCAAATGGGTGTCCACTGTACATAATGCACATTCCTTGTACATTTTTGAGCATAATCAGGACCAAGTAATACTGTTGTTGAAGGGACGCGGGTGGCGCTGTGGGTAAAACCTCAGCGCCTAGGACTTGCCGATCGCATGGTCGGCGGTTCGAATCCCCGTGGCGGGTGAGCTCCCGTCTTTCGGTCCCAGCTCCTGCCCACCTAGCAGTTCGAAAGCACCCCTAAGTGCAAGTAGATAAATAGGGACCGCTTTCTAGCGGGAAGGTAAACGGCGTTTCCGTGTGCTGCGCTGGTGCTGGCTCGCCAGAGCAGCTTCGTCACGCTGGCCACATGACCCGGAAGTGTCTGCGGACAGCGCTGGCTCCCGGCCTATAGAGTGAGATGAGCGCACAACCCTAGAGTCTGTCAAGACTGGCCCATACGGGCAGGGGTACCTTTACCTTTACCTTTAATATTGTTGTTGACAAGGCAGGCACACTGGCAGGGGCTGTAGGGCAGTAGAAGAGGACAATGTGCTTTGCTTGCAGAATGCCCCAGATTTAAACCTTGGCATATCCCTTTAAACTAGGGATGGGGAATGAATTTATTTATTTATTTGTTTACTACCACCCTTCATCTGTAGATCTCAGGGCGGTTCACAACATAAAAAAATACAATAGAGCAACACAAAATCTGTGGCCTTCCGGATGTTTTTTCTTTATTTAACAGCTTTATATCCCGCTTTTCAATAGACACTCATCATAAAATGTGCATAAAAATACAACCGATACAGCGCAATTCAAAACCAAGTTTCTGAACTCTCCAGTTTCCACCAACTCCCAGCCGAGTGATGGGAAATGTAGCCAAAGAACATTAGAAGGATCATAAGTTCTCCACATGTGAGAGGACAGCATCTAGGCTAAGGAATGCTTCCTGACTAAGACAGGGATGGAAGAATCTGTCCATTTTGATTCTCTCAACTTTTCATTATTCCAACATATTTATATTATATATATATATATATATATATATATATATATATATATATATATTGAAAATGAAAATTCTTCAGCAATACAAATTTCTCCTAAAAACACATTTTTACATACATTTTTAAAAAATGAACAGATTTTTGCAAGGCATTCCCCCAGATTTAAGGCATTTTTGTATATTATTTGCACAAATAAATGAATGTTCACGTCTGTGAACATTGCGTGGTTGGAGAACAGCACTGCAAAATTCGGGGAGGTGTGAATTTCTTGGGTGGCTAAGTTTTGGTTTCCATATTGTTTCAGGAAGCGTCAGTTTGATAAATAGTCTGAGACTTTGAACAGCATCTTCCAGCAGAAGTAGGCATTGTTTTGTGAGGTGAATGTCTGATTTGATGCAGGATAATGATACCCATGAAAAGCAAGCAGCACTTTACAAACAGATGGAGCCTATATATAGAAAATCACACTCAGGTCAATATAAAATGTCAAAGAGAGTTGATTTTCTATCAACAGAATTTGGAGGGGAAATCTACTCACACACTAAATTGTAACTTCCAGGTGTTTTCAAACATTGGAACTTCTAAAAATTGACCTAGGGAACATACTATCCCAAGTTAGGGTCCTGGTAAATGGGATTTAAAACCAGTTCTCTTTTGATTGAAGCAAACATATAATGGGGGGGGGATCTTGTATTTTATTCTGTGAGCCACCCTGAGATCTTTTGATAAATTTTAACAACAACAACAACTCCATTGACTTCTGGAGGGAGCAGGAAAATTTGTATGTTATTAGGGGGAAACTGAGATGGATCCAGAACTTAATTGAGGAGCCTTTGTGTTGAAATAAAGGAGATTTAATCAGAACCAACTTCTCTCGTTGATTTAAATGTGCCTAAATTCAGCTAGGTCACAGTGGAATCCCATACATGCTGACTCAGAAATAAGCCACAGTTGTATCAATGTGACTTACTTCCAGGGAACTTCATATAGTATTGCAGTCTATACTTGGATCTTGTCCATTATGACTATAGAAAACCCCTCAATTTATTTGTGTTCAGAACTGAACTTTTTCTGAATATATACTTACCCATGAACATGAATGATCCCACCAAAGTTAAGCATCTTAAGTCTCCCTGCTGCCATGTAAATAGTATAAGAAATTAAATATTCCCTGGTTAAATCAATGAGACTCAATGCATGTCGCTGTAGGGTGTGCACATATACCTGTGTGGTTGCAGGTTGTTGACATGCACATGTGAGAGAGGTTGTTTGGTTGGAATTGCCTTTCTTGTAACTTGAAGCCATTGGTTCAAGTCCTACCATCCAGAAGACAGGCGAACTAATATCAGTGTACTGGAAAAAGCAAAGAGCACTAGTGTTGAAGCAATGATTCTTCAACACCAACTTTGTTGGACTGGTCATGTTGTGCGGATGCCTGATGATCATATTCCAAAGCAACTACTCTATTCCAAACTTAAAAATGGAAAGCGTAATGCTGGTGGTCAACAAAAGAGGTTTAAAGACTGTCTCAAGGCAAATCTTAAAAAACGTAGTATAAACACCGACAACTGGGAAACACTGGCCTGCGAGTGCTTCAGTCGGAGAACAGCCTTTACCAAAGTTGTCATGGGCTTTGAAGATACTCAAACTCAGGACAAAGGGGAGAAACAAGCTAAGAGGAAGGCACACTTGGCAAACCCTCTCCCACCCGGAGAGGGTAAATCCACACCGTGATAAACTGTGAGGAGAACCTGAGCTTACAGGGTTAAACAGCTCAGAGTGTACGCCCTGCCTACTGTGGGGAGGGGGGAGATTCTGCGTCATATCCAAGAGTCTCAACCCTTTCTCTCTCTCTTCTTTCGCTTTTGAAGAGAGTGGACGTGTTTTTCACGATGTCCGCTGTGACAGATAATGGATAGTTGTGGTTCGAGGACCCGACCCCCGCGATGTGGAAAGAATACACAAGGACACGTTATATAAGGTTAATGGGCAATGAAAGGCCACAACTTTATTGATTACAGCAGTGAAAAGGTATTGGCTTAGGCATTGGATCTCTCAAGCAAGTGGGTTTATTCACCAGTAGGTGGAGCCTGTTGATGCTAATCCAACTATAGGCTCACCCCTGATGTCACCGAGGGTCGTGCCATGGCCTCCGGCCAAGCAGGCATCGGACAGAATACACGACCGCCAGATTCCTTTAACGGAATACCCAAAAATTGAAGGCATAGGCGATGGCCACACCTAGCTCTTCAACACACCACAACACATTATTCCAATGCCTAACCTGCCCACCAATACCACAAAAGTTGTGATGATTGCTACGAGGTAGGCGAAAAAACCAAAAAGCCTAATGTCAAATGGAAAAACTCCTACCAGGCCCCCTAGACAACCAGGGCGACCAACCTAAGGTCCATAGCAAGGCCAATGACCTAAGCCCTAACTCAAAGGGAGTGGAGGGTGGGTGACTCGCGGCGAGACGACGAAGAATGAGGCCGGGGAGAGGCTGGCACCGCAGCAAAAGGCTGCTGAACACGCCCCCTCTCAGGCACCTGGTTGGATGCCTGCCGAGGGGCGTGGGCGCCAGCCAGGTGAGATGGAGGCAGGGGGCTAACGCCCCCTGCTAGGGGCGGTGCTCGGCTCCCGCACACAACCACTCCCCTCACTTGCAGGGAGGAGAGTTTTTCTGCTGTAAATAAACTGCTTTTAGCTTCTAAGATCCCGAGTGGACTTTATTTAAGCACACTGAAGAAAGCACTGGAGTTTTCAGCTTTCTCTTACCGCTGCTGAACTCTGCTTTTGCTCAGAGCATTGGAATGCGGAGCTTGGAGAATGCCGAGGCCTGGCAGCAGAGCTGCGCAGAGGGAGCGCGCCGGGCTCCAGGATTTATTGGAGCAATAAATCAATCTAAGATAAACTCCCACCTGGAAACCAATGTCCCCACTGTAGAAGGACATGTAGATCCCGAACTAGGCTCCACAGTCACTTACGGACTCACTGTTAAAACCATGTACATGGAAGACAATCTTACTCATCTACGAGTGATCGCCAAAGAAGAAGAAGACCATCCAGAGCAGGAGAAAACAAGCTTGTTCCTTCTTCTGTTCTTCTTTTCTTTCTTTTTTTGAAATATTTTTTCTTTTCTTTTACAAGTATAAAATTATAACAATACAACCATATACATCCACATTTAAAGATTCCTCCGAATCTCTGGAATTCCTACCTTCCGCTCTGTGGGTCATATTATTAACCTTTTCTACTGAATCTTTTTCAATGATCCATATTTTATATAACTCCATGATCTCTATAGTACTAGTTACATTACAAGTGTTATTGCAGTCCTGCTAATGTTTTCGTCTGCTTACAGTAGTCTCCAAGACAAATTATAACTTTCCCCCATTCTTTGTTAAATTTTTGGTCATCTTGGTTCCTGAGCTTTCCTTTCAGTTTTGTCATTTCGGCATAGTCCAACAGTTTAATTTGCCATTCTTCTCTGGTAGGGACTTCATCCTCTTTCCATCTCTGGGCTAATAACATCTGGGCGGCTGTCATTGCATACATGAAAAATCTTTTCTGCTCCCTTGGAATATCTGTACCTATAATTCCTAATAAAAATGCCTCTGGGTTGTTTTTTTTTGGGGGGGGGAGTTCATTTAAACATTTTTTTTATCTCATTATATATCCTTTCCCAGAATGCTTTTATTATCTTACAAGACTACCACATATGATAAAAGGTGTCTTCCTTTTCTTTACATTTCCAACAGATATTTGTACCTGTCTTACACATTTTTGCTAACTTACTGGGAGTCAGAAACCATCGGTAATTGTTCCTTCTTCTGTTCCGAAACGTCAAGCAGTGGCTTGCATATGTGAACAGCCCATCAAAGATTTAAAAAACCAAATTACATCAAGCTTACCAAAATATCTTTTGACTTCCCAAGTCGTGTTGCAACTTTTTAGCATCCTTCATTTTCGGAATTTGATAGCTGAAAAATCCAACATGCCCTACTGCCATAAACCAGAGACCCAGATTTGGGGTCCCTGCCCAATGGATGGTGTTTGCCAAAGCCAGGCTAAATAAAAACTTTTTTTACCATGAGTGTGGGCAAGCGCTCAAGGTGAAGCTAAGTTTGCGACTGAAAGATGGGCCAGTAAGCAATTCTATTTCACCTGTTCATTAGCTGTCAGCGTCTCTTCTTCACAATTTAAGCCTTAGTGGCTGAACAGCATTTGAGACTGTTTTTAATAATGGTGGGCCTTTATGTAACTTTGAAGCACACAGAGGTCACAAATCCAATAAGCTATGTTATTCCATCCATGGTAATTAGGAGCACTCAGTGTTTTTTCTTAGATCTGAGAAATTGTGTGGCGCGCTTTAAAATGGCCCAGATAATTGAGTGATTCATAATGAAATAAAATAACAAAGTGGGAAAATAAAAGAGCCTTTGTAACCCACTGAACCATTCATTTGTTGCTAGATCAACAGCAAACTGCTAATGTGCAGCCTTACATTAGGCACAACAGGCTTGATAATAAATAGGGATGCTGTTTTGTATTTGCAATTCTGAAACTTACAGTGGATTTTTGACCTAAACAGTGCAGCAGCTTGACTTACTTTTCTGGCCCCAGTCATATTGGCTGCAGAAATGGGTGGGTGCCTCCAGGAACAATGACATGGCTCTGTGCCATGTGCTTATTATCCATGCAGGACTGGAGGCAAAAATTTGATATGACACACTTACATGCCCCCTATGTCTCCTATAAGCAACTGTTGTTCTTTTCTAAAGGTGGCAACAACAAATAACAAATTCCTGAGCAAACAAATGTCAAATCTCAGAAAGGAGGGCATTCTACAACAAGGGTGTCACTGTGGAGATCTTTTCTCAGGTTGCACATAACAGATAATTTTCAATTGTGGTACAGCTAAGAGGGCCTCCTTCCAAGCACGGTCTTATCTTATGGGCAGGTTGGTAGGTATGAAGCTAACTTCATAATAACTAGGTCCTTCATCTAACTAGGTCCCAAGTTGTTTTGTTGTTGTTGTTTAGTCGTTTAGTCGTGTCCGACTCTTCGTGACCCCATGGACCAGAGCACGCCAAGCCCTCCTGTCTTCCACTGCCTCCTGCAGTTTGGTCAAACTCATGCTGGTAGCTTCGAGAACACTGTCCAACCATCTCGTCCTCTGTCGTCCCCTTCTCCTTGTGCCCTCCATCTTTCCCAACATCAGGGTCTTTTCCAGGGAGTCTTTTCTTCTCATGAGGTGGCCAAAGTATTGGAGCCTCAGCTTCACGATCTGTCCTTCCAGTGAGCACCCAGGGCTAATTTCCTTCTGAATGCTTAGGTTTGATCTTCTTGCAGTCCATAGGACTCTCAAGAGTCTCCTCCAGCACCATAATTCAAAAGCATCAATTCTTCAGCGATCAGCCTTCTTTATGGTCCAGCTTTCACTTCCATACATCACTACTGGGAAAACCATAGCTTTTACTATAGGGACCTTTGTTGGCAAGGTGATGTCTCTACTTTTTAAGATGCTGTCTAGGTTTGTCATTGCTTTTCTCCCAAGAAGCAGGTGTCTTTTAATTTCATGGCTGCTGTCACCATCTGCAGTGATCATGAACTAAAATGGACGGGAATGGGCAAATTCAGTTTGGATGACCATCATATCTACTACTGTGGGCAAGAAACCCAAGTTGTTTAGGGCTTAATAAATCAGTACAACCACTTTGAATTTGGCCTGGTGGCATATTGGTCTGTGTAGTGAAGATTTTTGATTGATGCCCTTCCAAAGATTGATGAGATCCTTTCACTGAAAAGGTGCAACTATGCAAATTTAGTCACAAGTAATTCTCGTCAGTCTGACCTGTGTCACAAGAAAGTGTCTCTTGCAAACTTCCATGTGCATACAATTCCCACCAGTCTCCTGTTTGATCATTTGACAAGGTCAACCAAATAAAACAGACCAAAGCAGAAATGTTCAAATGAATTCTTATCATGGAAGCTTCTGTTCTCAATATGTCAATTAGTGTGGTTTAGGGATTACACTTTGTCCGGTGTCAAACCTCACATAATGAAAGCATGGGACTCAGGATCAGAGGAAACTGACTTATTCTGAGTCACGTCATTGGTCCAGTTGGCTCTGCTGGGCTTCAGACAGGGGTCTCTACTTTTGTTGTTGTTGTTCAGTCGTTTAGTCGTGTCCAACTCTTCATGACCCCATGAACCAGAGCACGCCAGGCATTTCTGTCTTCCACTGCCTCCCCCAGTTTGGTCAAACTCATGCTGGCAGCTTCGAGAACACTATCCAACCATCTCGTCCTCTGTCGTTCCCTTCTTCTTGTGCCCTCAATCTTTCCCAACATCAGGGTCTTTTCCAGGGAGTCTTCTCTTCTCATGAGGTGGCCAAAGTATTGAAGCCTCAGCTTCACGATCTGTCCTTCCAGTGAGCACCCAGGGCTGATTTCCTTAAGAATGGATAGGTTTGATCTTCTTGCAGTTCATGGGACTCTCAAGAGTCTCCTCCAGCACCATAATTCAAAAGCATCAATTCTTCGGCGATCAGCCTTCTTTATGGTCCAGCTCTCACTTCCATACATCACTACTGGGAAAACCATAGCTTTAACTATAACTTGTTGGCAAGGTGATGTCTCTACTTTTTATGATGCTGTCTAGGTTTGTCATTGCTTTTCTCCCAAGAAGCAGGTGTCTTTTAACTTCGTGGCTGCTGTCACCATCTGCAGTGATCATGGAGCCCAAGAAAGTAAAATCTCTCACTGCCTTCATTTCTTCCCCTTCTATTTGCCAGGAGGTGATGGGACCAGTGTCCATGATCTTCATTTTTTTGATGTTGAGCTTCAGACCATATTTTGCGCTCTCCTCTTTCACCCTCATTAAAAGGTTCTTTAATTCCTCCTCACTTTCTGCCATCAAGGTTGTTTCATCTGCATATCTGAGGTTGTTGATATTTCTTCCGGCAATCTTATTCTGAGTCACATCATTGGTCCAGTTAGCTCTGCTGGGCTTCAGACAGGGGTCTCTACTACCCCTACCTAAAGATGCTAGAGATTGAACCTGCATGTAAAGCAGATGTTCTTGGGAATTATAGGGATAGAACTACCTGAATGGTATAGAACTTTATTCATGTATGCGACTACAACAGCAATAATGTTACTTGCCCAAAAAATGAAAAGAGGAAGAAGTCCCAGCAAAGGAAAAATGGATACAAAAACTTATAGAATATGCAGAAATGGCGAAACTTACCAGAAGAATAAGAAATCAAGATAACAAACTTTTATAAAAGAATGGAAATGGTTTATTGAATATTTACAGATAAATTGTAAACAGATAAAAACACTGGCAGGATTATTGTAATAACCTGCAGCTACATAAGAGTATATATTTAAAGAAAATAAATTAATAAGTTTAGTTAATTTGGATATGCAGAAGATATTAAAAATAAATTTAAGGAACCACAGAAAGATGGGGAAGGAAGTCGAGTTTTAAAACGTCAAAAATGATTGTAAAATCAGTGAAATGTATATACCTGAAAAGTATAAATAAAATTTAAAAAGAGAGAAATGAACGAAGCAGAAAAATGTGACAGCGGTGTAATTAATTGCGTAAGTTACATAATTTGCCACCATGTGGGCAGCAAGATGAAAAAAATAGCTATTAACAGAGGGTGAATGGCAAGGAAATGGAAACTGCCACATGTAGCAAATATAAGACACAATGGAAAATGCTGCTGCTTTGCATCTCTACTCAAGGCAGAGTTTTGGAAATCTCTGATCTCATCTCTGCTGCTCTGCTCGGTGGCTGAGCTCACTGTTAACGGAAATGACATTAGTACACTTATATCTGGGGAAGTTTTCTTCATCCCCATCATTTGTATGGGCAAGGGGAGTTCCACAGGTTGTTAAGCCATCTCCAAACAGTAGTCTAAAGTAATCTTCCATTGCTTCTCCTTGTTGAAAACAATACAGCCTTGCCCCCACCCCCTGTTTCAGGCTATTGGCAGAACCAACACACAAGGACGTGTTTGGCAAATGAAAGAGTCGGTGCTTTTCATTCCACGGCTGAAGCTGCCCGTAGCCAGTGACCTGTTTGAGAGGCTGTGCTGACAAGCTCCACAGGTGTCCGAGCTTAATGTTACTCTGGAGTGCTTTTAATAGATAAGCATACTCTATCTGCTGTGGCGAAGAAAAATAGGACAGGCAATCAGACAACCATCTTCCCTCACCTGAGAAGAATACTTAACATAAGCCAAGGGTAAAGAAAACAACCTTCCTTGCACAATGGCCTGAAATGTCCACTGGAACATTACCTTTTATCTGCCTTCTTCGTGTGTTTTGTTAACTGGACAAAGCAAAATAAGCGAGCCAATGCAGCATATAAGATTCTTACCAGGAAAAAGGAGAGAGAGGGGGAGATGTCTTGAAGAGGAATATAGACACACACAAAAAAAATTGATTGTGGTGCGGTGGTCTAAACCACTGAGCTTTTGGGGCTTGTTCTGTCCCAGCTCCTGCCAATCTAGGAGTTCAAAAGCATCCCGCCCATCTGGCTGGTTTTCCCCAGCCACTCTGGGTGGCTCCCAAAAGAATATTAAAAACACAATAAAACATCAAACATTAAAAACTTCCCTAAGCTGGCAGCAAGAATATTATTGGCACAAAAATGAAAGCAAGAACAATTACCAACGAAAAAATAATGGTGGATGAAATTGATGGGCTATGCAGAACTTGATAAATTAACAGGAAGGATTTGAACCCTGTGGGATCAGAGATTCTTGAAAGAATATTTACTCTTGGAGTAAATATACTATTTGAAAAGTAATTGTAATGAACAGATTACGCTAGTAGGACTGCAAGAAGTTTTGTAAGGAGGATTACTTGAAATATTGCAAGAAAGACTATGAGGAGAATTATTAATTAATGACAATTAAGAAGAAGAAGAGTTTGGATTTGATATCCCGTTTTATCACTACCCGAAGGAGTCTCAAAGCAGCTAACATTCTCCTTTTCCCTTCCTCCCCCACAACAAACACTCTGTGAGGTGAGTGGGGCTGAGAGACTTCAGAGAAGTGTGACTAGCCCAAGGTCATCCAGCAGCTGCATGTGGAGGAGCGGAGACGCGAACCCGGTTCCCCAGATTACGAATCTACTGCTCTTAACCACTACACCACACTGGCTCTCCATTAAGAGTAATAGTGAAATTAAGAAATGCAGAATAAGTGATAAAGAACAAAAAATCATCAGAGGTGTTGATGGAAGTCTAAAACATTGTATAAGATAAAAAGTTTTGTTATATGACTGTTGGAAATGATATGTTAAAAGAAAACCAATAAAAATGTGTGTGTGTGTGTGTGTGTGTGTGTGTGTGTGTGTGTGTGTGTGTATAAACTTCCCTAAGCAGGGTTGCCTTCAGATGTCTTCTAAAAGTCAGATAGTTCTTTATCTCTTTGACATCTGATGGGAGGCCGTTCCACAGGGTGGGTTGCACTACCGAGAAGGCCCTCTCTAGAACTTATCCAGAACCCTCTGGAAAAGCACAGCGGTTCTTCAGTAGTGAGGTTGCTGTGGATAATGTCCCTTGAGGAAAGACGTTTGAAAACCAATTAATCAGGGCTTCTTTTTTCACGGGAACTCAGTTCCCGCACCTCTCAGGTGGGCACCATTGCCATTATAAGAGAACAAGGGAGGTGTTCATGGTGAGTTCAGGCACCTCTTTTTCTAGGAAAAATAGCACTGCAATTAATTGTCTTGGATAGCACAGTGTGTATGGATGGAAGTGAAAGGTAGAGCAGGGTAGAATTTCTCCGCCATTGCTGACTGGAGTGCTTGTTAATACTCCAAGCAAGTAGGACAAAGGATGTGTGAGCACATTAATTTGGAAAGCTTTATTACAAAGCTCACAGTTGGTAAGAGTGGTAAGTTCATTATACGGAAGGAATCCTACAACTATATTCCAAATAGCCTTAAAACTTAATGAGTAGGTTTGTGCTACAAAAGGCTATGCCATTGTTTGTGTGACCTTATTAACAGGGTGTATTTTCTCATGTACTCCTTTTACTTCTTAGAATAATATCCTCTGGATTTTATTTCTATTTTTTTAATGCGGATCTCAATTTAGCAAATGTCAGGTCATAATTTCTTGTGTTCTGTTGTCAGGAAAATGATCCCCTTCTGTGATCACGTTCAAAGGTGCCTAATAATCAAATGGAGCCGTGTTCCTACTAAATTGGATGTGATGAATAATTCATGCAGCCCAATTTATTATTATTTTTTCCCCGGGCATTTTGAATGGGGGGGGGTCACAATTAGCGTTTTTAAAGATACGGCTTTTAAAAAGTAGTTCCAGGGCAGCCATTGAGAAAGAAGACCACGGGGAGAGAAGCGGAGAGGAAACTTTCACAAATTAATTCCATCCTGTGACGAGCCTCTGCCAACTTTTCTTCTTGAAGGAACTTAACAGATGCAGAAATCCAGTGGCCCCAATGTTGTCCCTCATTGGTGCTCAAAAGGATAAGGCATACCAGTTGAACTGTTAAAGAAATAGAGCCTTTCTGGAAAAGCAATGTATTCATTGCCAATACACCATGGAAGAAGACTTGAGAGATTTGATGAACGGTGGAAAGGTCATGTTTGTTCAGAGCTAACAATATAACTACAAAAAAAAACAACAACACCAATTATGCAACTATGGGTTAGGTGGGTTTAAATTGATGGGTATGAGAGAAGCATCCCTCCATTCCTCTGGGCATTTAAACAGCCACATTCCCTGGCTCCCTCAGCCAAGGACTGGGAGAAAATTCTCCTCCCTTGCTAAGTGTATTAGAAAATGGAGGCACTCTGGCTCACACAATTAGTCTGTTTCTGGGAAATGCAGTGCATCCAACAGTCGCATCTCTGAACACCTTGTTCCAGGCAACAACAGGAAGCTGTCTTAGTCACAGGATGAAGCTGGTGGCTAAGTTAGGTGGGGATGCTTGCAATTGCATGGCACAGGGGCTGTTAGAATCAATGGTGCATGTATCAGGCTGCTTGTGAAGAACTATAAAAGTATGTTACAGATAGGTAGCCGTGTTGGTCTGCCATAGTCAAAACAAAAAAAAAAATTTTTTCCTTCCAGTAGCACCTTAAAGACCAACTAAGTTAGTTCTTGGTATGTGCTTTCGTGTGCATGCACACTTCTTCAGATAAAGCACATACCAAGAACTAACTTAGTTGGTCTTTAAGGTGCTACTGGAAGGGAAAAATAAATAAATTTTGTTTTGACTATAAAAGCATGTGTGTAACTTGGAGGCGAGGTGCCCCCTTGAAACCATTTACACATATATTTCAATTTCCAAATGTAAGTATGTGATTTCATGTCAATACTTTCAAGGTGATTCTCTGTCCTGCAATAGTTAACCTGTGGCCCTCTAGCCATTGTTAGATTCCAAGTCCCTTCCAGGGCTGTCTTAAGCATATCTGGTGCCGTGGTGCAAATATCTCTCCTGTGCCCTCCGCCCCATTTCCCAGAGTTGCCAACCTTTCTTAAGGGGGGGGGGACTTCAGTCCGGCTCATTTACATTGCATGGTCCAATGCACGCTCAGCGCTGCAGGTAAGTAAGAGGTGCCCAGACGGCCTCCTGAGCCCTCCCTGAAGCCTCCCTCTAAGCACCCGGTGCCCCTTACATGCCCCCGTCTGGGGAAGTCCATGTGACAGGAGGGCCAGCAAGCAGGCTCACCAGCTGTCCCATCCTCAGCACCGGGATTGCACAGGACGCTTCCCTGCTCCGCAGAGAGGTGTGCAGGAAGTGACTTAGCCAGAGAGGGAGAGACACCCCTGCCCCGCCCCGTGTGCCCCCAATTGCACCCGCCAGGCGCCCAGGCAGCCCTGGTGGGAAGGGACACAAAGGAGCTTCCCTGAGCTGGATGCAGCATGCTCCGATGGGCAGCTGTCCCAGAGCAGGGATGGGAGCGCACCCTGACTCTCCTTCCCGGACACTCAGCCTGTGGCGCCCTCCAAAATCTGGCACCCCGGCACCCCGCATCACTAACATCCATGGGTAAGACGCCCCTGGTCCCTTTGGCCCCATTTAAGGATGGGTGGAGAAATTAAATTCAAAATTTGCACTTCTCTGAATTTTGCAATTCTGAAATCAAGGCAAGTCATTTGTACATGACTGCATACAAAACAAGGTGAAGTGCGAACTCTCAGGTTTTATTATGATAAAGCATTGCCTGTCTATTGGTCACTGCTAGACAACATGGAGAGTTCTACAACATAAGTGAATGTCAGGGAGCCGACAAGGAGAGCAGGTCATTTGCAGATCAGAGAAAGAAAGTGAAACACTTGGCTAACTTACAGTTAGTTTCTTTATTATAGAAGGCAGGACAAAGAACACACAGAGACTTCTAAGGGTTGTTCCAGTCCAAATAAAGCAGTTGTCTGGACTGGCCTGTAGCTCCCTCTTCACTCCCTAAGCCTCTGTGTCAGGCCTATCCCTCTGTCTACAGCAAACTCCAAAGGACCCTCTCTCTCTCTCTAATTTTTTGTGTGTGGCGGCAGGAACTTACCTTGCATTTCTTCTTCTCATGAAATTGGTATCATGGGCCAGGAGTCAACTTCACCTGCTGATCAGCAGCCTGAAGGAGCAGAAGGTGATGTGATTCCACCTGCTGCTGATCAGCCTTCTTGCTCCTGATGAGAACCAGCTGGCTCCAGCTTTCTTAAGCAGGGTTTCCAGCCTCAGTCAGTTGCTGGAAGCAACATTTGTCATTTCTGGCCAGCTTCTTGCTTCTTGTGACCATGGGCCCTTGGCTTTCTAGACTCCTGGATCATCTGACTACGTGAACTGAGATATTCCTGACCTTGGGACTGGACTGAGCCTTGTATGTGGACTGTGCCTCCAGGCAAGTACCCCCCTTGTATGAGCAATGGCTCCCATGTTTCATTGTTTATATACTGATTGCTCACACACCAAATCCTATAACCTCTTAGCCTTAAGCATAGGATCATACTCTGTTGTGTTCACACAGTAATTGGTTGATAAACCTTATGCTGCTTATATCTAAACAATAGGTTACATGCATGCTGCTTCTTCTTTCTCTTCATGGAGTAATTCATCATAGTTCATGTGACTAAGTGATGTATTCATTAAATTAATTGAATTTCATTGTATAAGCTTATGTAGTCTGGTGTTTTAAGAGGGTGAAATGACCAAGCGTGTGATCTCACACAGAAACATTCCACAGAGTATCATTTAATGGGTGGCTGCTCAGTTAGGTTGAGCACCACCAACAAATCAAGTCACACCCAAACACATTAAGTTCATCTGGCAACTTCGGAGAGCCAAGTTTGACAATAATCACTGCCTGTTTCCAGATGAGGAATCAGGGTGGAACTAAATGTTCAGGAGGGACCAGTATCTGGGAACCCAAGTCTCTCCCAAGAACTGAAAACTGGATGCAATTTGCCTCAAACTGGAAATAAATTTGAGAATTCAACCTTGGAAGCTACATTTTGAGGGAACGTAAAATTATTTCTATAAGTCTAACAGGATTTCTTGGGCGATGCCCTACACATCCTGAAAATACATTAATATTAATAATAATAGTAATAATAATAATGCCTTGGCAATAGTTTGTTTTATATAAAAAAAGCAATTTCAGTTTGGCTGGATTTCTAGGTGGGGTTCAAAAACATGAACACCTTGATTTTTTTAAAAGCACCCTTTACCATATTTATAATGTATTTCAAAACATGCTTTTTTTGGTATGGGAAAAAATGGGCAAGAAAAAGTCAGGGATGATGCCCTCCAAATGATGTGGGACTATAACTCCAAGCATAGCCACTGGTCATGGATAATGTGAGCTGGTCCAGCAGCATCTGAAGGGTGACTAGCCCTGGTTTCAGAACTTCTGGTGATGGTCCAAGAAGGTAGAACTTTGACTAAAATGGCTCCATCTGTGGATTACTGAAACAAGTCATTTGCAGAAAACTATACCCTACTATGAAACATCCCTATTATATCTGCATTTGGTAAATGTTCATGTTATCGCCAATAAATATGAGGTCAGTTGCCATCTTAGCAAATGTCCTGGGCAAATTAATTGGGCCATCTTACAAAGACCTTCCTTTAGCAAGAGGCCAAAATGATGGCCTACTGCTTCCTCAGTTTTCTCCTCTATAAAACATATATTACACATAAACACAGAGAGCTTAGGAAATATATATGCCACATAAATGAGAAGATCCTGTTCAAGCTCTAGATTTTGGATGACATCCTATTTTGATTTGGCTAAGAAAGCTAGTGTGGTCTCTGGTGCTCATGCTGCTAAAAGAAATTAGGAAATTACAGAGGACTTATATCTGGGCCAGGCATTAAACATATGTTAGAAAGTCTGATTAGCAACCTTTGTCCATTTCATTGTCAATGTAAGGACAGTGGAAAATAGATTCTTATATTCAGTCCTAGCCCAACAGGTTATTTTTCTAAAATTCCTGAACGAAAAATAATGAAAGAAAAAAGTATGTGTGCAGTGATATCATTCCCTTAGGTGGAAATACATAGAATTCCATGACTCTGTGTCACGTCCAACAACCATGGGTGGAATTTCAGGTTCATCACCATTGTCCTGAAAGCACAGTCCTTTCCCCAAGTCTTGATTACCGTATTTTTCGCTCTATAACACGCACCCGACCATAACACGCACGTAGTTTTTAGAGGAGGAAAATCCGTAGGCATGCCACCCATAGGCATTCCCTCCATAACACGCACAGACATTTCCCCTTACTTTCTAGGAGGAAAAAAGTGAGTGTTATGGTGCAAAAAATACGGTAACTGGACAAAAAATAAGGGAAGGATGATGTTGAGGAATATAAATGTCCTTGTGTCATAAGGGTGTGGAACTTCAGGCTTACCAACCCACCAGTGGGTCCAAATTAGTTTGCGAGGCTGTTCTCACATCACCACACCTACCTGACAATCAGCTGAAATCACTGAAGGGTGTGTGACTCCATACCCTCCAATATTTCTCTGATGAAAAAAGAGACATCCTACCACACCCTTAAAATTTCTCTGATGAAAATAGGGACGCCTTATGGAAAAGCAGCCCATTCTGAGATCAAATCAGAAACCAGAGTGGCTTCTGTAAATCCAGGACTGTCCCACTTGTCAAAGTTGATCTGTGGGGTCAAAAATGTTTCCCATCTCTGGTGTAGACAATGGTCAGATTCAGCATGCGATAGTTTATTGTGTGCTTATGTTCCTTGGCACTGATGCACATAGACAATATGCTGCTTCAGTAGCTGTGCCCTCAAGCACTGTTTATTTGTTTTAAGAAAACATTAGCAGTCAACATAGGGCCCTGATCTAGGTCAGGACCCCAGTGTGGACAACGGGCTTTTTAAAGCTTTTGCCATCCCCCTCACCAGGATTTCAAGGTTGCTCTTCCCACACAACGAGGGGAAAGCTCTTATTTAAATGAGTGCAATTGCTGGCACAGGCCCCCAATCTGAATTGGGGCTGGTGTGTGTGTGTGTGTTGGGAGTTAAAGCCCCAATGCCCTCTGATCCAGATCAGCACTACCACACTGGCAATTTGTGCTTACTCTACTCTGAAACACAGACTGTTACTGCCTATTTAGCTCTCTAGGCTTTCTGACTTGTTATCACCCAAGAATGCTCTATATCCAATGCTGGTCTTAAATTTGCCATTGTGTCTTTAGCTCCTTTCCCTGATCTCGATGCAGTTTTCTGACCTAGATTCAGAACCACCATACAGAGATTTGCTAGAATCATCATCTCTTTCTCAAAGACTAACGGAAAGGCTAGACTGTTTGAATACTACAAAGTAAAGAAAGGGAATAAAAGCATTTCAAATTTGCCACGCCTGCACAGTAGATGTGCGTAGCTTTCATTTCCCCCTCTTCTGGAATTAATTAATATTCTTCACAGTAAGTTCCAGCTTGCTGATTGCTTTTCTCCTATGTTCTACGAAGCATTACGGAAGTGATGACTCTGGACTACTTTTAACTCCCGTGCTTGATTATTCCCTTTGCAACCGCAGAAGAAAATCAATCGCATTGTATTGCAAAGTATCCTCCATGATGTCCCCCCAAATGCTCTAAAAAGACACATTTCATGTGTAAGTTTTTTTTTGGTATTTTTAAAAAAAAATATGAAAGAAAAACATGTAAAAGCAAAACCAGATACATGAGTTGCTAACTCTGATTTCTTCAAAGCTTGTGAACTGGTAGAAGAGATACAGTCATCAGATCCATATATTCAGTGCTTTTTTCTTTTAAAAATGTTTAGGGGTACTCTCATTTTGATTCAATAAAATCACCATTTTATAGTTCAAATCAGGGAAAATAAATACAGTAAATGGACATCGGGGGTAGCAACGGAACTGACGATTCACCGTTACTATTCAATGGAACTGACGATTCACTGTGCTAGAGAAGAAACTAAAAAATTTAACATTTTTAGTTTCTTCTCCTATTAGATTCACAAAATGTTTAGGGGTATGCGTAGCCCTGCGTCACCCCAGGAAAAAATGCACTGCATATATTAATTTCTGGTCCTATTTTGGGATTCTAAAGCAAAGGCCAAAGACATTGCTGGATAAATGAGCCTTTCAGATGTTGCACAGTATTGAGCAGTGGACTCGTAATCTGGTGTCCACACTGGGGTCCTGACCTAGATCAGGGCCCTATGATGGCTGTTAATGTTTTTTTAAAACAAACAAACAGTGCTTGAGGGCACAATTACTGAAGTAGCATATTGTCTAGGTTGTCTAGGTTGGCCCTGCATCAGTGCCAAGGAACATAAGAACACAAGAAACTATCTCATGCTGAATCTGACCATTGATCTGTCTAGCTCAGCATTGTCTACACCAGAGAAACCAGGGTGGCTTCTGTAAATCTAGGAATGTCCCACTTGTCAAACAAGAATGGGCCTTCTCTGCAGTGGCTCCCAACTTGTGGGATGCTCCCGCCAGGGAAGTTCGTCTGGTGCCTTCATTATACAGTGGTACCTTGAGTAACAAACGCCTCAGGTTACAAACGCTTCAGGTTACAAACTCCATTAACCTGGAAGAGTTACCTCGAGTTGAGAACTTTGCCCTAGGATGAGAACAGAAATTGTGTGCCGGTGGCGCAGCGGCAGCAAAAGGCCCCATTAGTGAAAACACGCCTCTAGTTAAGAACAGTTTCAGGTTAAGAACGGACCACCAGAACAAATTAAGTTCGTAACTAGAGGTACCACTGTACACCTTTAGGCACCAGGCAAAATAGTTCCTTTTTAACCAGGCCTTTGGTTGATCTGATTGACATCCTATACCCTTTTAAATGTGGCTCTTTTTTCGGGAGGGGGTAATATTGGGTTATTGCTTTTGTTTTCATTTTATATACTATGATCTTTTTTGTGAACCGCCCTGAGACCTCTGGGTATAGGGCGGTATATAAATTCAATAAACAGTAGCAATAATAATTTCTGGAAGAAAGTTCATGGTCAGAAAGATGCCACAAACATGTCACAGTGAGAACTTGCCAATCTTTCTGCCTCTTGGCCTCCCTCACCCCTGTTCTGCTTCACCTTCTGCCTCTGATTCTGAACTTCTCTCTGCCATAGACTCTCCCATCTCACTAAGCCGTGTTACCTTTGTGCTAACGCTCCCAACATTTCCAGCTCATCATATTCTCTTCCTACTGAAATTTGGTCAATTCGCTTTCTGCTTTTTTGTAGCCAAGGATGCTTTTTCTCCTTAGGATTTTTAGACTCGGAAAGACTGCTAACTCCAAACTAAGCCTTTTGCACAGAAGTGTCACTGAAATGAATGGGGCTTACCTCCAGGTAATGTTGCTTACAATTAAGATGTGACACCGGGGGAATCAGATGTGCTGCTTGCATTTTTCTCAGCACACTAATATCACAAAGCCTCTCCTCCTTCCGGAGGGGAGGGATTGTGATCGGGAAATGATTCCCGTGCTTTGCAGGGGGCGTTCTAGCCCCTGCTTGCCATCATCGCTGACGCGCCACGCTCCCTGGATTAGCTTCCAATCAGGGGGAAGCTCGGCAGCATGGTTTAGCTGCTCAAATGCGGCCGCGGCAGTTCTCCCCACCATTGCGGCATGATATCTGGATCAGTGACGAGATCTTGTTCCGGGATGACGGTGTTCATCTTTCAGATCACGGCAATGATACATGGTTGGCCAGCATCATCAGAAGCCTTAGGGATTGGTTGCAGCTGTGAGGGTATTGGCGGCGAGCTACTTGGGCTTGGGTGGCGGTTAGTCATTGGAATGTATTGTTGGTGTATGGAAGGGCAGGGTGTGGCCATCACCTACCCCTTCACTTATGGGTATTCCGTTAAAGGAATCCGAAGGTCGTGGATCCTGTCCAATGCCCTGTGTGGCTGGGGGCCATGGCATGACCCCCGGTGACATCAGAGGAGAGCTTATAGCTGTATTGGCATCAACAGGCTCCCCCTACTGGTGGTTAACCCTCGTTAGACTCACCCCTCTCCGAGTGGGTGGCGTCAAGATTTTCTGTTGTCCAATGCCTAAGCCAATACCTCTCACATGCTGTAATCAATAAAGTTGTGGCCTTTTTTAGCCCATTAACCTTATATACTGTGTCCACGTGTCTTTATTATTCCCAAGCGGGGGGACGGGTCCTTGAATCACAAGAAAAGGCTTGGAAAATCTGAGCAATATAAGAGAAATGTGCAATAAGGTAGGTTTTGGGTATGAAGATCATTAATACACCTGCTTTCCACTATACATAATCCGTGTTTCATAAAAAAGAAAGAAACCACTATTTACAGTTGTCCGGTATTTTAAGTCCTTGTATATTTAGCTTTTTCCACATGAAATCCTGCACTCAAGTTAGGCTGCTTAAATCCTACTGAAGTAAATGGGATATAGGTAGCTTAATTTTGCACTGGATTCTACCCCCTTTTCTAGTATTCTGCTCAATTTCTGTATATGCAGTATCCCCCCCCCATTGTCTACTAAATATGGTTGGTTGCAAGTATTTATTTTCATACTATAAAACATTGTTATCTTAGCTAACAGGTTTTATCTCCTTTTTTTCCTGAGGAGTAAAACTCCAAAGAAACGTATATATTAAGCATGCACAGACTGATACTGCTCAAAGCTTTTTCCATTAGTAATTCACAGACTAGTAGTCTTCTCATATACTTCTTGTCAAAAGCAATTAATATCCAGCTATAATGAGTCTGTAGAAGATGGGGGTGGGGGAGAACCTCAAGTGATTCAAAAGAATTAACTAATTTTTGGAATGTGTTCAATTAAACTGTCTAACTCTGATTTTTGGCCAAGATTATTATCAAGGGGAGGGGGTTAACGCTCACCCAAATTGATGATGGAGGAAACTCCACGCCAGGCTCTGTCAAACTAGCCAGGTTGTTCCCCACTTGATGTATCCCTCTATCTCCCTTCAAAATCTAAACCAGAAGAATAGTTTGACTGTATTCCAGCACAAAAACAAAACAAAACCCTTGCACTTGCAACTCTCCAGCAGAGCCCTCCTCTCTCCAGTCTATACAACTTCCATGCCCAATGCAAACTGAAGCTCAGTCCAGATAAGACTGAGGCATTGTTAGTAGGTGGTTCCCTAGACCAAATGGGTGGGAGATCACCTGCTCTGGATGGGGTTACACTTCCTCTGAAGGAGCAGGTTCATAGCTTGGGGGTACTCCTAGATCTGCCAACAAAGGTCCATATAGTTAAAGCCATGGTTTTCCCAGTAGTGATGTATGGAAGTGAGAGCTGGACCATAAAGAAGGCTGATCGCCGAAGAATTGATGCTTTTGAATTATGGTGCTGGAGGAGACTCTTGAGAGTCCCATGGACCACAAGAAGATCAAACGTATCCATTCTTAAGGAAATCAGCCCTGAGTGCTCCCTGGAAGGACAGATCATGAAGCTGAGGCTCCAATACTTTGGCCACCTCATGAGAAGACCCCCTGGAAAAGACCCTGATGTTGAGAAAGATGGAGGGCACAAGGAGAAGGGGATGACAGAGGACGAGATGGTTGGACAGTGTTCTCGAAGCTACAAACATGAGTCTGACCAAACTGCGGGAGGCAGTGGAAGACAGGAGCGCCTGGCGTGCTCTGGTGCATGGGGTCACGAAGAGTCGGACATGACTAAACGACTAAACAACGACAACAACACTCCTAGATCCTTTGCTGTCGCTCCAGGCTCTGGTGACCCAGAGTGTCTTCCATCAGCTTTGGCTGGTGGCCCAGCTATGCCCCTAACTGGACAGGGATAGCCTAACTACTGTTGTCTATGCTCTGGTAACCTCAAGGTTAGATGACTGCAATGCGTTATACCTACGGCTGCCTCTGAAGATGGTTTGGAAACTTCAGCTGATGCAGAATTCAGCAGGCTCACTGGAGAAAGACAGTTTGAGCATATTACACAGATCCTGGTCTGATTGCTACCAGTTAGTTTCTGGGCCCAATTCAAAGTGCTGGTTTTGACCTATAAAGCCTTAAACGGCTCAGGTCCGCCATACCTCAAGGACAGCCTCTTTCCACATGGACCTTCCCGGACCCTGAGGTCACTGTCTGAGGCCCTCCTTCATGTGTCTCCTCCGGTCTGGAGGGTGGGCGACACAAAAACGGGCCTTCTCTGCAGTGGCACCCCGTCTGTGGAATGCTGTCCCCAGGAACATTCAACTGGCACCTTCATTATACACCTTTAGGCGCCAGGCAAAAATGTTCCTTTTAAACCAGGCCTTTGGTTGATTCGATTTGCATCCTATACCCTTTAAAAATGTTTGGGGGAAGGGGCGGGAAGGCTATTGGGTTGCCTTTGTTTTTATTGTGTATTTTGCGGTTGATTTTATTCTGTGAACTGCCCTGAGACCCCCGGGTATAGGGCTGTATATAAATTCTAATAAATAAATAAATAAGGCAAGCACCCTTGTGATATGCAGAAGGTACAAGCTGGGAGGTGCTAGAAGCAGGAGGTTTGAGTGAACACAGGAGGACAGAAGAAGGAAGCCAGTTTGGAGATGTCAGAGTATTCCATAGGAAATGGAAAAGGGAGTAAAAACTGCTGGTGTCTGCTCTTCATCCTGTGTCTGGAACAAAAATCAGTCCAGTGAATACAACTGTTTATTGCCTCAGTCTGCAAATGATATGTAATTGGTGACCTCCCCCCACCGCCACACTTTGCATTGTGTTTCCTTTGCACTACAATCAATGATGTGGAATAATGTAATTATAGCATAGTTAATTTTGCACTTAATTAAACAAACTTTTGCCACAGCAGAGAGCCAGATGAATAATGCCGTTTTTGTCAGAAGCTGAACTGCAGCAGAATGGAAACAGCATGCTGCAGTTAAGGGCCCTTCCAGACTTCACACACACACACACACACACGTACACACGTGTACATAAACACATCCTTGTCTCTTTTTTCAAGTTGTGTTTTCTACAATTCAGTTTCATTTGTTGTGAGACATTAGTGTTACATACAATGTTAGGTTAGGAAGAAAAGAGGGGGAGGGCTAATGTTGAGTGGGGTGGAGTCAGGTGGTTATATTTCTATTCGTCTACTTAGTGTATGTGTGGGGTTTTGTGTCAGCGTTACTTGTATGGGTTTTCTTACTATTCACTTGTGTTTTCTTGGTGGTGGCCTAGGGTGTGGTTGGTTGTCTTTGGCTGGCTGTAGTGAGATTTGTTTTTGTGTGTGAGTGGGGTGTGTGTGTATTTTGGAATCAGGTTAGCCAGATTGATTCGTATGCAGTTGGTGGATTCTTGTTGTTGTCTTGTTGGGCTGTGTATGTGATAAAGGGAACCATACTGGGGTGAAGGCGTCTTCTTCTATTTGTCCCCGTGTCAGTTTCAGTATATTGTTTCCCATACTATTTGATACCATTGGTCTATGCTTACTCCTGACAGCTCTCTCCAGTGTCTGGCTATGATGCATATTTCTTGTATGATTGCTGTCCAGAAAAAATGGATTTTGGGGACATTCCCACCACATGTGGAGGTGCATCCTCTCCAGCATTTTGGTGAAGTTCCTGGGCGTATTAGCCATTTATACCACAATACTTCGTTTGTTCCAGTGTCTTCTGAAATAAAATTGTAGCTGACTGTCCACACGGCAGTCACTATCTTTGGAGGCAGTGGTGCAAAGGGAAGGCATGGAAGTGCTGGCCCTGCTGCCAACCCTCAGGAACAACATTTGGTGGTGAGGGACTTAACTAGGTGGGTGATTGGCAGAAACCATTTGCTTCAGCATGTGCAAGTTGATATGTCTGTGAATGCAAAGTCACCACAGGATACAGCTCCTTGTCTTTAATGCACAGGCATCTAATGTTTTGCCTGAACATTCTGTCACAATGCAGTACTGTGAACAATCTATTATTTCACATCACTGCAGCTGCTAAGGTATATTTTGAACTCCAGATAATATAATGTAAGACCATTTTTCTAGCAAATCTTTTATCTTAAGAACAAACACCCTATTGGCTTTTGAATCAGCAGACAGCAGGCTATTGCAGGGGAAATGATACAGCAAACAGCTGAACACAGTCATCACATGTGTGAAATGGTGAAATGTGGGGTGGGGTGTGAGAACAGGCCATGGACTGCAAAGTTTGATATGAGAGTATGTGTACTAGAAGTGTGGCCTTATTTTCCCTTGGGAAATATTGGGCTATGATAGTCTCACTTTGGAACTACAGACTGTACATTTTTCATTTATGGATCACATATTACAGTATTTATATATAATTTTTGAAATAATTTTTATTTGGTTTTACAAGTATAAAATTATAACAATACAAGATACATATCCATATTGAAAGATTCCTCTGAATCTCTGGACTTCCCACCTTCCCTTCCATGGGTCCTATTGTCAACCTTTTCAGCTGCATTTTATTCAGTAATCCATATTTTATGTCACTCCATTTTGTCCATAATATTTACTACATTACAAGTCTTCTTGCAATCCTGCTAATGTTTTCATCTGCTTACAGTGGTGTCCCAGGTAAGTTATCAATTTTTCCCATTTTTTATTGAAGTTTTGGTCGTCTTGGCTCCTGAGCTTTCCGGTCAGTTTTGCTATTCCGGCATAGTCCAACAGCTTAGTTTGTCATTCTTCTCTGGTGGGGACTTTGTCTTCTTTCCATCTCTGGGCTAGTAACATCCGTGTGGCTGTCGTCACATACATAAAAAGTATTTTCTGCTCCTTTGGAATATCGGCATCTTTTATCATATGTGGTGGATGTATAAGGTAATAAAAGCATTCTGGGAAATGGTATATAATGAACTAATAGATTGCTCGCCTCTTCTTCCCTTTGGCAAATGACTGTACTGTTGAAATGGCAAGAAATCACACTGGCTTATTTATTCTGAATGTTTCTAAGTGATGCCAATAAAGGACTGATGATGGTGATGATAATGAACTGAAAAAAATATTTAATATAACTTTTATAAAAAAAACACTAGAAGCCTTTTTATTAGGAATTGTAGGTGCCGATATGGATCACATATTAAATTTGGACAAAGGTCGCTATTCCAATTGTACCCCAAAGCATTTCTTACTAGAAGAAAAGAAGATATCATGTATTCTCCTCCACATTTGTCACATGTTAAACATCAGCAGAATAGTCCTAATGCAATATTTGAAATTGTTGCAACCTGCATTATTTCTGATGCAATAATCAGACTAGCGTAGTAAACAACATATTGGAAATTGGCAATGTCAAACTTGATGTAAAATGGTCTCCCTGCTTCCCCAGAGCAGTGTCAGCATCGCCCTGGAGCCAGTGCCACAAACTGGACTCATCCACTTCAGCCCCGACTGGGCTAGGCAAGCTGGGTAGCACTTCCAGAGACCACCTTCTGCACAGGAACAGGTCAAAGTGCTGTGGACTCACAGCTTAGAGTTGTGAGCACCGGATTCACTTCCACAAGAAGACAGTCGTCCTACAGCAGAGTACGGCAGCGCATAAATGACTCAGAGAGCAGCTCTGTAGAATATCTTCTTTATTCTGTCTACAACTATAATACACAACTATATACAGAGCTAAATGAGGTCTAAAAGAAAAATGCTGAACTGCACTGAGTGTCTGCAGCTGCTCTTAGCAGCAACCTTATCTATACACATGATCTCTCTCTAACACTCAGTCTCTCTCTCTCCGACACTTTGATGTGAGGCTGGAGCGGAATAAGTAGAGAGCAGAAACTGCCCCTCCTCTCTGGAGAATCAGCAGCGCACATCAGCAGATTCTTGGATATGGGAGGGGTGAAATCTCCTCAATCAGATGAGTTGACCATTAGGGGCTACTGATCCTCATATGGCCCCATGTGGTTTCTGAGGCCTCTATGCAGGTTATGAACATTGTAGGGGCCATACTGCAATGTAACAGGAAGTGACCCGCTTTCACTTCCTGTTGAATAAAAGCATAGTGCTTCCCAGAGAATTTGCAGAGGCTTCCACTGCTACCATTGAGTTTCTGAAAGCCTTACAGTTAGCTGAATGGCATTGTGTAAGACAGGGAAGCAGGCCAGATAAGTGAAAGGTTGGGTAAAGGCAGAGGGGAGAGATAAGGTACTGTATTTTTTGCTCTAAAAGACTCACTTTTTCCCTCCTAAAAAGTAAGGGGAAATGTGTGTGTGTCTTATGGAGCGAATGCAGGCTGCGCAGCTATCCCAGAAGCCAGAACAGCAAGAGGGATCGCTGCTTTTGCTGCACAGCGATCCCTCTTGCTGCTCTGGCTTCTGGGATTCAGAATATTTTTTTTCTTGTTTTCCTCCTCCAAAAACTAGGTGCGTCTTATGGTCTGGTGCGTCTTATAGAGTGAAAAATACAGTATGTGGGGGTGGGGTGGGGGAGATCGTGTGACTGGGATAAGAAATTGACTAGATTGTAGAAAATAAACATTTTAAATCTCAACCTTGTTTTTACTGGGCTAAAAGAGAATTAAGTTTTAGCACTTGTCTAGTTTTCTCTCTTACTGAAATTGTAAGAGACTTGAGAGCAGCGGGAACAAGAAGGAAGGAATCTGATTGCTTGCAGGCTGATTTGTATCATCTCAAAAGTTCATGGTTATATCTGTGCTAGTAAGAAGTTCAATAGTGACAATAATCAGGCTTCAAAGTGAGCAGAATTTCCCAAGTGGCACTTCAGTGCTTTTCTTCTTTTTTTCCAGCAGGGGAAGAAAGTATCATCAGATTATATATAATATTAGAGAAAAGTTTATTACTCTTTCAAGCTAAGCTGTTCAAAGACCGAACGGAAAAGTTGAAAGGCTGGTAATTTCAAACATTTGTTCATTCCTACACAAATTATTCCTGGGCAGGGAAGTGGAAAAGCTACATTCGGAGTCCCATTTTCCCTGCACCCTCTCAAAAGTCTGGTGTGAAATTCTGTGAAATTAATGGGAAAGTTGCGGCAGTTTATAACTACCCTTGCAATTTCCCACTTTCTGTTGGCCTTGCTCTTGCAGACACTTCTGACAACCTGAAACACAGAAGTGAAGCATTTCCTTTCACATTCACTCCCCCAGAGTTAAAGCATTACTGAGTAACACCTAGACAGTGGTACCTTGGTTCTCAAACGCCTTGGTACTCAAACAACTTGGAACCAAAACACTGCAAACCCGGAAGTAAGTGTTCTGGTTTGCGAACGTTTTTCAGAAGCTGAATGTGCTCTGTTTTGAGTGTCACACTTCTGTTTTGAGTGTTACACTTCCAGTTTGAGTGCCACACTTCCATTTTGAGTGTTACGCTGGGGTCTGTCTGTTTTCGCGATATATTTTGTGGTTTGGGGCTCTTTTTGTTTTGTTTTTGTGACTGTGTGGAACCCAGTTCAGCTACTGATTGATTGATTGATTGATTGTGTGTGTGTGTGACTGCAGTACATTGTTTTTTATATATATAATAATTTTTTATTCATTTTCCAAACATTTTTATACAATCAACTCATATTAACTCTCACATTCATCAATTTTTGACTTCCCTCAGTTTCTCTGCAAATCTTTCGTTAAAATTTCTATTGTTAATGCATTTCTGAACTTATTATTGCCTTTAACCATTCCTCTTCCTTTCTCCTACTTTCTTTTTTACAATATTTCTTAATTTTTCACAGAGACTCTTCAAAACCAACAAGCGTTGTCTGTGGACTGCAGTACATTGTTTATTGCTTTAATTTATTGAATCAGTGGTCTCGTTAGATAGTAAAATTCATGTTAAATTGCTGTTTTTGGGGTTGTTTTTAAAAGTCTAGAACGGATTAATCCATTTTGCATTACTTTCTATGGGGAAGCACGCCTTGGTTTTGGAACGCTTTGGTTTTGGAACAGACTTCCGGAACAGATTAAGTTTTAGAATCAAGGTACTACTGTGTCCTTTTGCTCCTGGTGACTTGTTTCCAAATCATTTTGATGATAAAATCACTTGCATTCACTGAGCTCTTAACTTTGTTGTTACAGCAGATGAATTTCAAGGGGTAGGTCCAGAGCACTGTCCAGTGTTGGATGAGTTTCAGCTGGTAAAGCTTGAGGATGTGGACAATGAGTTTGGATCATTCAGGGCATAGGAGCCAACTTCTAGGGGCCAAGAGATCTTCAGCCCCCCCAACAAAATATTTCAGGGATCCAGCCCCCCCCCAAGTTGATGGGCATTGTCAATAAAATGGTGTGTGTGCACCACGTCATGTGATTGATTATGCAGGGCGGGGCCTTGGTCCAGTATTCCTGAAGGGGCATCTCCAACCCCATCATTCAGCCCAGACACAGAGGTCCAGCTCTGAGGGCCTTCTGGTGGTTCCCTCCCTGCGAGAAGTGAGGTTACAGGGAACCAGGCAGAGGGCCTTCTCGGTGGTGCTGCCTGCCCTGTGGAACGTCCTCCCATCAGATTTCAAGGAAATAAACAACCATCTGACTTTTAGAAGACATTTGAAGGAAATTCTGTTTAGGGAATTTTTAAATGTTTGATGTTTTATCGTGTTTTTAATATTCTGTTAGGAGCTGTCCAGAGTAGCTGGGGAAACCCAACCAGATGTGTGGGGTATAAATAATATATTATTATTATACCTGCCCCCCCAATATTTTATTCAAGTTGACATCCCTAGGTCAGGGCAAGCACTTGTGTTATTTGGTAAGGTTCTCAAGCGGGTTGTCACAAACCAGGCCCAGGCACTCTTGGAGAAAACTGATTTTCTAGATTCATTTAGGGTTCATTTCTCCACCTATCCTATGCACAGTTAACCAGAGGTAATCTTCCTTGGGACTTACTTCTGAGTAAACCTGCATAGGATTGCACAGCTATCCGTGACCTTGGAAAATATATTGATTTAAAATATGAAAATGACAGTACTGCCTACCTTATGAGATAGCTACAAAGATTACTGAAGTAACATATATGAAGGATGTTTATGAAGGAAAAGTTTTTAGGAAATTACTGTATTTTTCGCCCCATAGGACGCACCGGCCCATAGGACGCACCTAGTTTTTTTGGGGGGGAATAAAGGGAAAAAAATTTATTTCCCCCCCAGGTGCGCTGCGCTAATCCCAAAGCTTGGGGCATGCGGAGCTCAGTGCGCCCCAAGCCTCCGGGTGCCGGCAAGGTCTCCGCTAGCCATGGGAGAGCCACGGATTAGTACTATTCATACTAATTTATGAATTAGGATTAGCCTGGTACAATTCTTTCAGTGGTGTTTCCTTGAGCTGTAGCACAGGAAAAAGTGCATTTTCTGCGTTCTCATTTTTCAAAATTAGGTTTAAAATGGCTCACTGGAGCACAGCATAATCTATTTTGTGCTGAATCAGCATGTGGGTTAAACTTTTCTTCTTTCGTTAGAGAATGATCTTCTGTTAGGTTAAGCATAACTTTTACCAGGAGTTGAAAAATGTGGAAGATTCCAATAGCCTTCAGAATGATATAAACTGCAGAGCTTTTGCTTTTTGGCTTTATTAATCATTAAAAAAAGAGATCACTTATCTGAAAAACTGTAATTAGATACTTTGAAAGAGCATTTTATAAACCATGAATCCCATATTCAAGTTTCAGATATTTGCCTCTCTTTTGTGTGTGCTAGTTTCTTTTCTTTTATTATCTGGAGGCAGGCCATTTTTTATAAAAAAAATAAATTCTAAAAGGTAGTAATTATATATCCATCATAAGACTCTTCAACTAAAATAAAGAATTAATATGAGAAGCTTTCAAAAACTGCATAGAAAGGCCCTTTTCTCTGTGAGTCACGATTGTCAAAGCATTCTGAGGCTTAATTGAATAGACATCTGCATTTTATATGGGGCCTTTGAAATGAATGAAATCTTTATTCTTTGGTTATTTCTCAGCCATCCAGTAAAAGACTCTGTAACACAAGGACATCAAAAATAAAGATCACAGTAACCCCACATCCTTAAAGAAATTTAAGATTGGATACAGATTAGGGCTCAAATCACCCAGACCTATTTCGCCCAAACAACAGGTGAGGTGGTGAAACTGTTCCAGAATTGTATCTGTTTAAACTGTGAGTTCACATCATCAAATACCCTTCCATTTAAAAGACCATTTAAGGGCCAAACAAGACCATGACATTAATTGCATGGGTGCTTTGAACTTAAATTATTTTTTGTTATGTAAGCAATTGCTGCGGGGAAGTCTGAACTTTCTCCCAGCTCTGAGGAATAGAAAGGGGAAGTTAACCTTCTCCCTGCTATAGCCCTGATAAAATGCTTTCCTCATAAGCAACTAACCTGGGTGTCAGGGAATTGTCTGAAACAGACAAGATGCATTCCCATGCAGAGCAGTTTCTCTCCGAAGGAGAGCTGGAAGGGGAAGATTCACCCCCTTGCCTGCAGCTGTTTCAGAAGCTAAGACAGACAGGGAGCAGTTTAGGTGGGAGTTACCTAGCTATGAGATAATGGCAAAGGGAACAGAAGGGAGGGCACAGATAGCAGAGACTCCATTACAGAATGTGGGAGACCCTACCTCTCCACAAACTAGACGGTCCGACCGTATTAGAGAACAAAGGATGCAGAGAGGAGGAGAAACTTCCCGTTGGTGCCTATTATGTTGCAGAAGAGGGAAGAGGGAAGCTTTAGAGCAGCCAACTGCTCTCCTTGGGGAGGGATGTGGATTTTTGCTTGCAACCTGATGCCTGAATAAAAGAACAAAAGGGCCTTCTGGCGGTTCCCTAACTGCGAGAAGTGAGGTTACAGGGAACCAGGCAGAGGGCCTTCTCGGTAGTGGCGCCTGCCCTGTGGAATGCCCTCCTATCAGATGTCAAAGAAATAAGTAACTATCTTGCTTTTAAAAGACATCTGAAGGCAGCCCTGTTTAGGGAATTTTTAAAAGTTTGGTGCTGTGTTGTGTTTTTAATATTGGATTGGGAGCTGCCCAGAGTGGCTGGGAAACCCAGCCAGATGAGTGGGGTATAAATAATAAATTATATTATTATTATTATTATATAAGTAAAGGTAAAGGGACCCCTGACCATTAGGTCCAGTCGTGGCCGACTCTGGGGTTGCGGCGCTCATCTTTTTTGGCCAAGGGAGCCGGCGTACAGCTTCCGGGTCATGTGGCCAGCATGACTAAGCTGCTTCTGGCAAACCAGAGCAGCACACGGAAATGCCATTTACCTTCCTGCCAGAGCGGTACCTATTTATCTACTTGCACTTTGATGTGCTTTCGAACTGCTAGAAGGGCAGGAGCTGGGACCGAACAACGGGAGCTCACCCCATTGTGGGGATTCGAACTGCCGACCTTCTGATTGGCAAGTCCTAGGCTCTGTGGTTTGACCCGCAGCGCCACCCACATCCCTTATTATTATATAAGCTGCTAGTTAATTCTTATCTGTGAATCTGTGATCTCCAGGTCACCAAGTTTCAAGCATTGCCAGCTTTCAAGCCTCCCTACTCTAGAGTCACTTAATGTCCTTTCTCTTTTTCCTCCCCCCACATATGCCCTGTTAAAATGGGGGTACTCCCCACTTTACACTATTTCTGTTATGTGCGTTGGGGTCCGGGCCGTAACCCCCATGTAAGTGGGAGGGGGGGGATGCCTATGATAGCTTTGTTGTGGTGGTTTTATTTTCAGGACTGTAGTAGGAAGAGAAAGGGTTCAACAGGTTTACCACCCCATTTGCAATTTGGGTGAATCAAGTCATTCAAATTGCAACAAAGCATACATTTAAATTAAATAAGTCTTTTTCCCCCAAGGGACAGCCAACAGCTGGATGTATCTCTGGGCACACACAAATATTCTTCCCTTGGGTGTGTGCAATCACCTCTTTGAATGGAAAATTGACTTTTTAAAAAAACAGCCCTAAATAACGATTACAGATTCTATACTAAATATATGTATAAACACACCAAAAACTGGCATAAGATACAAAATGGCAATGAATTGTACAGAAACATACTTCACAGAGCTTTTAAAAGAAATTTACGGCGGGTTGGTGAAAGATGGCAGACTGGGGTGGTCTCTAAAGAGCGCCTGAATTTCTGAAGCAGTTACAGAACAGAATAGGGTCAATCCAATTATCCCTATCTAGCATATGCAATTGCCATTTGAGTAACTGAAAATAATTAAAAAATAATTGAAATTAGGAACACGTTCCTGTAAACATTTGCATATTTATTTAAACTCCTTTTAGTTTCTTCAGGAATATTCGTTTTAAACCCTCCCATTTCAAATTAATTTCTTATTAATTTCTAACCAAGGCTGCAATATTATAACCCGGAGATGGAGACCCTGGGGTTCTCCAGATGTTTCTGGCCAGAGCTTGTTGGGAGTTAAGAGTCCAAGAACACCTGGAAGGCCATGGTTTCCCTATACTTTCCCAAACTGAACTAAATGGGACTTACTTCTGAGTAGACATGTATAGGATTGTGCAGTAAGTAGCTATAAATCGGAAGCTATTGTGATTTTTTATTAAAACCAAATGTTTAGGAAACGAAGTTGCTCCAAGGTTTCAGCCGAAACCTCAGTGTATCCAGATGTTTCTCAGAGATGAGAGTCCTGCTGACTGTAGCATCGTAAGCATATGGCCAGCTGTCAGGATGCATCTGTCTCAACAGAAACTGAAAGGCAAAGGATGGTGAGCAGCTGCAATTACAATATCCAGTAATCCAGGTAGAATGCTAACCTAATTCACCTGACACCTTAACAAGTGCTGATGCAGTGCTTGGCTTCTGAATGAGTGAAAAAATAATGAAAAGGGAAACTTGAGAAGGAGGGGAGAAATGAACGTAATTTTTGGATTATGGTTGCTCTACTGTTCTTCACGGTCTCAATGAATCCTTAGTTTCTGCATCAACAATCAAATTGGCCACTAGATTGCTCATAGCTGAACACCTGGTGAGGGGGCTGTAGCAATTAATTCCCCACACTTTAGCCTCTCCTCTTTATATTCTCACCTGTATAGCTCAGTCTATCCCCTTCTGGATCTCCCAGTCTTCTGGTTATTAACTGAGAAGTTGGGGGAACCAGTTAAATGTTACGGAATCCCACTCCTCCTTACCAGATGGTTGACATTTTACATAACTTTACAGGTTTTGAATTCCAGGAAGGAGAAAGTATGGTCAATTACAGCAGCTATATTATCCACAATATTATGTTTGGGGGTGGGTTCATGCAAGTGGATTCTAAGCAACCACTCGTAATTCCCCCAAATACATCAAATCTTCTCACAGAACATTTCACACGCTAATAGACTTGATTAGGAAGCCTTGGGTTCCAAAATGGCTAGTAGGTTAGTTCAATATCCTTCTCTGGATAGATGAAGCCTAAAAGGAATCTTTTAACTCAAGAGGTATGTTTTGTTGCTTGTAATCTTTTGACAGTGCAGTTGCAAACATATCTACTTAGAAGTAAGTGTGTGCTTTGCCGGCATGTGAAAATAATTGTTCATCTTTCTCGACTAGGTTAGTTTTTTTTGGCCAAAGTTGTTGGGGTTGGTTTTTCCCCCCAAAATCTCAAAAAATGGAGTTTTTGAGCTTTTTTTTAAAGGAAATTTGCCAAAGTCTAGACTTCTGACATGAGTTGCCATACATCCAGATTTCCCCAGACATTTCAGCAATTTCCGTCCAGACGCTGTTTCTGACTGCCATATTCTGGCGTGTGACAGCCCTACACTAGGTATTTAGTCTGGTGTAGGGGTGGGGGAGAAATTCAATTCAGTTTGCATTGCAATACAAATATACCTAATTCACACTTTCTGATACACTATGCAAACTGAAACATAGCCATGCTTCGAAATCCACATTTCAAAATTTACATTCATGGTTATATAGACACTAAATATTTATTCAGGTACATTTAGCCTTGAAGGATAGATGGTGTGTTAAATTCTTGGTGACATAGATAGTGGCCAATTCATTTAAACAAAAAAACTAAACAAGAAACACCCCACACCATCAATTTCCTCCCTTCATTTTTATATCTGCTGGCAATACACTTGGGAGACCTCTTATCTATATGTGCTTCATCATTTAGCTGTTCATCTACCATTAACAGATGTATCAAAATTACATTTCCTCAGGTCTTTTGCTAATAACACCATACATCCATATGCTGTAATGGCTGCAGATACCATGCATTCACCTTCTCCCTGGAAACGGACTATATCATATACACCTCCCTCAATCTCGGTCAGACAATAATAAGTTCCACTGATGTGACCTAGGAAAAAGTGATTGCAGGCTGTTAAATGCGGCAAGCTGGCAAGCGGAGGCCAAAGCAAAATGTGGCCTGCCTGTTTTGAATTAGAGGCTGCAGCAATGGGAGAGATGTGGTCCTCTTGGAATGTAATGCTTTGAACTTCTCTACCATAGACTCAGGTTGTATATATGTGAAAGTAAACCATATATCATAAAGACACCAGAGTCTCTGCTATTCTTGGGTAATTGCACCTGGACCCTTGGAAAGTTTCACAGCTGTGGAGATTGGGGTGGCATGTAGCAATATATATGTTATCAGGGATACTTGGGTAAATCAATACAATATAAGGAAGAATTGGTCCAAGCTACGCTGTGGGTTAAACCACAGAGCCTAGGGCTTGCCGATCAGAAGGTCGGTGGTTCGAATCCGCATGATGGGGTGAGCCCCCGTTGCTCGGTCCCTGCTCCTGCCAACCTAGCAGTTCGAAAGCACGTCAAGGTGCAAGTAGATAAATAGGTACCACTCCGGCTGGAAGGTAAATGGCATTTCCGTGCGCTGCTCTGGTTCACCAGAAGCAGCTTAGTCATGATCCAGAAGCTGTATGCCGGCTCCCTCGGCCAGTAAAACGAGATGAGCGCCGCAGCCCCAGAGTCGTCTGCAACTGGACCTAACGGTCAGGAGTCCCTTTACCTTTACCACATGGTTGCTTGCAGTGTTCTTCAGCAGCATGAGGAAGAAACAATTGATGTAAACCATAGATTATTGGCATATATTAGGCTTCATTGTATATTAGCTAAAATTAGGATTGGGTAAGATGGTTTGAGAAAACAATGGATAAAATTATTTCAATCATAATTTTGTTTAGCAGCTTAGTGAAAACAATGATTCTCCGTGGCTATATCTACTAACCACAACAATTCTTGTGAGTTATGTCAGAATCCTGTATTATTTCCACTGGTGCCGATGGCTAATTGAAAGAACTAGAAATATAGGATTATTCTGTCTAATAGATTTTTTTTTTAACCTGGCATCGGTAATACCAGAAAGAATATAGGGATCTGAGGTAAATCATGGCAAGAAAAGAAATTGTTTATACCAGGATAGTCACCCCCACTTTAACTAAGAATGAAATTCCTCTTTATTCTTAATGGGATCAATACCAAAGGACAAAACTAAACTACTTAAAAAGGCTTGCGTAGATGGTGCTTTGAGCCCGAAAAGTGGGATAAACAGAACAGAGTCTCAGGGGTGATTAAGAGAGCATCAGGTTATATTTAAAGGCTTAGAGAAAGACAAATTAGTCTTTACTGCACATGTAGATTAGTCAAAGGTTTGGAAGCTTGAGTGACACATAACAAGCTTTGAATGTGGAGATGCAAAGGATTTTAGAAGAGCTAGGAGGTATCACAAGACGAAATATCTCGAGGCTGTTTTTATAGCTAATAAAAAGTCTGTAAATTGCTGTGTTGAAGCTACCCTCAGGGCTGTTTGTTGAGTTTATTTATTGTAGCCAGAATTACATTTGATTCATAACTGCTCTTGTATTCATCCTTCAGAATGCCCACAGGGATATGTGAGTAAAGCTGTGAAGATTCAATATGGTTTTATTGCATTTTAATAATAAAATGTCATTGTTGTAATACTTCTACAAGCTTGTTAGTCTATAAATATCATCCTCCCTTTTGTGAGCCCAGTGGTGACTGAAGTCCTTTCTCATGTCCCATGTGTTTCAAATTCCTTCTCAGGTTCGCAGTATCTGACAGGTGGCCACGTTGGTATAAAATGGAAAATTGTTCTTTACCTTTCTAAGACTTAAAAATAAATAAAAATGCACATACCTGTGTCAGTGGCCCATTCGTAGGGATGATGAATCACTAAGAAAAAGTGATGCAGGCACAGTTGAGCTAAATTTAATCACAACTAAGGTCCTCTGAAAGCAACAGACTAACTGAGACCCTTCTGACTTCATTATGATCTAGTCATGAAAAGGAAGGGAGGAGAATCTCACATGATTCACATTTTAAGGTGAACTGACCTGAATTGCAGTTGTAATTTGGACTGATAGATTAACCATCACATTGCAGCCTTCTCTGAATTTTGCAATGCAGTTAAAAAATGGCACAATATGCATATTTTAGGGGGAAGCCCTATTAAAATGCATATCATAGGCGAAATAGTGTACAAAAAGACATAATGTAGTTTTAAAATGCATTTTAATGTGGTTTTAAAAATCTGCAGAAAACACAATGGAATGGATTTAACACATTTGAAACTGACATATAATAGAAATAGGGAGAACTGTCAATCCATGGTTTTGACTAACTTTTGCTAGATTCTGTTCATTATAGTATAATAAGGAATTAAAGTGAACTTCATAGTCCAAGACAGATATGAACATACTATTCTATTGGTCCTCACGAAGTTGCAAAGATTTTGAGACCAGGATTACAGGTTATATTGATTAAATATAACAAAATTAGAGCGTCTAAAACCAGATTAACCAAATCAAATTCATCTGGGCAGGTGAGCTAAAATAAAACGAGCGGGACTCCATCTCCTGGACTTGTTTACAATGGCACACTGTGGTCACAAAGCAAGGTTTGGAAAGAATTCTCTCTCCCTGCTGCAAGTACCATGGATGTGGGAACCTGACATGCACATTGTGGCCCCACCAGCCAGCATTTACCCCAAGTGTGCTCATGAAGTCTAAGGGGCCCCTGGCCCCACCAAGACATAGTTCATGGAAGGTGACTAAAGTGTGCCCTCAACCCAATAACACCTTGGGTATTTAAGCAAGAAATTCTTTTCTTTTCTTGTAAATTTATTTATTTGGGTTTTTCAAATTAAAATTTTACAATAACATGTCAACATACAATATAGCAACAATATTCTACAGAATCTCCTGGTCTTCCCTCCTCCCCTTTGTGGGTCCCATTATTAGTCCTTTCCTCCTGCATCTCTTATAATAATCCAAATCTTTTGCATCTCCATTATGTCCGCAGTTCACCATTAAACTACAGTCATACCTCATGTTAAAGTTGCTTCAGCTTGAGCGTTTTTGGGTTGCGCTCCACGGCGACCTGGAACTAACAGAATGCGTTACTTCTGGGTTTCACTGCTCGCGCATGCACAGATGCTCAAAATGATGTCGTGTGCATGCGCGGAAGCGGCGAATCGTGACCCGCGCATGCTCAGACGCAGGTTGTGTTCTATTCAGGATGCGAACGGGGCTCTGGAATGGATCCTGTTCACATCCGGAGGTACCACTGTACAAGTTTTATTCCAATCCCACTAACGATTTTAACTGTTTACAATGGTTTTTAAGACAGATTATAAATTTCCCCCATCCCTTATTAAAATTTTGGTCTTCCTGGTTTCTGATTCTTCTGGTCATTTTTGCCATTTGGGCATAGCTCATCAACTTAAGCAACAATTTCTTAATTCTCATCACCTACACAAACTAGATGTCACAAACTAGATGTCAGTATGGCTGACAGACCAGTAGACCTACAGCTTGCCTGGGTTCTTCAAGATGTGGATCCTTATATTACCCAACAGGTTGCTAAATTCCTAACAGCCGTCCTCTCGTACAAGAGACGGAATGGAATGTTAGCTGATTATTGATAGTTATAAGAATTTTCTATAATGACATCAGATATTGATTTTAGTGTAGTGCCGAAATTTTTTAATCTTAATCTTAAATTTTTTAAATGAACGGCTAATATCTGTCCTTGTGAGTTGTGAACTGTGTTATACTACTTGTGGTTTGTATGAGTCCGCTGTTTTATTTGATTTGTTTTGTTGTGTTGTGTTTCATGATGGGCGTAAAGCCGAATAAATATTTTGGTTTGGTTTGGATGTCAGTTGAGGCCTGTTGTACAGAGCTTGCCCCGATGGGACTCAGTAGGTGAATCCTACCCAAGGAGTCTTGAGAACTGCAAATCCATGAGGAGAACAAGGATTTCTACCCATGTACTCTCTCACCATGTTTGCACATAATGGTAAGCCATGGTTAAAGCCGAGGTGTCTGGCAGATGATTGCTTAAGCCTTGATTGATTATGTTCTCACCCTTCCTCCATTAACAGGGACAAAACCCAGTATGAGCCACACTTTTGCTCACGGCTCTGTAGCTTTTTGCATGCCCCAAGAGCTAAAAATGTGCTTCAGAATACAAAAGGGGAAATATTGGCATGTGAACATTTGGCAACGGCACTACCTCGCAGTTCCCGTGCGTACAGCGACAAGAAAAGCCAAGAATGCCTCAGACACCATTCACCGATTCACATGGTGAATTGGTGGCACAGAAAATCATTTGTCTTTTCACTCTTGGGCTTAGAGAACTAGATATACTGACATTGGGAATATGTTTCCCAAGCCTTAAGAAGGCAAGATGAAAGGAGACATTGTGGCTGCTTCTCAGCCTGTGATTTAGGTCACCCAGAGGCAAAGAAACTGTCTGATGTGAGGCAGCTCTCTGTGACCCAGCAACCATCAGTGTTATTTTAGTCTGTGGCACAAACAGCTCAATCAGGAAAGTAATAGGAAGAAAGGAAACTCGAGGGACACTTCTGCAGCTAGCTACACCTGAATATGGTCAGTTGAGCACTTTTTGCTCTTACCCACTCAGCATAGGTGTACAGTGGTACATCTGGTTACGAACGCTTCTGGTTACGCACACTTCGGGTTACGAGCTCTGCTAACCCAGAAGTAGTTGCTCCTGGTTGCGAACTTTGCCCCAGGATGCAAGCGGAAGGACAAAGAAAAACATGACCTCTCTCCTTGTTGTTCTTCTCCGAGAGAGAGAGAAAACAAAAGCAATACAGAGCGGATGTTCCGCTCACGGGACTCCAGCAATCTGTGCTGGAATGTAAACAGACATGTGACAAGTAACAAGCCCACCTATCTGTAAACGACATTTCCATGCGCTCTGGTTTCCATCACGGTATTCCGTTGCTCCAGAAGTGGTTTAGTCCTGCTGGCCACATGACCCGGAAAACTGTCTGTGGACAAACGCCGGCTCCCTCGGCCTGAAAGCGAGATGAGCGCCGCAAGCCCATAGTCACTTTTGACTGGACTTAACTGTCCAGGGGTCCTTTAACTTTGACCTAGCATTGGGTAGCCCATGCTACAGCATCTTGATTAACACCCTTATTGCGTCAGACCAAAGGTCTATATAGCCCAGCATTCTGTTCCCAGCAGTGGCTGTCACGACACCTCTGGAAATTTCAAAAACAGGGCCTTATGTTGATGGCCTTTTGTGAATACGAAATGGGCAAAGTGTTGCCTCCACCCTTTTTTATCTTTCCTGCCATCGCTATAGCTCTGTGTGATAAAGATACAGCCTAAAACTTGCTATCTGCTTTATCTGTCACAATCTAATTCCAGATATGACACCTAACCTACCAGTAAAGGTAATACATTATTCAAGTGCTCCATTACAGAACAGTTTCCCCTCGTTGCTGATAATAGTAATCAGAAATTTCTGTCTAGCAATTTGCAACTTATTTTGAGATTATCACAGGAGATAGACATTTCCTGATTGGTTCCTTCTGGAAACTTGCATTGTGAAAGAACAGGGATACTTGGTGAGCATTGTGTGATAGATACAGGCTTCAAGTTACCATAAAAATCTTTTTGTTTCCACGAAAATTTGCAGAGACACTGCTTAGCCATGGCTCTCTCTTCCAGAGCAAGGAGTGGTCAATTTTGGTGTCATGACAATGGCATTTAAGCAACAACAATGACAACACTTGGACTCAACACAAATGTCTCATAACAAATGTAACTGATGGGTAGAAAAGAAAAAAGAGACAATGCACAAACTTTAGTAAACCAAGAACATATTTAATAAGAATTATATTAAAAATAAAGAAATGAAGACTAGATAAAATTCTGCAGATTATTAAATCTAGCCTCCCATTGGATCTAACCCAGGAAACTGTGATTTAATCTTTGACCACAAAACAAAATATTTCACAATATTTCATATATTGAAACAATTATTTCCTTCCCTTCTCAGTACACCAGACTGCCACTGACTTTCCAGACCTACCGTAGCCTTTTGCAACTTGGTTCTGGTTAGTTTGCTAACTTTTAATACCCTTCCTCTTAATTGGACATTCTGGAAGCAGATATATATATATATATATATATGTATGTATATATAATGTTCTGAAAATGCTTCTTTAAAAGTGTTTTTAAAAATACAGTCATACCTCATGTTACTTTTACTTCATGTTACATTCTTTCAGGTTATGTCCCACAGCGATCTGGAAGTACTGGAAAGGGTTACTTCTGGTTTTCGCCACTTGCGCATGCACAGAAGCGCTAAATTCCGCCGCGCACCTGCGCAGATATGACACTTTAGGTTGCGCTCTTTTCATGTTGCGATCGGGTCTCCGGAAGGGACCCCATTTTCAACCAGAGGTACCACTGTACATTGAATATTCCATAAGGCTCACCATTGCCATCTAGTGTCACATTGTATATTGCACTTAAAACACACTTCAAATGTTTTATTTGCAGCTGTATTGCTGAGTCTGAGAGATAGAGAGATAGAGAACAATTGTAATAATAATAATAATAATACCACGCCCATCTGGCTGGGTTTCCCCAGCCGCTCTGGGTGGCTCACAGCATATATCAGAACATAAAGGTAAAGGTAAAGGGACCCCTGACCATTAAGTCCAGTCGCGAATGAATCTGGGGTTGCGGCGCTCATCTCGCTTTATTGCCCGAGGGAACCGGCGTACAGCTTCCGGGTCATGTGGCCAGCATGACTAAGCCGCTTCTGGCGAACCAGAGCAGCACACAGAAACGCCGTTTACCCTCCCGCTGGAGCGGTACCTATTTATCTACTTGCACTTTGATGTGCTTTCGAACTGCTAGGTGGGCAGGAGCAGGGACCGAGCAATGGGAGCTCACCCCGTCACGGGGATTCAAACTGCCCACCTTCTGATTGGCAAGCCCTAGGCTCTGTGGTTTAACCCACAGCGCCACCCACGTCCCTACATATCAGAACATACTAAAGCATAAAACATTAAAAACTTCCTGATACAGGGCTGCCTTCAGATGTCTTCTAAAAGTCAGATAGTTGTTTATTTCTTTGACATCTGAAGGGTGGGTGTTCCACAAGGAGTTCATCTGAGGACTAGCGAAGTACTCAGCTTTTGCTGCAGTGACAGAGAGTGAGTATATCTACATCAGACAACCAAGTATCTTAGGCCTTTAGAAGCTTTTAGAATCCTCTACCTGTGTTTGTTTTGCTTTCTAAAAACACACATTCTAACCACTGGTTCATTTCTTCCCTTCCCTTTATCTAGGCTGCATGTAAAATATTGTATGCATGGAGACAAACCGATCTTGCAACTATAAATAGCAGCGAAAGCCTTCCGGGGTCTTGTTTCACTTCTGCTCCAATTGCTTCCACAATACAGGCCAACCCTATGTTTGAAACCTCTCTGTAGGATCCTCTGATATTTCCTGTAAATTTAAGCCCTGCAGGGTGGAGAGGTTAGTCCATTTTCCACTTGGTTGCACACTGTTCACTCCTGCAAGTTGGTGGTGACTGGAGATCTTGGCCATTATAATGACATTTATGTGGAACAATGCTGCTAACAAGATACACTTTGGCGGCTCGGTATTAACATACTAGTCATGATGAATTTCTCACAAAGAAAGGTGGGAGTGACACGTCTGGTGGCAAAAACCTTCATTACTAGCCTAACAGTCGCCTTTTTATGGGCAAAATACCAACAGCCGGTAGGGATGAGTGACTGTCAGTTTTGGTAGTTTTTGATTTTTTTTCTCTCCCTCCTCACCAGCACATTAAGTTTAGTTCTCTGCTTAAGCCCCCATGAAAATGTATTTGGATCTTTAATATCACATTTTTACTGCAACCGTGTCTAAAATATGCTACCCCCCTAATAGAATGTTTCAAATTGTTTTCACTAATATATGCATCTTTTCTGGACACTTTACTGTAGTGTATGCATTTTTGTACATGACCTCTTGGTATCTATCTATCTATATCTATCTATCTATCTATCTATCTATCTATCTATCTATCTATCATCTATCTATCTATCTATCTATCTATCTATCTATCTATCATCTATCATCTATCATCTATCATCTATCATCTATCATCTATCTATCATCTATCTATCATCTATCTATCATCTATCTAATCATAGTTACAGAAAGGTAGCCGTGTTGTTTTGTTTTGACTATCTAATCATATCTCTCTCTCTCTCTCTCTCTCTCTCTCTCTCTCTCTCTCTCTCTCATTTTTTCCTAGAAGAAACGTGCCAGTACTCACCATAATCCTCTTTTCCCCCACTCTCTCCTGTCCCCCCTCAATTATTTAAAGCCCCACTTTGCACCTCCTCCCCCTTTTTCAACCTCTCCCCCACACCTTCATCCATCTGTTCTTCCCATCTGCCCCCTTCCCCCTTCCCCTTCTCCTCCCTTCCCCTCCCACCGGCTGTGCTCCCCTCTATGGCAAGCTCATTCTGCTCATTATGATTCTCCCATAGCCAGCTATAATTTCCAGGCTCAATTCAAAGTGCTTGTTTTGACCCAGGTACAGGTAATGAGACCCCTGACCGTTAGGTCCAGTCATGGCCGACTCTGGGGTTGTGGCGCTCATCTCGCTTTACTGATCGAGGGAGCCGGCGTACAGCTTCCGGGTCATGTGGCCAGCATGACTAAGCCGCTTCTGGCGAACCAGAGCAGCGCACGGAAATGCCGTTTACCTTCTTGCCAGAGCGGTACCTATTTATCTACTTGCACTTTGACGTGCTTTCAAACTGCTAGGTTGGCAGGAGCAGGGACCGCCTCTTTCCATATGAACCTACCCAGACCCTGAGATCATCTTCTGAGGCTCTCCTTCCTGTGCCTCCTCCTTGAGAGGTCAGGATGGGGTAACACAAGAACGGGGCCTTCTCTGCAGTGGCTCCCCGTCTGTGGAATGCTCTCCCCAGGGAAGTTCACCTGGCGCCTTCATTATTTATGCACCTTCCTTTTTAACCAGGCCTTTGGTTGACCTGATCAACAACCCTTTTAAAATGTGGCTCTTTTTTAGGGGGGAGGTGTTATTGGGTTATTGTTTTTAATTTGATTTTCATAGAATCATAGAATCATAGAGCTGGAATAGACCACAAGGGCCATCGAGTCCAACCCCCTGCCAAGCAGGAAACACCATCAGAGCACTCCTGACAATTTTATATATTGTCTCTTTTTTGTGAAGCGCCCTGAGGCCTCTGGGTATATAAATTCAAACAACAACAACAACAACACATCCACACAGAGTCCAAAAATGCAACCAGATCACATATACCCTCAAATTGGCAGTACATAGCATAATAAACAATGGATTCGGATCAGCTTAGGATAAGTGAGCTTTCAAAGGGTGGTGTAATCATAGAATCATAGAGTTGGAAGGGAACCCAGCTCTCGGCAATGCAGCATCCCTGGGTCGGCTCGAACCACCAGCCTTCTGGTTAACATCCTGACCCACTGACCCAGTGTGCCACCTATAATGTTAGCATACTGGAACTGGGCTGGGCACGTCTTCCTGGGTTCCTATTCCTGACCAGCCATGAGGCATGACTGCAGTCCTTAGCATAGTTACCTGCTGTCAGGATGCTGGCAGCGGCTCCTGGCTGGTTGCCCGAGACAGTATAAAGACAAGGAAAAGTTTCTTACCATCCTTTTTTATTTCACTCTTTACAGAGAGAGGCTATAGAACCCAGCTTCTTGGATAATGGCACTGTCCCGAGTGAATCTCCACACACACCCCGTCTCTCCCACTTCCTCATTCGTCAATCTCATCTACGGGTGCTTCTACCTGTCCTCTGAGCTCTTTGCTCTCCTACTTATAAGGCTCACCGGGTTCTGGGAGATGGAGGGTGTGGAATACTTTCTAATGACAATGTGTCAGCTGGGTGTTGCTTCAGCTCTCCCATGATTCCCCAGCTTTCCCCCATCTGCCTCTGAGCTGCTTCCTCCCTCAAACCACTGTTGTAAATCTATACTGTCTTCCTCTTCCTCCTCCCTGGAAGGGTCAGGATACGGAGGCGGTTTCCACCATTCCTCCTCTGCCCAGTCTCTGATACCTACTTGGGTGTAAACTCTATCGAACTCATTGGCGCTTGCTTACTTCTGATTAAAGTAAATGTAAAGGGACCCCTGACCATTAGGTCCAGTCGTGACCGACTCTGGGGTTGCGGCGCTCATCTCGCTTTATTGGCCAAGGGAGCTGGCGTACAGCTTCTGGGTCATGTGGCCAGCATGACTAAGCTGCTTCTGGTGAAGCAGAGCAGCACACAGAAACGCCATTTACCTTCCCGCAGGAGCGGTACCTATTTATCTACTTGCACTTTGTGCTTTCGAACTGCTAGGTTGGCAGGAGCAGGGACTGAGCAATGGGAGCTCACCCCGTCGTGGGGATTCAAACCGCCAACCTCCTGATCAGCAAGTCCTAGGCTCTGTGGTTTAACACACAGCACTACCCATGTCCCGTACTGATTACATAGCTTTAATTTGTAAAAACCCATTGTGCTTTAGTCAAAGCTCTTCAGGCAGCTGAAATGTAACCTTTAGATTTGCTCTCTTGCAAATAAGCATTAGCACTTAATCTCCTGGAATGAAACGGGAACCCCATCAAAGAAAAGTTATAGCTAGATTCTATATTATTTATCCAGCCCTTATTTTCTACTGGCAGGAACTTATGCAGGTGAGTATTCAAAAATATTATCTCTGTTCTGCATATTGAAGTGGAACAGTCTGTTCTGTTATCTTGAATCACAGAGTCGTGGAGTTGGACAGGATCCTGGGGATCATTAGCCCAACCCCCTGCAATGCAGGAATTTGCAACTGTCCCTTATGGGGATCGAACCTGCAACCTTGCCGTTATCAGCACCACACTTTAACCAACTAAGCTATCCAACTGATGCCTCAGAAGGTCTCTACCACCTCCTAGTGCTGCATATGTATGTAGATCCTATCTCTAAAACCATAACAACTGTCTTGTAAAACAAAGCAGTGTTATAATTCTCATGATGTTGATGGGAAGTTCATCTAATTAGTGCATAGCTAAGATGTCATTTGAATGAAGGGCTTCTTGGTTCACAGCCTTTGGCTGCACACGATACTGCCTTTTCGTCGTCCTTATTCACTCAAGTGCTGAGGGGCAGGGAGCAGATAAGAAAACAGCGCTAGAGGAAATGACTAATATTTATAGAACTTGCCAGTGGTACGGATAATTAGAGAATTCAAAACATTCTCTAACGATGATAAAGTACTTTATTTTTGTAAATATTGAAATAAAGTAATTAACACTTGACCAGTATTTATCTGCTTTCAAATCACAGCAAACACTATGGCATTGGAATTTATTCATTCATTCACATATGCGGGGAGAAGAAAATGCCCCACAGTAATCTCTGTGTACATTCTTAAAGGAGAAATATGAGAAGCATTTTCTAGTATAGCATTGGGAAGCTTGTTTATTATAAATGATGCTCTTAAAAAGTGCAAGTTAGGGCTGTTTCCACACTAATGGCAAGATCCTATGGCAAGATCCACTAGAATGAATGGCTTGGGATGCAGTGGATCTCCTGAATAGCTTGGGATCTAGTAGATCTCCTGCTGAACAGGGATGTTCCAGCTCAGCTGGTGTTAATCTGCTCATCCTGGTTCAGTAAGGGATTAACTGGCATACAACACTATTTTAGAGGTTTGTTTCCCTCTGACAGACTTAGGCTGTCCTACGGCTAAATGGGGATTAGATCAGGGGACAAAATAGAGGATTGAGGAAGGTCAGTCGTAGGGATGATGGCAGAAACACAGACGCCGAAGGGGCAGCTGCAGGGCAGAAGATAGACAGACATAGAGAGAGACAGATATCTGCTCATCACCCAATTCCATCTTGGGAGGGGGCAAGTTTGTGTTTGTATGGCTGGAAGGGGTTCCACTCCCAGAAGTACCTGCTCAGGTAGTGAACGGGATGCATCCCATTGGTGTATTGCTGACACTTGCCCTTCCTCTGGTAGGAAATGCTCTGTGTGGAAACTAGAGGGGACTGAAAAAGGGGAGCTCCATGTGGGTCAGTTGGAGGGGAATGAGAACTCCTGGGGAACAGTAGAGAAACAGACACCAAAAGAACATGTCAGGGACTGTGCTGAGGACGGCTGCATTGAGGAGGATTGCAGGGAGCCTCCCCCTCCTCCTGATCCGGATCGGGATCTTGAATCTTTCTAGGAGCAGGAGGACAATATAGATTTGGAATAGTGGTTTGCAGAGGGACATAGTTCAGAAGGTAGCAGCTGGGAAATACTGGATGGGGAACAGCTAGGAGAAGAAGCACTGGAAGGGAGAGGGTGAACAGATTCACAGTCTCTGGACAGCATTCCTCTGCTCTCCCCAAGCTTGAGAAGAGCTCAGAAAGTCTCAGAACAGAAACACAGAAGATGCAAGCTCAGATTACAAGAGTGACGTAGATTAATAGGGACAGAAGGGGGTGGTATCCTTAATTGGGAGCGCCGCCATTTCCAGGAGATGTATTCTTTGTGATTATTAAAGGTTCTAACTGGTAAGAAGACTCCTTTTCCTTTGTTCTCCTTATCTGCTTCCACGGGGGAGGAAGCTGATTCCCTGAAGTCTGGCAGGACAGCATACCCTCCAACATTCCTCAGATAAAAATGTCCCTATTTTCATCTGAGGAATGTTGGAGAGTATATCCTTAGTTCCCCACGTGTCAATTTAAATTTTTTTTTTTCAGACCAGAAAGTGCACACTCGCCAAATTATACAGAAAACGCTTGGCAAATAAGATATTAAAATTGAATCTTCTTTCTCAGAGAAAGAACACTTTTGAGAAATTGGTGGGTAGGTTCTGGCACAACGTGACTCCTCAGTCCCTCTGTTCTTCAAATACAAATCTTCCTATTAAAACTTCTGTCCCTTGTGCTATTTCTTATCTCTCTGTGCTGTCTCTTCTGGTTCCTTTTTTGTAGTGTCCTGTCTCTTTCCGTCTCTCAATATTCACCTAGCCTCTCCACTTTAAGAACTTACTAGCAGCCTCGTAGCTGGTGTTTTGCTCAGAATTCTAGGAAACTGAAAAGTCAGCCCAGTTACAATTGGTGGTTAAAATCAGTGCAGTTTTGAAAGGTTCTGTCTACCACCTTGATTAAAAATGGCAAAACAAAGAAAAAAGCAGCTCTTTGATCTCAGGAACCATCATGCAAAGCTTGGTTGCAATATTTTAAGAGGTGTCCAAATGAATCCCAAAACAAATAACTTTCCAAAATATATACTAGATTAAATTTGAAGACTTCTGTCTTCCTTGCATTTATCTTTTTCATTTTGGTTCTTTACTTCACTTAGTTTAATTACTCTATCCAACCACTCTTGTTCTTTTTTACATTTCTCTTTGGGTTAGCAGTTTTCACATTTCCTTCTTTCCAATCTCAAATTGTGTTTTATTTGCTGTATTTTTTGTAATACTTTTATAAGTCACTTGGAGAACACTGTAACTCTGCAGTCACCAGTAGTGGTTAAAACCAGTCCCCAAGAGTCCTCATTTGCTCATTTTCCATCTATCCTCCAGTCAATTTTTCTAGTTCTGATCCAGATAAAATTATGCACAATGAGCCGTTCATGGATTAGGGGGAATCTACCCTTGAACTGGGGACGTGGGTGGTGCTGTGGGTTAAACCACAGAGCCTAGGACTTGCCTATCAGAAGGTCAGCGGTTTGAATACCCGCGACGGGGTGAGCTCCCATTGCTCTGTCCCTGCTCCTGCCAACCTAGCAGTCCGAAAGTATGTCAAAGTGCAAGTAGATAAATAGGTACCGCTCCGGCAGAAAGGTAAATGGCATTTCCGTGCGCTGCTCTGGTTTGCCAGAAGTGGCTTAGTCATTCTGGCCACATGACTGGGAAGCTGTAAGCCGGCTCCCTCAGCCAATAAAGCAAGATGAGCGCCGCAACCCCAGAGTCAGCCACGACTGGACCTTTACCTTTACCCTTGAACTGGCTTAGTTCCAGTGATTTCTCTCTCTGAGACCATCCTGCTCTAAATCCAATTAAACTTGCTATTAAGTCCAGCGGTTTCTGCCCTGAAAACAGGACAAAAACAGTTTGACACCATTTGTGGTTTCCCAACCAAACATTTTAGTGTTGTTCAAAGTATCCAGAGTTTTGCTGTGTTACTTTTACTCTCTGTGTGTTCTTTCTTTTTCACAGGGTGGTCAAGAAAAAGATGTATTGCAGTAAAGGAAAATGATCCCACTAACGGAAAATACATTGAATTCTCACTGGCTGTAGTGGAAGAAATTTAAGTATGTGCATAAACCTTCTACAGAAATCAACAGGACTCCAAAGGGCTTAAGAAGGCTGGATTTTGCCCAATGTTTGATAACAGCAAGACCCATACTGTGCATGACTTTTGGACCATTCTGTATATCAAGAGCATCTTGGTAAGTGTATAAGCAGATGATATTTGCCCTGTGGTTTAGTGCCTAAAGATGCTCTGTCTGCTTCTTTGGCTTATCTTTGCACTGCTGTTATTTTTGACAGCCTCTTTAAACACCAATTCTTTCTGCAGGTGTACTGTATTTATTTGCACTAGACATCCCTTTGAAAGTCTGTTGTCACCTGCTTGCTAGACTTCTAATGAAAGAACGAATAAATATTCTCTCTCTGAAGGAGACAAGCTGATCACTGTAACCTTTCCAAAACACAAGGGTTTCGTTCATTTCCTTTCAAACTACCTTCTCTGCTGCTGCAGCACATCAGAGAATTATCTCATTATATAGAATGCCACTGACTGAATGTTATCCTTGCAGTATAATTCATTTGGCTGCACAGCCCTCTATGGATATTTGTCAAACTGGATTTCTCAGAAACTCGGTTTGAATTTGCTGTTGTTTCTCCATATAACCTGCTTATGTCCAGAAAGAAGGGGGCACACCTGTCTTTGGGCTTCAAGGCCAGGTTGACTTTTGTTAGACATATTCCTCAGTATATCACTCCACACTGTCTGGCTCCAAATGGGCCAATAAAGTGGCCCTAGCTTTACCCTATTATTATTATTATTATTATTATTATTATTATGCTTCTTGGGGAAAAAGCAATGACAAACCTAGACAGCATCTTAAAAAGCAGAGACATCACCTTGCCAACAAAGGTCCGTATAGTTAAAGCTATAGTTTTCCCAGTAGTGATGTATGGAAGTGAGAGCTGGACCATAAAGAAGGCTGATCGCTGAAGAATGGATGCTTTTGAATTATAATGCTGGAGGAGACTCTTGAGAGTCCCATGGACTGCAAGAAGATCAAACCTATCCATTCTTAAGGAAATCAGCCCTGAGTGCTCACTGGAAGGACAGATCGTGAAGCTGAGGCTCCAATACTTTGGCCGCCTCATGAGAAGAGAAGACTCCCTGGAAAAGACCCTGATGTTGGGGAAGATGGAAGGCACAAGGAGAAGGGGACGACAGAGGACGAGATGGTTGGACAGTGTTCTTGAAGCTACCAGCATGAGTTTGACCAAACTGTGGGAGGCAGTGGAAGACAGGAGTGCCTGGCATGCTCTGGTCCATGGGGTCACGAAGAGTCGGACACGACTAAATGACTAAACAACAACAAAATGCCGCCCATCTGACTGGGTTACCCTAGCTACTCTGGGCAGCTTCCAACAAATAAAAACACAGTAAGAAATAAAATCATTAAAATTTCCTTCTAAAATTTAGATAGTTGTTTATTTTCTTGATATCTGATGAGAGGGCGTTCCACGGGGAGGGCGCTACCTTCAAGAAGGCCCTCTGCCTGGCTTCCTGTAACCTCACTTCTTGCAGTAAAGGAACTGCCAGAAGATCCTCAGAGGTGGACCTCAATGTCTGTGCTGAATGATGGGGGTGGAGACTCTCCTTCAGGTATACTGGGCCAAGGCCGTTTAAGGCTTTAAAGGTCAGCACCAACACTTTGAATTGTGCTAGGAAATGTACTGGGAAGGTCCTTTAGGACCGGTGTTATATGGTCCTGGGCCCCATTCTGGATTAGCTGTAATTTCTGAATCACCTTCAAAGGTGTCCCCATGTAGAGCATGTTGCAATAGTCCAAGCAGGAAATAACCAGAGCGTGTACCACTCTGGCAAGACAGTGCGCAGGCAGGTAGGGTCTCAGCTGGTGTACCCAATAGAGCTGGAAGACAGCCTCCATGGACACAGACTTCACCCACTCCTCCATGGACAGCTGTGAATCCAAAATGACCCCTAGACTGCACACTTTGCCCTTTAGGGGCTCAGCTACCCCATTCAGGACCAGGGAATCCTCCACACCTGCTTGCCCCCTGTCCCCCAGAAACAGTACTTCTGTCTTGTCAGAATTCAATCTCAATCCTAAACCACCACCCACCACCATCCATATGTTGAATCTTGCCTTTTAATTTCCGATCCCCCAATACAATATATTAGTATGTGAGAGTGCCTACTAACTGTCCTTAAACATGGCATACGTTATCTAACAAAGGGGCAGTCATCCATATAAAAACACAGCCTGCTTCCTTTGGGCCCAGCATACCTGAAGGAGGGTCTCCACCCCCATCGTTCAGCCCAGACACTGAGGTTCAGCGCCGAGGTTCTTCTGGTGGTTCCCTCGCTGCAAGAAGTGAGGTTACAGGGAACCAAGCAGAGGGCCTTCTCGGTAGTGGTGACCACCCTGTGGAACGCCCTCCCATCAGATGTCAAGGAAATAAACAACTATCTGAGTTTTAGAAAACACCTGAAAGCAGCCCTGTTCAGGGAAGTTTTTAATGTTTGATGTTTTATCGTGTTTTTAATATTCTGTTGGGAGCTGCCCAAGTGGCTGGGGAAACCCAGCCAGATGGGAGGGGTATAAATAAATAAATTACACTGTTCAACAACAAATTTGTTGTCTGCATTTTTTCAGTTGATTTAGGACGAATCTGATGCACTGAATCCAAAAATCACATTGGTTTTGCTCAATCAGGTCAAGTTTTTGAGCTATGGCCACATGTCGTTTTTTTACGTTTTTGTTCACATGTACGCTTGTGTGGAGCATTTTAGAAGAAGTTGGTGGGGGTAAAATGCCATGTCGAATAATTGTTTTGATTGGAAATGATTATTTTAATGACAAGAAGTATTCAGGTCTGATAGTTCTGGGTGATTATGTCGAAAAGGGATCAGTTTGACGTCATAAAACCTCGAAATCTTCCATAAATTGGTGCAGCAAAGCATAAAGTTGGGGGGATCAAAACTAAGTTAATTGGGCAGCCGCCCCACGAAGTATCCTGATCTTCAATCAGCACGTCGTCCTGTAGCTCATTGTGATGAAATTCCAGTGCCTATCTTCGGAGAACTTCCTGACATTAGTGACGAAGATGCCTCCAGTGTTGAAGGACATGAAGAAGAAGAAGTGGTTCTTGAAGATGATGCTCCACATCCATTTTCCCAAAAGGAGTTGAATGATCTAGTTCGCGACCTCAGCTTATCAAAGGACTCTGCCGAACTGTTGGCATCCAGATTGAAGGGAAAAAATCTCCTCTCTGACAGTGCTCGCATCAGCTTCTTCTGCAACAGACATCAAGAGTACCTCCATTTTTTCTCGGAAGAGAAGGACTTGGTGTACTGTGCAGATATTGCACAGCTTCTGCTCAAGCTTGGAGTGCCACAGTACAAACCCAAAGATTGGAGACTGTTCATTGACAGCGGCAAGCGATCACTGAAATGTGTTCTGCTACACAACAGCAACCAGTTTGCCTCTATACCCCTGGCTCACTCGAGTACACTGAAGGAGAACTATGAAGCGGTGAAGTATGTGCTGGAGAAAATTGCTTATGATCAGCATAAGTGGTTTATTTGTGTTGACCTGAAGATGGTGAACTTTTTGTTGGGACAACAGTCTGGCTTCACCAAGTACCCATGTTTTCTGTGCATGTGGGATAGTAGGGACTGTGCTCGAAGAAGGACTGGCCTGTGCGGGAGGAATTGGTGCCTTGCAAAGAAAGGAACGTCATCAACGACCCTTTGGTGGACAGAGACAGAATACTCTTCCCACCGCTGCACATCAAGCTTGGCTTAATCAAACAGTTCACCAAGGCTCTAGACAAGGATGGTGACTGCTTCACTTACTTGTGCCAGGCTTTTCCAGGACTGACCGTGGAGAAGTTGAAAGCTGGCATCTTTGACGGTCCTCAGATCCGTCAGCTCATCAGAGATCCAGAGTTCGGAAACTCAATGAACGAGGTGGAACTGGAAGCGTGGAAGGCATTTGTTCTGGTAGTGAAGAACTTTCTTGGCAACAATAAGGCCAGAAACTACGCAGAATTTGTCAACAACATGCTGACTGTTTTCAGAAACCTGGGCTGCAACATGAGCGTCAAGATGCACTACCTATTTTCACATATGGACCGGTTTCCTGAGAACCTGGGTTCAATGAGTGACGAGCAGGGGGAGAGATTCCATCAGGACATGAAAGAGATGGAGACCAGGTATCAGGGTCGCTGGGACACAGTCATGATGGCTGACTACTGTTGGACTCTGAAGAGAGACCTCCCTGCCGCTGAGCATTCCAGGAGTTCCAAGAAACGGAACTTCAAGCCCTGAAGTTTGAAAAATGGTGAAGCAACATGCAATTTACGTGTACTTAACTTTATCAATGCCCACCATTCAGTTTACAGTAAACCTGACCTGATGGAGAGAAACGGATGCCATTTCCTGATTCAGCAGTGCAAAAATACCCTAAATCAGTTGTAGAAATCCAGACAACATTCAAAAAGTAAAAAATTGTTGCCCGGTGTTATTATTATTATTATTATTATTAGCCAAAATCCTTGCCCTGGCAGAGCTGTTTACTTAGATACCGCCCTCATTTTAAAAATTGAACTAGATTCATGCCTTACAAAAATTGCCATTCATGGAAATATGAGCACTTAAACATTTTGTAACAAGTTAGGTCATTTCCACAAATCTACGGCATAATGCAATTGCAGTGCTTAGTTATAAAAAGAAGAAGAAAATAAGAGGGAACACATACTAGCCTAGTAATCATTACCCAAATAGGCAGTAATCCTAATGGGTGGATGGAAAAGAATGCTATTTTCATTCTGTATCAGTTTGCACTCAATCATGGGTTCTTTCCATTCTGTTTTTGTGATGTTCTTTTAAACACACACACACATATCTCATGTTTAAATTGTATGCATTTTTAATACAACCTTCCTTAAAATACACATTTATTCATATATTTTCCCCTAAACATATTTTCCCCTAAAACAGGCATTCTTCTGCACTTCTTTGAACCACAATTGAATAGTAAAATTCAGAGAAGTGCATGATCAGATTGATAGCTGCATTCTGATGGACAAGTTCAGGACCAGCGATTTAGGTTTGTTCGCTTAAAATTGTGGCTTGAATGAGTTTTTCTTCCATCCTTAAACCTTGCATACACTTACACTGAGCACAATGGGGCTTAATTCTCAGTAGACAAGCATATGATTGCACAATTGGTTCTCTTTCTGCAAAGGGAGAACATATGCTAGGCTCTTTTGTAATTACCTTTTAGGATATAAGGAGGAGGTTTATGGGCTGGGAAATGAACAAATTGTCTTCAGATCAGGGCATTTAATTGTTTAGCACCGTTTCCTTCTTTCTGTTCTTCAAGAACTGAAATCTAAAGCAGGGCAGAACATTTTTTCCATAATTGATTGATTTAAAATCTGCTTTTGATTTAACTTCCAAGGAATGCAGAGCTGGAATGGCTGGCTGTTGATAGCAGACCTTTGCTTTTAATTTGGGGGTTTCTTTAGCCAAGCTGAAATGGAGGGGTGTTGTGGACATGCAAGACACATTTCTGAGTCAGTATCAACTATGAGAGGAGTAAGCCATGTACATGGCAGCTCCATTTTTCTTTGAGTTTTTATTAAGTGAGGCATACAATGGGGCAGTGCGAGAAGGGATGAATGGAAAAGGACACCAAGAGAAGGGATGGCTTGGGGTGGACCTGTGACTAACTGCCAGCGAGACTGAAATGGGATGAAATTAACCAGGGGAGAGAGACAGCGGAGGAAGATTGTAAGAAATTTAAGGACTATCTTAAGAAACATTGCAAAATTAATGAATGTTAGTATGATGCTGGTTTAGAATTTATGTGGTTTCCAGCTGTAATGGATAAGTAAAAAGAAAAGAAAGGTTAAAAATTAAATGAAATTAAGGGAAAGGATTTGCTGAATCAATAAATTAGAAACTGGAATACAGAAAGGGGAGGTATGAGGAAGTCGGGGAAGTAAGTTACAAGAAAATAAGGGATTGAAAGTATACTTGTTTTTTATTCTTGTCTGTTTTTATTTTTGTATTTTTGTATTTTTGTTTTGTTCTGTCTTTATATAATCTTTGAAATTTTAATAAAAAGCTTTTTTAAAAAAATGAAATGGGATGAAATTATATACCCAGTCGCAGGAGGAACGCAACCCAGCCGGGCTGAAGAAGAGGTGAAATAAGACATGGGGTATGCATATTTGGGTTGCAATAAGCCACATCCTTTATTGATTTACAGATGTACTTAAGTAAGTTTTAGCGAAGGCATTGGGTCTGGATCCGGCATCAGCCAACCCACCTGCAGGCTGATTGGAGGGTTGAGTCGATCCTGGATTGAGGGTTGCCTGTGAGTCAAACCTATAAGGACTGCCATTTGGATGCGTGTTATGGTGCATCAGCCCCTATATGGGCTCCTGGACAGAGGCCTCAGTCCAGGCTATGGCAATGTTGGGACACAAATTGTCTCCAGGATAGTCCATGTGGTGCTTGCTCATCCCTAAAAAAACAACAACACACACACACACACTGGTCAATAGCAAGAATTTCTTCATTAGGATTGCAGCTTATCAAACTCAACAGTTGCTGTCCCCTTTTTTATTCCATTCGCTCTGTGATAGCAAAATGTTACTATTTGCGAAGATCTGCTGTCTCGCCACAACAGATTGAACTTCAAAGCCTAACTAACAGGCATCATATGGAGTATATTTTGAAGGTACAAAAATATATGCCACTGCTGTGGCTGAAACGGCAGGGGTACTTTGAATAAACACTAGTGACAGCCAAGAATTTGTCAAGGGAGGAATATACTTTTCTCATCCCAGACTATTTCTGGTTTTGCTAAATCTAGTAACAGATAGCTATGTTGAAAGTTGGACACAGCCAAGGCTGTCATTCCAGATCTAGGCAAAGATGCGTAAGCAGATTTTTAGGCACTGTGTTGTAGGCGAGAATCTAACTAAAGTACTAAAAGTTCCTGTCAGTTAAGAGTCCTCACTCTCCTAATTCTCTATTGATAAGAGATGCCAGCAGCGTCTTTGTTCTATGGCCATATACAGTTAATCCTTGATAATAATAAGAGAGAGAAAGCCACTAATTCAAATTAGCTCATTTGCCTACCTTGGGTTAGAAAAACTTGATTTTAAGAAATGTTTCCCTCCCACCAGTTCCACCTCCATTCTTTTTAACGATTCCTTGTTTTTGCCTTCAAAAGTTGCTAGCAGGTGACTTTTAGGAAATGTATTTTAATTTACTTGCAAATGAACTAAAAACCTGCAGAGGAACTGGGTTGTTTCAAAGCACAGTTCTGTGATCAAAAAGACTCAGTTCACGCTACAACAGCAGCAAAAATACTTATTGCAAGGTATTGGAAGACACAAGATTTACCCACCCTGGAAGAATGGCAGATGAAAGTGATGGACTATATGGAACTGGCGGAAATGACTGGCAGAATCCGAGACCAGGGAGAAGAGTCCGTGGAAGAAGATTGGAAGAAATTTAAAGATTATTTGCAGAAATACTGTAAAATTAATGAATGTTAAAATGATGTTGGATTGAAATTAAGCGGCCTTAGCAACAAGGTTAATAAGAATATGTAAAAATGGATTGATAATGGATGAAAGTATAAAGTTATAATATGTTGAGGTATTGAGTTAAGATAAAAGAAAGAGGGTAAGGATTTGCTGAATTAATCATGTGAACGGGAATACAAAAAAGGGAGGTGTGAGGAGGTCAGGGAAATAAGCAAATGAAATTCAAGATATGAAAAATTGATTTGTTTTTTAACTGTTTTTTATCTATTTTTTCTGTATTTTTAAATCTTTTTTCCCCCTATGTATTTTTGTATTTTTTGTATTTTTTTCTTTTGCCTTTTTCTGCTTTCTTTTTACTTTGTAATTTTCTTCTTTATGTAAAACTTCAATAAATATCTTTAAAAAAAAAGACTCAGTTCAACTCCTGGGCAATTTCCATTAAACAACAATGTCATTTCATTCTCATTGTTTCCTAGGCAAATGGAACAGGAGATGCCTCATTTCAAATTTGTAGAATTGACAGGAGAAGAGTTAAAAATCAGCCTGCTCCCAGCTTGGTGGCCTTCACATTTTGCGGCTACAATTCCCATCAGTCCCATCCAGCATGGCCAATGGAAGAGATGATGCAAATTGAAGCTCAGAACCTCTGTGAAGGGGTCCAGATTCGAAAGGCTAGCTTAAGTAAAAGAAATCTGAATTAAAATTTCAATTGTGCATTACTTTAGAACAAGCACATTACAGTTCTACCAAATAGATGTCTTGGTTGACTTCTGTTGGTTGCCTTCCTTCCGGGCATCTGACTCTTGTCAGCCAGTTCATATGTCAACTGAGGTCTTCAAGTGGTGTGCTTCCTTTCCCTCACCATGCGGAAGTGGAGCCTCCATGGAAACTGTGGATCTTGTATAGATCTCGCTGTCCTCCATATATTTTTTTGAGCAAGAGAGGAGACAAAATCTCCATGAAATCAGAAGCTTGGTTGCTGCAGTCCTGGTTCATGCGCCACAATACATGTGTGGTAGAGGGGTGGAGGCATAATAATAACAGTAATTTATTATTTATACTACGTCCATTGGACTGGGTTTCCCCAGCCACTCTGTGTGGCTCCCAACAGAATATTAAAAACATGACAAAACATCAAATATTAAAAACTTCCCCAAACAGGGTTGCCTTCAGATGTCTTCTAAAAGTGAGATAGTTGTTTATTTCCTTGACATCTGATGGGAGGGTGTTCCACAGGGCAGGCGCCACTACTGAGAAGGCCCTCTGCCTGGTTCCTTATAACCTCACTTCTCACAGTGAGGGAACCGCCAGAAGGCCCTCGGCGCTGGACCTCAGTGTCCAGGCTGAATGATGGGGGTAGAGAGGCTCCTTTAGGTATACTGAGCCAAGGCCATTGAAGGCTTTAAAGGTCAGCACCAACACTTTGAATTGTGCTCGGAAACGTACTGGGAGCCAATGTAGGTCTTTCAGGACTGGTGTTATATGGTCCCGGCGACCATCCCAGTCACCAGTTTAGCTGCCACATTCTGGATTAATTGTTTCTGGGTCACCTTCAAAGGTGTCCCCATGCAGAGCACATTGCAGTAGTCCAAGTGGGAGATAACTAGAGCATGCACCACTGGTGAGACAGTCTGTGGGCAGGTAGGTTCCCAGATGGAGCTGGTAGACAGCTGCCCTGGACACAGAATTGACCTGCGCCTCCATGGACAGCTGTGAGTCCAAAATAACTCTCAGGCTTACATTACATGAACGCCCTGTGAGAAGCATATGAGCAAAGCCAATGAGGTCAGACTCTCCAAACCCTCTCAAGCCCTTCATTGGTACCGGTCCTCACCAACCTCACATCACCAAAGCCATCTACTCCTTTCTTTATTTGTCACCAAGCCCACCCACTCCCCTTGAACTTGCCTAGAACCCTCCCCTTGGATTTCACCAAACCTTCCCAGCTTGCTTTGGCTGCCTGCCCCCGCCTGCTTGACTGGGCTGCCCACCTGCCTGCTGCTATCTTTGGTTCCTCCCTCCTCACCCTCCAAAGCTGCTTCCTTCACCTTGTGTTAGCTTGAGTGCATATACACATTCCATCACCAGCGTGGACAAGTACAAATAGAGAGAAAAATCCTCTCTGTTTTCAGGAAGATTAAATCATCGCCCTGTGTGGACTGTTCTTTAGTTCCAGCCGTTTCACAGTAATGCCCACATTTTATTAACACCCGGTAGTCTTCAGATTTGCTGTTGGGATGAAATTGACCGTGGACGATAATACGGCTGCATGTTACGTTTCGAAGAAGTGTTGGGTGTTTATGACTGCTAGACAAATTTGTCAAAAGCTATATGCAGACAGGAGGGGAAGCTTGTCAGGGCTCAGATTGCTTTTTCTCTTCACGTTCTTCACATCCAATGTTTCCAAAAGATTCACAGATGGTAGAGTTATATGCAAATGGCCTTGGGAAAATTCTCCACCATTTTTCTGGGCAGAGAAATGGAAGAGGGGATCGCGCAACAGTTTCTCAGTGTGGGAATCACCATTCGCAATGGCAGTAGAATGGCTGCCTCTGCCCCCCCCCCCAACAGACAAAGTGTGTGTGTGTGTGTGTGTGTGCCTGCCTGCCTGCCTGCCTGCTCACATGTGCTCACACAATGCTAAAGCAGCTCAGATAATACTTAGAAGTGAGATTCATTTCAATAATAGGCTATCGGAGTTCTCATTATCAATAGCTTGTGATGTTTCACAGACTTCAGACTTGCATTTAAGTCAGGTTACCTCTTTTTATCAAGTTTCCGTGGTTTGGGGACATTCCCCCCCTCCTTTTGCACTATTTCCCCACCCCCCTTAAACCCACACTTTTTAAAACAACAATTCGGAAGAAAAGCAATGTGACCCCTGTTAGGGCAGCAGCAATTATGTGTCATTTGTCTCTTTGTTCACAGTTCTGCAATTCATGTATGTGCTCTACAAGCTTGTCTGATGACTGATTTTTACTCTTCTATTACAGTATGGATTTAAAAATTTTATTTAGTTGAAAGAGTGTATCTGCAAAATATGTGCATCCCTTTCCACTTTAATGAGTTTTCTCCCAGATGCTTCCAACAGCTTCGGTATTAGCAAGTTGAGGTATACAGAACAATCGGTATGGGAATTGTAGCAGCAGAATGTATGAAATGATGAACAAGTATTGGTATGTCCTATCTAAACAGAGGTGAAGCCTGGAGGCAATTTTTAAATGGAACAGGTCAATAAACCAACTACTGCTACTGAAGTTCTCCAGCCTGAGTGCCATCTTCTGAGTACTGTTCCTTTTAGATTACAGAAAGGTTATTCAAACTCACTATGTTAACATACTTGCCCTTACATTCAAATTATCACCAACAGAGTATAAGGCTAATACAGGATGCAGGCGTGACATCAATTCTGCCTATTTGTGTCATCATACATCATACACGTGGGTGGCGCTGTGGGTAAAACCTCAGCGCCTAGGGCTTGCTGATCGCATGGTCGGCGGTTCGAATCCCCGCGGCGGGGTGAGCTCCCGTCTTTCGGTCCCAGCTCCTACCCACCTAGCAGTTCGAAAGCACTCCTAAGTGCAAGTAGATAAATAGGTACCGCTTTATAGCGGGAAGGTAAACCGCGTTTCCGTGTGCTGCGCTGGTGCCGGCTCGCCAGAGCAGCTTCATCGCACTGGCCACAGGACCCCGAAGTGTCTCCGGACTGCGCTGGCCCCCGGCCTCTTAAGTGAGATGGGCGCACAACCCTAGAGTCGGACACGACTGGCCTGTACGGGCAGGGGTACCTTTACCTTTACCTTTACACAAACAGATTGTTGTTGTTTAGTCGTTTAGTCGTGTCCGACTCTTCGTGACCCCATGGACCAGAGAACGCCAGGCACCTCTGTCAAACAGATTACTAATGGAATTTAATGCAGTAAATTGAAATGTGCAGACTTTCCAGAAATGCAAAGGAATTGGCAAATCCACACAGTGAGAAGTTTCACCAGGTATCTCAAAGGCTGGTGGTGATTAGTAACTACAACGCTCCCTCAATTGGCCACATATAGTAAAACTAGGGAAGTGAGAGCTGGACCATGAAGAAAGAATTGATGCTTTTGAATTATGGTACTGGAGTAGACTCTTGAGAGTCCCATGGACTGCAAGAAGATCAAACCTATCCATTCTGAAGGAAATCAGCCCTGAGTGCTCACTGGAAGGACAGATCCTGAAGCTGAGGCTCCAATACTTTGGCCCCCTCATGAGAAGAGAAGACTCCCTGGAAAAGACCCTGATGTTGGGAAAGATGGAGGGCACAAGGGGACGATGGAGGACGAGATAGTTGGACAGTGTTCTTGAAGCTACCAGCATGAGTTTGACCAAACTGTGGGAGGCAGTGGAAGACAGAAGTGCCTGGTGTGCTCTGGTCCATGGGGTCACGAAGAGTCGGACATGACTAAACGACTAAACAACAACAAAGTAAAACCTAGACCATAAAATGAGCTAAAGTCCATTAGTCCTCTGGCCATTTTAAAGACACGTCGTTTTTTCTGCGAAAACCACTGTCCACACCCACTCATACCACGTTTCTCGCCACAATCCTCCTGAAACCCCCAGCGCCTAACAATGACAAGTCTCACTGCCACCAAGTGAAACACCAGGAAGACTTTATATGGCAGGTTCTCGTTTCAACCCTCAAATATACCCAATAAATCTAATAGAGGTTAAGCTATCACTGCCTACTTCAGTACAGTTGACGTCTCTGACAGTGCTGCCAACCTGAATGAAATATTGTGGGGGCCCAGGTAATCCTCGCCCCATGTGATCAATCACATGATGCAGTGCACTCACACCATTTGAATGGGGATGCCCATAAACTTTATGGGGGCCCAGCCACCTCAAATATTTTATTATGGGGGCTGAAGCCCCCACAACCCTTAGGAGTTTGCTCCTATGATCTCTGACATTTTGCAGTATAAGCAACAACCACTCCATGTGAAAATATGACAACTGCACTGTGCACCCACCCCGCTGCAAAGGGATTTGAGGTGCATATACATAGGGATGTAATAATATGCCCCAATCCATTCTGACATTCATTCACACTTTCATCCAGTATTTTCCATTACTCTGCCCTTGGTTTATTTTGTACCACTCCCCCCCCCCCATTTTTCCACTTGCTAATGCAGAAAATACATAGGTGAAATATACTCAGAGTCGCAAAGTGATTTCATGCTCTTTATTCAGCTCATAGTGGTGAGGAGGAATGAATGAAAGTCCCCTCAAAGTATCTGCTTTATGTACATTAATTACACAATGGGCTGCACATGATTGGCTAATTCGGGAATTCTACTGTAAGCCAATCAGGTTGTGGATTCACTTCTATCTGGAGCATGATTGGGTAGTTCCTGCCAACCAATCATACTGCTGCATTGTTCTAGGACCAATCAGACTGCTGCATTCTGAATCCTATTGTTCTAGGACCAATCAGACTGCTACCTTTTGGATCCTATTGTTCTAGGACCAATCAGACTGCTGCAGTTTGGATCCTATTCAACTCAGTACATAACAATAGGGTTTTTTAAAAAAATGTACATTGGACTGCACAACAAACATGCATACCTCAGTCATAAATATATGCTTGCAATGTATTACCTTCCCTGTGCATTACCTTGCCTGCGTATTGACATATAATTGTGCACATGTTAAAACAAAAACACAGGGTTTGTTCTGTGATGCAGGCCAAACAGACAAACAGAAGGAAAGCCATTTGATGGTGATGATGATAATGATAATTTTATTATTTATACAATGCCCATCTGGCTGGGTTTCCCCAGCCACTCTAGACGGCTTGCAGCACATTAAAAACTGTAAAACATTAGACATTAAAAGTTTCCCGATACAGGGTTGCCTTCAGATGTTTACAGATAGTCCATTTTCAACAGATTCACCCAACATTCCCACCAACTAATGGAATTTTCCCTTTCTAGGGAGTATGTATTTATCCGTAGCAAGTCTCACGATGAATCAGAGGTCTAGAGACAAGCTTAGCTGAATATTTTAAGGTTTAAAATAGTCTGCCTGTTTGAGCTATATTCATGAAGATACAAAAGTTACTCACCCTGGCTTAGTGCCACTTCTTACTGAATTATTCATTTAACAATTAATGATACATATTGCTAGGTGGCTAACCTTTATCACTCACCATATGGAATGTAACCTTTGTGTTTGCGGTACGTTTCACTAAAGGAAAAGATTGGCAACCAATGGCCAGGGGGGCAGGGAATTCATTTTTGACAAGATGGTGTTGGAAGTCAAATAAATTGCCAATTCAAACGGGGAAGGATTAATGAGGGAGTATCAAAGGAGGGCTTAACTATAGGCATAAAAATATTCACTGGTATAATGTGAGATATATTGAACCCAAATTAAGGCGGGGAGGCTAATCCAGAGGAACACAGTAACATGGATATGGATGCACAGCCACTGCAGTCCTGTGTATGCCTACTCAAAAGTAATCCCCACTGAGTTCAATACTCCCAGGGAACAGTTGCTGCCTGCATCTACTAAATATATGAAAAATATGGCATCCAAGGCAGTAAGAGTAAGAAAATATGCAAACAGCACAAATAAGGGGATTGTAAAAGTTGTCAAACTCCACAGTTGCCAAAAAATAAAAATAAAAATTCTGTTCTATTCTCTGAAAATGTCGTGGGAAAATTCCACAATTTCTAAATTCATTGTCATTATTTCTGCACTACTCCACAACAAGCTACTCCATCAGTTTGTTTCAATATTTCTCCAGATTTTAGCATAGCAGGGAGCCACTGAAGCTTGTTACATCTACCTTATTCCACAGCTATAGCCAAAGTTCTTCTTAATGATGCATGAGATCCTATATGCACATTTTACAGCTGCAGCAATAAAGGAGACATTCACAGTCCTCAAAAGCGAAATTCAAACTGTTCACTGAAACATAACAACTAGTGGATTAACATTTCAAAAATAAAGCAATGCAATGGGTTTTACTGCTACGTTTTACTGTTCCAACAACAAAGAGAGATGAAGAGGCCCTTTGCAGTCCTCTAATACAGAACTGAAAGTGGGGAAAATTCATAGAATCATAGAATTGTGGAGTTGGAAGGGACTCTGAGGATCATCTTGTCCAATCTCCTGCAATGCAGGAATTATGCAGCAGTCCCATATGGGAATCATAGAATCATAGAATCATAGAGTTGGAAGAGACCACAAGGGCCATCGAGTCCAACCCTCTGCCAAGCAGGAAACACCATCAGAGCACTCCTGACATATGGTTGTCAAGCCTATGCTTAAAGACCCCCAAAGAAGGAGACTCCACCACACTCCTTGGCAGCAAATTCCACTGTCGAACAGCTCTTACTGTCAGGAAGTTCTTCCTAATGTTTAGGTGGAATCTTCTTTCTTGTAGTTTGGATCCATTGCTCCGTGTCCGCTTCTCTGGAGCAGCAGAAAACAACCTTTCTCCCTCCTCTATGTGACATCCTTTTATATATTTGAACATGGCTATCATATCACCCCTTAACCTCCTCTTCTCCAGGCTAAACATGCCCAGCTCCCTTAGCCGTTCCTCATAAGGCATCGTTTCCAGGCCTTTGACCATTTTGGTTGCCCTCCTCTGGACACGTTCCAGTTTGTCAGTGTCCTTCTTGAACTGTGGTGCCCAGAACTGGACACAGTACTCCAGGTGAGGTCTGACCAGAGCAGAATACAGAATACAATCGAACCTGCAACCTTTGCAATATCAGCACCATGCTTTTACCAACCGAAGAAAGATGCCACATGTGATCGTCAGTCTTACTGAATCATTCTGCAGCTACTTGAATCATTCATCATGGGAAGTCAGAGGGAAAGTTAAACACTAATAAAAAAGGAACATTTAAATCAAAGATTCCCAAACTGTTGTCCAGGTACCCATCAGCTGAATTCATGTATTCCATGGAGTATTCCATATAAATTCTTCATAGTGTTTTAAAATTGTAGCTTTATTTTTATTTATTTTTTTATAATGCATTGTGTTACAATTTGAATTCTATGGAACTGGAATTGTAATACAGTAAATACAACATAGGGACGCGGGTGGCGCTGTGGGTTAAACCACAGAGCCTACGACTTGCCGATCAGAAGGTCAGCGGTTTGAATCCCTAGACGGGGTGAGCTCCCATTCCTCGGTCCCTGCTCCTGCCAACCTAGCAGTTCGAAAGCACGTCAAAGTGCAAGTAGATAAATAGGTACCGCTCCAGCGGGAAGGTAAACAGCATTTCCGTGCGCTGCTCTGGTTTGCCAGAAGCAGCTTAGTCATGCTGGCCACATGACCCGGAAGCTGTACACCGGCTCTCTCGGCCAATAAAGCGAGATGAGCACCGCAACCCCAGAGTGGGTCACGACTGGACCTAATGGTCAGGGGACCCTTTACGTTTACCTTTAAATACAACATAAGAAATAAAAGAAACAATAAAAACCATACAGCACCTAGCACAGCATGTTACAATTGCTTACAACAAGCAGAATAATGATTAAATGGCCTAGCAAGATGAATTTTCAAGTGGTTGGGGGAGGGTTTAGGAACTGCTGATTTAGACCATTGGGGTGAGCTGTTTTAGGGACGATTGAAATGAATGCTATCCTGTCTCCTTTGCCAGCTGATAAGTTGGGGGCTTTTTGGTGATTCTGGAATGGAGGGGTGTGAAGTGGAATGAGTAATCATGGATTGCTTCTCCTTGTTGCTCCTGACCATGTGTTTGTTTTTAAAGATTCATCTGTTCTTCTTCCTCCAGCAGACAGAAAGCATTAATTCTACTTCAGTTCTCAATCTAAAGGCATCCATCTTGAAGCCCAGTCATAAGAAGGGCAATGATTCCTGCCTTCTCTCTCTGTGGAGCAGAAGAAATGTGGCTATGTTCTTTCTCCTCAACATCACCAAATTTTGAGCAAAAAAAGTTTCCGCACACAACAATTAGCAAAAGTGCACAGTTTAAACTGTACAGTCAGAAGGCTGAATGCTATGAAAGGTAAATGTCCACATTTATCCTGTTAAACTTGCAGGGACTGGTGTTAAGAGTAGAAGAAAAATCTGAGGTTTGGGACAAAAGGTAAAGGACTACTGGAGAGTTAAGTCCACTCAAAGGTAACTATGGGGTTGCGGCGCTCATCTAGCTTTTCAGGCCGAGGAAGCCAGCGTTTGTCCACAGACAGCTTTCTGGGTCATGTGGCCAGCATGACTCAATTGCTTCTGGGACTTCCGGGGTGGCGCCATCGGCAATGGCGGACTCCCTCTGAACTGGAGGGACTAGCTCCGCGCGAAACGGGTCTTTTCCGCTGCGGTGAAGCGGGGACCCTTTTAGAAATCACAGGCGGATGAAGCCTGTGACCATGGGACTCGGCGGGAACCCTTAGTGCCCCCCCAACCCGCAAAGGAACCCATTAACGGGCTCCGAAGCGAAGAGGGGGAAGTAGCGCGGTGCTGTGAGTCAATTGCTTTTTCCGTGGAGCGAAGCCGCATAGTCATTGCCGGAGAGCGCTGCCTTTTTCCTGGGACAATTTGGCATCTAAAAGAATCACCCGTGAGTACTTAAACCTTGAACAATTGGATTTTAAATAAGGACTGGCGAGTAGAGAGGAATTGGACTTAAAAATTTATTTCAATTTGGTACTGGAACCGGAAGGTCTAAACAGGAAGTCAGCCTTCCGCTTCTTTGTAGTCAGAATAAAGCAAAGACAACGTAAACTAGAGCTTAGAAAATCACTTCCAAAGGATTGGCTTTCATCATTTAAAATTGTTGAACCCCCCTTCGGTAGCAGGAGAAGAAGGGGGATCTATTTTGGACTGTTTAAACCTGCAGAAGTGAGTTTAAAGTAAACTTTCCACCGTTCCGATCCTGGAGCGGGGTGTCAGGACTGACGTTTGAAGCTCATTGACCAGAGACAAATGTTTTTCACAGACAGCTAAAAGAAGAGTAACATAGTGATTCCACTGTTTCCTTTCGCATTTTAAAGGAACAAATATTGACAGAATATCTCAAAAAAGAAACTTTGTTGCTATTGTCCTTAAAAGAAAGAACAAACCGAAGTTTTCCCCCTAGAGGGAGACTGTGAAACTGTAACTAATTCCAGGGAGCTTCCAGCTGCTACAGATTACAATCGTGGGAAAGGACTTGTGACCTTGCAGGACAATGTTTTCAGAAGCTCTGTTGTGTGCTCTTTGTAAAACAAATGCCCTTTTGGATCAGTTAAGTCAGAAGACGGATTTGATGATTAATGCGGCCAGAACTTTTGAACAGGTAGTGGGAAATTATATGGAGCCCACCCAGGAATTAAAACAGGAGTGTGCCATGACAGTACAGATGAGAGAAGAGGATGCTGCTGAATCTTGGGCGCCAGAAATGGAGGGAGTTGCGGCCCTGCAGGAATATGAGCCTTTGGATTCGACAAATGAACTTGGGAAAAACCAGATTTGGAAAGATAAAGTTTGGATTGGCTTGGAAATGGGGGGTTGGGATGTTTGGACTTTCCAAGTCTGGCAATGGGCCGTCAGATGTTTGGAGCTGTAGGGGCTCTTAATTTTGGAGGGAATCTGAAACATGTTTTTAAATACCACATGGAGTTTAGTCTGGACTATGGAAATGGGGCTGATATGTTGAAAAGGGTCAAAAACATTACCAAGCTGGAGTTCCCACGAGTGAAAGGAAAATATGAAGAAGAGCCGCGGAAGGGACATGGAAGAGACTTGAGGGCTTTGGATATAAGGACACCAGGTTAATGCGCTAGACCAATGGGATAAAAAGGACTGACAAAACCCGGGACCAGGAGGAAGGGACGCTGGATGAAGATTGGATTGTTTTATTTCTTCTTTTTATCACTAGGATTGTTTTAAAAAATTGATGAATGTTTAGGAAAATGTTGAAATGAAATTACTTGGTTCTAGTAAAAATGTTTAAAGAATTAGGTAATAATGATATGGTTATGAGAAGTTGGTAAAAATAAGATTTAAGTTTTAAGTTTTAAGGTTTGCTATAAGATAAGATGAAAATAGATTAAGGTAAGGTAATGACGGAATATTATGAATCATGGAAAGGATTTGCTGCGATAATTATTAACCAGGATACAAGAAAGGGGAGGAGGAGGAGGTCAAAGAAAGAAGGTAAAGAAAGTTGAGAACTTGAGAATGATGGATTTATTTTTTTCTTTTTCTTTTTCTGTTTTGTCTTTTTTCTGTAATTTTAAAAAAATTCAATAAATATCATTTTTTAAAAAATCAATTGCTTCTGGAGCAACAGAACACTGTGACGGAAATCAGAGTGCACAGAAACGCCATTTACCTGCCCTCTGCAGCAGTACCTATTTATCTACTTGCACTGGTGTGCTTTCGAACTGCTAGGTTGGCAGGAGCTGGGACAGAGTAACGGGAGCTCACCCTGTTGCGGGGGTTCAAACTGCCAATCTTCTGATCGGCAAGCCCAAGAGGCTCAGCAGTTTAGACCACAGCGCCACCCACATCCCAGTTCTCTCCCAGAAACCAACTGGAGCCCACCTGCTGGCCGTTCTGTCCCACCTGACAAACAGCTTCTGGGTTGTGCTTTGCTCTGTTACATGATATTTAAGATTGTGCCTATCAAGGTGAGCTTTCAGTTACCTATTGCAGAAGATCAACTGAGGGTGCACATCTGCGCACTCTGGCTCAACAGCACACATAAACTGTTTTATGTGCTTCGAGAAACATTCTAAAGTTAACCATCAACAATGATAATGCCTCCAGGACGTGTGAATAGCTGTTAGTCTCAAATAATAAGGTTAGCAGGTATAGATTGGCAGGGAGTATTTAGCCAAATAAATATATTGAATGTACTCATTTCCACTTGGAAGTATTGTAAGTAGAACTCTCATTCTAAAAGCTTTCCCTTTTCTCCCTTTCTTTGTTGCTTGTATGAAAGGAAAGCTTTTATGAAGAAGGTTATACTTTCAATATATCCACATTTAAATCCAATGATTTCTCATTAGCAGCGACACAGGACTTTTTGGTTTTAAAGCATTTGCTGTTGCTTGGCAGGGAGAGAAAAGGTTCGCTCCCTTAAAATAAAATAAAAAAATGCAAAAGCACTGCTGAAAGAAAAGAATGAAAGACATACATTTATCCATTCCAGAAGCATCAGTTTCTCTTTATTACTCTTTTATGCAGAATGTGAATGAGTTTCCACTAGAAACATGTTTTAAGTAAGCATCAGTAACCTTGGCCATCTCAATCTGTTGCTAAATACAGCAGGGGAAAATTCTCACATCTTAAAATTACATTTTCAGGGGATATTTATCAAATTAAATTAGCCCTCTAAAATGTCACATCTGCTGGAGAATTCTGTTGTTAGATTAGTTCTACAATTACATTTCCAGTGCACTGGAAATGTGTGACACTTCACTTCTCCAAATAACAGTTTTGTTCTATAGCCAAGCTGTTAAATTATTCTTTTTGAAAACAAGATTTCTGGTTTTTTTAAAGCACTTCTTTATTAGGATTGAGTGAGTGAATTAATATATACATATATGTATTTGGCCAAATGCCCTCTGTAAATCTGTTTCTTTGCCTTGGTTATGTTTCAGAGAGTTAGGCTAACAAGTTACTCACACTTTCTGGTGACCCCTAGAGACATCTCAGTTACCTACAAAAAACAACTAGTACAGTGGTACCTCGGGTTAAGTACTTAATTCGTTCCAGAGGTCCATTCTTAACCTGAAACTGTTCTTAACCTGAAGCACCACTTTAGCTAATGGGGCCTCCTGCTGCTGCTGCGCCACCGTAGCACGATTTCTGTTCTCATCCTGAAGCAAAGTTCTTTTTTTTATTTTTTTTTATTTTTATTTTTTATAATATTTTTATTAAACAATTTTTATATTCATACATACAAAACATGCATAAACAAACAATAGACAAAAAACAAAACAAAAAACAAGTACCATTTCATGTCCTAATTTCTTAAACCTTTCTTCTTCGACTTCCTCATGCCTCCCGTTTCTGTATTCCAAATTCTAATCAATTGTTCAGCAAATCTTCCCTTATTTTACTGTAAATTTAAGCTAATCATCTTTGTTCTCTTTGTCTTAACCATTACTGATAGTAACCATTTACTTTAGTCCAACATCATTCTAACTGTCATTGATTTTGTAATATTTCTTTAAATAGTCCTTAAACTTTTTCCATTCTTCTTCCGCCGCTTCTTTTCCCTGGTTTCGGATTCTGCTCGTCATTTCTGCCAAGCCCATGTAGTCCATCACCTTCATCTGCCATTCTTCCAGTGTGGGTAAATCTTGCGTCTTCCAGTACTTCGCAATGAGTATTCTAGCTGCTGTTGTGGCGTACATAAAGAAAGTTATGTCTGTCTTTAACACCCCCTGGCCGACAATACCCAAGAGAAAGGCCTCTGGTTTCTTGGGGAAAGTATATTTAAATACCTTTTTCAGTTCATTATAGATCATTTCCCAGAATGCCTTAATCTTCGGGCACGTCCACCAGAGGTGAAAGAATGTACCTTCCTTTTCCTTACATTTCCAACATTTATTGTCAGGCAAATGGTAAATCTTTGCAAGCTTGACTGGGGTTATGTACCACCTATAGATCATTTTCATAATATTCTCTCTTAGGGCATTACATGCCGTAAATTTCATCCCGGTGGTCCACAACTTTTCCCAATCAGCAAACAAAATATTATGACCAATGTCCTGAGCCCATTTAATCATAGCTGATTTAACCGTTTCATCTTGTGTATTCCATTTCAGCAGAAGATTATACATTTTTGACAAATTCTTAGTACTGGATTCTAACAATTCAGTCTCCAATTTTGATTTTTCCACCTGGAAACCAATTTTACTGTCCAATTTAAATACTTCATTTATTTGGTGATAATGCAACCAATCTCTCACCTTCCCTTTTAGTTTCTCAAAACTCTGCAATCTCAGTTTGTCCCCTTCCCTTTCCAAAATTTCCCAATATCTTGGCCATTTCGACTCCATATTTAACTTTTTAACTGCCTTAGCTTCCATTGGCGACAACCATCTAGGAGTTTTATTTTCCAGCAAATCTTTATATCTGACCCAGACATTTAATAGTGCTTTTCTGACAATATGGTTTTTAAAACTTTTGTGCGCTTTAACCTTGTCATACCACAGATATGCATGCCACCCAAAAATATTGTTAAAACCTTCCAAATCCAAAATGTCTGTGTTTTCAAGAAGCAGCCAATCTTTTAGCCAGCAGAAAGCTACCGCTTCATAGTACAATTTAAAGTCTGGCAGGGCAAACCCCCCTCTTTCCTTTGAATCCGTTAATATCTTAAATTTTATTCTGGGCTTCTTGCCCTGCCAGACAAATTTAGATATATCTTTCTGCCACTTCTTGAAACAGTCCATTTTATCCATTATTTGTAGTGCTTGAAACAAAAACAACATTCTTGGCAATACATTCATTTTTATAACTGCAATTCGGCCTAACAAGGAAAGCTTCAAGTTTGACCAAATCTCCAGATCTTTTTTCACTTCTGTCCAAGTTTTTTCATAATTGTCTTTAAATAAATTCACATTCTTAGCTGTCATGTTCACACCCAGGTATTTCACTTTTTTAACCACAGTCAACCCCGTCTCATTCTGAAACCTTTCTTTTTCAATCTGTGTTAAATTTTTCTCCAATACCTTAGTTTTTAACTTATTCAATTTAAATCCTGCCATTTGACCAAACTCTTGAATTATTTCCAAAACTCTTTTCGTACTAGCTTCTGGCTCTTGTAAAGTAAGTACTAGGTCATCTGCAAATGCTCTCAATTTGTATTGTTTAGCTCCGACCTGAACCCCTTTGACCAACTGGTCCTTCCTAATCATATTAAGCAAAACCTCCAGGACCGATATAAAAAGTAATGGGGAGATAGGGCACCCCTGACGTGTCCCTTTTTCAATCTTGAACTCTTCTGTTACCACATTATTTACAATTAATTTTGCTTTCTGTTCAGAGTATATTGCACTTATACCGTTTTCAAACCCTTGGCCTACCCCCATCCCCCGAAGGTTCTTCAACATGAAACTCCAAGATATATTGTCAAAGGCTTTCTCGGCATCCACAAATATCAAAACAGCCTTAGTATTTATATTCACTTCCAGCTTCTCCAAAATGTCAATTATATTCCTTACATTATCCGACAAATGCCTTTTCGGGAGAAAGCCCGCTTGGTCCCCATGAATCTCCTCCATCAAAACTCTTTTCAATCTCTTTGCTAAAACATCAGCAAAAATTTTGTAATCCACATTTAACAACGAGATGGGTCGGTAGTTCTTAAGTTGGGTCTTTTCAGTCTCTGTCTTTGGTATAAGTGTGATGTAGGCCTCCCTCCACGTATCTGGTGCCCTTCTCCCCTCAATGATTTCGTTGCAGACTTCCTTCAAAGGTTGTATAAGTCCTTCCTTCAAAACTTTATAATATTTGGAAGTCAATCCATCCGGTCCAGGTGATTTGCCCAGCGTCATGTTTTGAATGGCATCTTCTATTTCCTGTGCTGATATCTCCTGGTTCAAAATCGTCTTACTTTCCTGCGAAATCTTTTTCAGCCCATTTTTCTCGAGGAATTGTTGTATATCTGTTTCTTTCTTGTGTATACAGTTGTCTAAAGTAGTTCTGAAAACAGTTCCTAATTTCCACTGGGTTGCATATATTCTTTCCCTCCACTTCTAGGTTTGTTACCGTGTTGAGTTTTTGTCTCTTCTTTATTTGCCAAGCCAATAACTTGCCACATTTATCTGCAGATTCAAAAGTCTTTTGTCTCATTTGTTTAATTTTCCATTCTATTTCTTGATTCATCAGTTCCATATATTGTGTTTGGTACAGTTTAATTTCTCTCAAAATCTCTTGCGATTTTGGCTTCAGTCTTAATTTCCTTTCCCCTTCTTTTATCTTTTCCAAAATTTTCTCTTTCCTCTCATTTTGCTTTCTTTTCTTTAATGTATTTTGTTGTATCAAGAACCCTCTCATCACGGCTTTACTTGCGTCCCATACTATTCTTTTTTCTACTTTAGTCCTTAAATTAATTTCAAAATAATCTTTCAGAGTTTTTTGGGCCTTTTTACAGATCTCCTCGTCTCTAAATAAGGTGTCATTCATTCTCCATCTGAAGGAACCAGTTGTTGTTTGCTTCATCACCATCTTTACTGCGTTATGGTCGGAGAGAGTTTTTGGGCAGATTTCCACTTTCTTTATATTTGACGCCATACTGCTAGTCACCCAAATTTGGTCAATCCGTGTCCATGTCATTTTGGCTTCAGAAAAGAAGGTTCCCTCTCTCTCTAATGGGTGTTTTGTTCTCCAAATGTCAATCAAGTCCATATTGTCAGTCATTTCAAAAAAAGTTTTTGGTAGTCTTCCATCTTTTGTAACAACCTGTCTTTGTGCTTTGTCCATATTTGTTGAAACTACTCCATTCATGTCCCCCATCATGATTAATTTGTAATCCATATAGTCCATTAAAGTCTCATGCAACTTCTTAAAAAATTCTGCTTTCCCTTCATTTGGTGCATATATTCCCACTATCAAAAATTTTTCTCCTTGGAATTGAATTTCAATTGCCAAATATCTTCCTTGGTCATCTTTAAAGATTTGTTTCGGTTGCAGATTTTCCTTTGCATAGATCACCACTCCTCTCTTTTTTACTCTGTCTGAAGATATAAATTCTTGTCCCAGTCTCTTATTTATTAATAATTTTCTGTGTACTCTTATCACATGAGTCTCTTGTAGGCAAATCAAGTCCAATTGGTCTTTCTTTAGAGCATGAAATATATTTTTCCTTTTTCGGGGATTGTTTAGACCGTTACAATTCCAGGTTAGAAGTTGCAAAGCCATGATGGGGTTACTTGCTTCCTCCTACAGCTCCCAATTGTTGTTCGTCTTTTGTCGGTGGTTCTGTATCCGTATCTAGTGATCCCTTGCTTGAAGGGTGTCCTTCTCCTGGATAGGTCTCTTTCTGTAGGTCTTCTTTGTGTTCTCCCAGGAACTTGTCTTTATCACTCACTGTTTTTATTCTTCTTTTCTTCCCCTTGTATTTAAAAGACAGGCCTTGGGGAAACTCCCACCTGAATGGTATGTAGTTCCTTTTCAGCAGTGTCACCAAATCCTTGTAAGAACCTCTTGCATCCAAAATACTTTTGGGAATATCTTTAAAGATCTCAATATAAAAATCTTCAATTCGAAGGGTTGTTTGGTAGTGCAGGTTCAATATTTTATCTCTCTCTTCCTTGGTTCTTAAAGTTATCAAACAGTCTCTGGGTCTATTCTTCCTCTGCCTTATTCCCAACCTAAATGCACTCTCTATCTTGAACTCATCTTCTTTCAGCTCCTGCTTCCAAAAGTCAGAAAACTCTTTTGTCAGGTAATCCACCAAGTTATCTCCTTCCTTTTCCGGCACAAGTCTGATCCTTAAGTTTTTCTCCTTGCGTTGCATATCCTGCATAGAAAGTGCCAGTTCATACTCATCTAGTTTCTTGTACACCGGTGGAAATTTTACCTCAGCAGCAGTAGCAATTTCCTTAGCTTCCTCTCCTGAAGCAAAGTTCTTAACCCGAGGTACTATTTCTGGGTTAGCGGAGTCAGTAACCTGAAGCATATGTAACCTGAAGCGTATGTAACCTGAGGTACCACTGTACGGTGATCCTTATCTTCCCACTGTAAGAAATATAAAGCCCTGTGCATTCAAATGATTCCTCCTCTTCCTCCTCCTCCTCCTCCTCCTCCTCCTCCTCCTCCTCCTCCTCCTTCTTCTTCTTCTTCTTCTTCTTCTTCTTCCTCTTAACAAAGGTTTAGCCCTATCTGGTGTTCCATTTCCTTACAACTAAATTCGTATCTGAGGGAGAGCTACCACTTCCACATTCAGATACCTTCAAAGAGCCAAGCCCAGTCCTTTCATCAGCTGATTGATTGCAGCCCATTATCACATGTCGCTCCATGAGCGCCTCTTGATTTAATGCCAATATTCCAGGTAAAGGAGGGACCAAGCACAAATCATGCTGAAGACAGAGGCTCATCTATGGGAGGGACACACTCCCAGGTCACACCCGTTCTGCCTTTCAAGTTGGCAGACACGGGCTTGAGCGGCACAACGGATGCAGCAAACACCCCAGACCCCACTGGGGAACATTGCCAGGATTTTTGCCCATTAATCCTGGCTTTCCCTTGCCTGAACCTCTCCCTTCTACCTGTGGAGGGCAGAGGGGAGTGATTGCCATTCATTTGTGACATGACCAGAAACCTTGACACTTCAGTTTTGACCCATCTACACTAGTCTATAGGTGAAGGTCTGAAGCAGGGAGGTTCTGCTAATCGTAGAGTCTCTCTCCTCAGTTTAGAACTCTCATTGTCTAGGTTCTAAATCATGGAATGGGTTCTAAATCATGAGAAGGGACCCTCCACCTCTGCACTTCAGACCTTTGCCTTTAACTCATGGAACCAACAGACCAAAGGTGATGTGTTAGGGATGGGACAGGACTGAGCTTGGCAACACTCTTCTCTTCATGACAATTTGCATGAGCAAATGGAACAGCCAAAGATAGCTTCTATCATGTTGCTGTTGTTGATGATGTTGATGATGATTTCATAAATGAATCACTTCCCATTAGGCATCCCAAAGCAATTTACATCATAATTAAAGTCATATACCACACACACACCCCAAGGAATTACATGGTTGCTTCTCATGTAAATGTTGCCAAATACATAGGGAGGGTGAATAATGTAATGTAAAGCAACCATATATTACAATATATGTAGTCTTGGGTTGCTTCCACACAATTACCAATTTTGTGCCTGCATGTCTCCATTTACCCTGACAAAGTACTATTAAGGCTTTGAGATGCTATTGTTTCTTTAATTTAAAGCTTCCTGTTTCAAAGTTCCACACATTTTACACATTCCTGTGAGGAGATTTCACCCCTCCCATATCCAAGAATCTGCTGATGTTCTCTGCTGATTCTCCAGAGAGGAGGGGGTGGTTTCTGCTCTCTACTTATTCCGCTCCAGCCTCACATCAAAGAGAGAGAGAGACTGAGTGTTAGAGAGAGATCGTGTGTATAGATAAGGTTGCTGCTAAGAGCAGCTGCAGACACTCAGTGCAGTTCAGCATTTTCGTTTAGACCTCATTTAGCTCTGTATATAGTTGTGTATTATAGTTGTAGATAGAATAAAGAAGATATTCTACAGAGCTGCTCTCCGAGTCGTTTATGCTCTGCTATACTCTGCTATACTCTGCTGTGTGATGACTGTCTTCTTGTGGAAGTGAATCCGGTGCTCACAACTCTAAGCTGTGAGTCCACAGCACTTTGACCTGTTTCTGTGCAGAAGGTGGTCTCTGGAAGTGCTACCCAGCTCGCCTAGCCCAGTCGGGGCTGAAGTGGATGAGTCCAGTTCGTGGCACTGGCGCAAGGGCGATGCTGACATCCTGTTCAATGTGGCTATGTAAATATAGAGGGAACCTGGTTGGTTTCATAAAATTTCCCTCCTGCACGAAGTCGGCAAGACCCTGGGGAAATGGAGTCTCTGTTGGGCCTTCCTAACCACCTGGGTTGTATTGATTTTCCAAGTGAGGTCTTCACTAAGGTAAACTCCCAGGAATTTAAAGGAAGAGACTCTCTCCACACAGCCCCCCCTCCCTATATACAACGGGGCTAGTTCCCCTCTCTTCCTCCAAAAGTCCAACACCACCTGCTGATATTTAGGTGCAAGTTGTTCTCTAGGCACCATGTGGAGACTTTTTGAACCTCCTCCCTATACGCTGATCCATCTCCACCTGTAATTAGACCCATTGTGGTGGTATCATCTGCAAACTTAATAATTGCAGTGGATGGATCAGATGAAATACAGTCATATGTATACAACGAGTACAGGTAGGGACTCAGCACGCATCCCTGTGGGGTGCCAGTGCTGAGCTTCAGAGAGGTAGATGTCACAGGCCCAATCCTCACTATTTGTGTGCGATCCCTCAGAAAGTCTTTAATCCAATCACAGATGGTAGGGGAATCGTATCGTATAATGTATATGCGATATACTCCCCCCACCTTCTAGTACTTGTCTTTGCCTTTGGCACATATCTTATGTAGAGACAATGGATTCTGAAGGAAAATAGAACACAATAAAATGGAAGGCATTGCTGTTTTATCATATTTGCCCCTTCTTGTCCTAGCCCCTTTCAGATCTGTTTGTCAAGACAAAAACCCTTCTAGAGAGCAGGAATACAGAACAGTTTTTATGGTAGCTTATAAATTATGTAATGTGGGGAGTTAGACTGTGTGAGAATGAGGTTGGGTAGTTTCAAATTATTGAAACTAGAAATAAATTTTATGTTTCATTTAGACATTTATTATGTCTAATTTGTTGGCTTTGCTATCAAGCAATATATCTATCTATCTGCATATCTATATATAAAAAGGCTATGCTATAGCCTTTTGTACTCTCCTGCCTTGATAGCCTTGAAGCTGACATACATTGTCTCATTTGTAAAACTGTCAACATTTTACCAGGTCACTTATGGGTCTCCCAGGATGTAACCGAAAACATAATTCCATTTAAATAAGACTCTTGTGGAAGACAAAGCTTTAAAATATCTTAATGAGACCTAGGCTCTTGTCTCAATATGTCTTGTGCTTTCAAATGTAACATCTCAATTTACAGTTCTGATCTCTAACTAGTAAAAAAAACACCTGACAACTAATAAATATGCCTTTTGTTTCAGGGCAGTATGAATTAATTTTTAAAATTCAGAACAGGCTTTTTTATTATTTATTTTTCAGCATGATGGTTCAGCAGTCCCTCTCTGCTTAGTCCACCTGTAGGTCTGCACCATGTTGGACTTACGAAATTCAATGAAATGAAGTTGACTCTAGAAGCTGCAGGGTGAGTCACTGTGATGAGCTAATATTTTATTTTTTTATAATTACGTTTATACCTCATCTTTCATCCAAGTAGTTCAGGCCAGTTTACACAGTTCTCCCTTCCCCATTTTGCCCTCGCACCAACCCTGTGAGGTAGGCTAGGGTGGGAGACTGTGATTGGCCCAAGGTCACTCAATGAGCTCCATAGCTGAGTGGAGATTTGAACCCTGGTCTCCTAGCACCTACCCCAACACCCTAACCACTACATCACATTGTCTCTCACGGCCCCATGGTGAGACAATAAGACACACACACCCCATGCTGGTTTATTGTCTTCTTTTTAAAATAATTGTATGTTGAGTGTCCTTGACATCAGAGGTGGGGTTACAAGCATGACCTCTCTACAGTCTATACTTGTGTTAGACGTACACCTGAGTATTGCATGCAAAGGTATAATATGTAACTTTCACACATTACACAATTGACTTCAGTTGGTGAGGCAAATTTTGGTCAGTTTTCCTTTCCCTCCACATGTGACAACCTTTTTATGATTTAAGACGTGGTCAATTTAAACCTGACAGAAAAATGTATTCCTCTTTTTATCCTTGTTTTTAATAAGCTGCTCGGCAGCCTCAATAGAGAAATATATTCATAATCATTATCATTCCTGACACGAATCTTTTTTGAAACATTTTTTTTTATTCAAATGGCTACATGGTAGCACATAAGCCATGAATAATCTCTGCTGAGCAGCAAAGTCTTTGGAATTTTTGCAAAAGTGGACTTAAATCTCTCTGGAAATGATAGGAACTGTATGCTATAAATTCCACTAATGCCGGAGCTATAATTTTTACTTTATGAAGCCTGCTCATACCTTTGCTTTACAGCTGACTCCAGCTGCACTCATTCTTTACCGTTTTCACATATTACTTGCATTCAGAAGGTGGAAGACTTTGATGCTTTCTTAATATGCACAGCAGCTGAAAATCACTACAAACAGAGGGTTATTAGAAAGGGTTTGAGGAGTCACAGTTCACCTGAAGCTGAAACACTGTCCATTCTAACCATGCGCATGATGAGGAAACATAAGAGAGAATTTGTGAGAATCAGTCTTGGACTATGGTACAGTGGTACCTTGGTTCTCAAACATAATCTGTTCTGGAAGTCCATTCCAAAACCAAAGCTTTCCAAAACCAAGGTGCACATTCCCATAGAAAGAAATGCAAAACAGATTAATGCATTCCAGACTTTTTTGAAACAACCCCTAAAGCAGCAATTTAATGTGAATTTTACTATCTAATGAGACCATTGATCCAGAAAATGAAAGCAATAATTAATGTACTGTACTATAAAATGAATTAGACAGTATTGTAAATGATAAAAAATAAAATAATTTTTTTCCTTACCTGCACTGATGATAGTCATTGTTTGGATGGGGGGGCTTTTATCCATTTCCACAGTCACACAATCAGTCAATCCATCAGTAGCTGAACTGGTTTCCACACAGTCACAAAAATAAATTAACTGAAAAAGCCTCAAGAACAAAAGCGCAAAATATATAGCAGAAACAAAAGCACCAAACTTAATCTGTTCCGCAAGTCCCTTTGACTTTCAAAATGCTTGAAAACCAAGGCACAGCTTCTGATTGGTCCAGGCGCCCCTGAAAAAATAGCCAACAGCTGCATCAGGTGTTCATCTTTCAGAAAACTTTTGAAAACTGGAACACTTACTTCCGGGTTCTCGATGTTTGGGAACCAAAGTGTTTGAGAACCAAGGGACCACTGTATATTAATCTTTCCAAGATTCTGACAGATTTTCCCCATATTCGGTCATACTCTCACATAACCATGACACAGAACCTGTTACAGAGCTAAACAGGAAGGAGCTCACAATGGCTACCCCTACGTTATCTACTGGAGTGGGTGATTCTGTCAATTTCGGTTTTTCTCAGTTCCTCATTTTCCCAATCTTTCATTTTCCACATTTCCGCATCAGTGTCCATTTTCTTTTAAAGTCCTCCTGAAAATTCATTAGCGTTTTAGTGCAAAGTTCTAATACACATTTTGTATGCAAATTTGCCTGATATGCATGTTTAAAAAACAATATTCCCCTATATAATGCATTTTGAATAGTGTTTTCACTAATACATGTATTTTTATGCACACTTGCCCTAGCATACAATTTTTTTCTACACATTCAGTTGGAGAACTGCATTGCAAATTTCAGAGAAGTGTGAATATTGAAGGAGTTCATGCATTGTTTCAGAAAGTGAAAATTAAGGAGGTTCGCCTTTAAATGTGAACTGATTTGAGTTTCCCTCCACCTCTAGTTCTATGGGACAAGGTAAAGAGGCAGGAAACCAAGAAACAGATCTCCTTAAGATGTAGCAGGTAACAGTAAAGGGCTGCAATAAAATATTTAGAAGTTGCTTATGAAAATTATTTTGAAGAACGATGCATCTAAAATTAAATGGGCGTCAGAGCTTGGTATTCTAGTAATGGAGGAAGGTTGGGAAGTGGTTTATGATTCTGATAGATAATTTCCCCTGACACTGAACAGGGGAAAAATACAATATAAAATTGTGTATAGATGATTGGTGTCTTACACTGCAAAGATGGAATAGGGTTTATAAAATGACTGAGTTGAAGTACTGAAAATGTCAGCTAATGCATACCGATTTTATGCATGTGTGTGGCTATTTTCCCTTTGTTGTGGGCAAAAAATAAGTTTGGAGGTTTTATTTTTCTAGTAATTCAAATTAAGCTGAAGAATGAACTTTTGTGATTTTCGTTCATTGAAAAAAAAGTGAGCAAAATGCCCCTGCTGCAGATGTTAAGATTGTGATTACAGTGGTTCTCAAACGTCTCCATTGACAAATGTTTAGGAACCCAAACACTGAAAACCCAGAAGTAAATGCTTCTATTTTCGAACACGCTTCGGAAGTCGAATGGCTGCGTGTTTTTCAATTTTCTCAACTGAATTTGCAGACAGCCCTTTGCGCCTCGGTTTTCAAACATTTTGGAACTCGAATAGTCTTCCAGAATGGATTACGTTCGAGAACCAAGGTACCATTGTAACTAAATCTAATGTCGTATCATTACATTACTGCACTCTGCCCTTGGGATCTTAGGATGAAGTGCAGGTAAGAAAACTAATAAATGATCATGTCCCCATTTCTGCTTGCCATGTTCCCTGAAAAACTTGAGCTAAGTCCACTTCCTTATATTTTCTGTAGATTTTATATTTGGGGATCAGAGAGCCCCACAGATTATCTCACTATTGTGTACTGAGTCATTTCTTTCTCTTTTTTTAATTTGGTAAAAAAGAGGAGGTGCCAGTACTTGTTGTTGTTGTTGTTGTTGTTTAGTCGTTTAATCGTGTCCGACTTTTCGTGACCCCATGGACCAGAGCACGCCAGGCACTTCTGTCTTCCACTGCCTCCCACAGTTTGGTCAAACTCATGCTGGTAGCTTCAAGAACACTATCCAACCATCTCATCCTCTGTCGTCCCCTTCTCCTTGTGCCCTCCATCTTTCCCAACATCAGGGTCTTTTCCAGGGAGTCTTCTCTTCTCATGAGGTGGCCAAAGTATTGGAGCCTCAGCTTCACGATCTGTCCTTCCAGTGAACACTCAGGACTGATTTCCTTAAGAATGGATAGGTTTGATCTTCTTGCAGTCCATGGGACACTTAAGAGTCTCCTCCAACACCATAATTCAAAAGCATCAATTCTTCAGCAATCAGCCTTCTTTATGGCTCAGCTGTCACTTCCATACATCACTACTGGAAAAACCATGGCTTTAACTATACGGACCTTTGTTGGCAAAGGTGCCAGTACTTACGTATTGATAAAAATGCAGTGGATGCCAACCCCGCTTTGGCAAAACAATTTTACTTCATGTGAAATGTCATGTTAGTGTTTGGGAGAGGGGTGCTACACATGGCACAGAAAAGCAGCAACAAGAAAGAACATTGTCACGGTGCTTTTTGGTATGAGGCGTTCAGTGCAATGCATGCCAGAGACACACAATGCTTAACTGGAAATGTATTTATCAATTGAATACGGACAGTAATATGAAGAAGGCTTTTACAAAGTAAAAATATTACACTCACTTAAAAAAGAAATGACTATGTTTACTGAAGGTGGAACAAAGCATGGCAAAAATATATATCATTAAATCAATCTTCCATTAACCGGGATTGGATGAAGATGAAATGAACCAAAAAAGGAACTATAGGTAAAGGAGCCTATAGTTATCACACCCTCCTAGCAGCATATAAAACATATTTGCTTCCCCTAATTGTTTGTTTGTTTTTACGTTAATGCAATTTATTTCTTTGAGGTCCTTTGCAATAAGCAACATATAAATTTTATGAAATAGAATAAATAAGTACTTTATTTCTTGCTCACTAAGGTTTTATTAAATCTTTCCTCTCTAGTTGTTTGTGTGCATGTGTGACATGGTGGCCCATTCCATTCAACCTGCTTGTCAGACTCAAGGGATTATCTCCTCCCCCGGCAGCCTCCAGGATGAAAGAAGAAACAAGGAAGTTCGTTTTTATGCTCATACCAAGAACTAACTTAGTTGGTCTTTAAGGTGCTACTGGAAGGAAAAAAAATTTTTGTTCGTTTTTATGGTTTTATTCAGCAGTTGTGGAGCAGAACAACAAATCTAGTCCTGGGCGCCATTATGACGTTGCTCACTCTGAGCCCCTCCTTTTCCTTCCCCAACAACACCCTGTGTCCTTACGGAAAGTCTCAGGAATCACATGTCTCTGTTGGGATACTGCCAGGGAGACAAAGTCCATCTGAGCCCCCAAGCCGGCTGCCGGACGATCCATCGATCTCCCGTAGTCACGCAGTATCAGCAAATAGCGACACGAAGCCTCAGAAATAGATTGCCACATTCTTAGGCTGGTGCACACTCTATCAGCAGAATTCACACAGCAAAAGATGCACAGCAGGAGAGCATATTTACAGTTTATTCAGCGTTGGTCAGAACAAAGAAAACCATGACCGCCTGCATCGGTATGCTCAGGCAACAAGAAGGAAATGAAAGCAACTGACAACATAAACATCCTGTGAACAGGAAATATGCAGACTCTGTGACTCACAAAGCCTGCTCCCTTTTAAGGTGGAACGGAAATATCCTAACAGTCTCTGCATTCTTTACTCCTGAATTCTAATTGACCAGTGTGTCCTTGGAGAAGGGGATGGGAGGCTCTCTAAGGATGTGTCTGCTATCTGTTCTCCAATCCCCCTCCTTCTCTCAGTACCTCAAAACCCTGTCCTGTGGTAAATCAGTCCTGTCTCTGTCTCTTCTTGCAGCTACTGAAGAATGGGGGGGGGGGATTCTTCCCACACCCTCTCCTCGTTCGAAAGAGGCAGGGGAAAAGGAGAAGACATTTCACAGTCCCCCTCTTCAGACCAGTCCCTGACACTGGTCTGCTAAAACTGCTGATTCTGGCATGGATCCTCAGTCTCATCAACTTGATACCCAGGTATAGTCCCTGTGCTGGTCTAGAACTTCCCACATGACTGCCTCAGCTGTCAGTCTCCAGACCACCAGCCCTGACAGTAAGTCATCCTGGACTTTTGGAATTATAATTGGTGCTTTCTAAATGATACGATGATTTGTACCAAATGCCAAACCAAAGCTTCTTTCTTCATAAGAAAGAGCTTCTATAGAGGTGTCATTATTATTGCTGGCTTTGCGAGGATGTTTGCTCTTTAAAAAAATATATCCTCCTTTGAAGACTAGTGACTTTCCTGAACAATAAAGGATTTGAAAAGAAGATTCTGATATTTTGCAGTACACTAGAAAGCCCAGTGTATTTGGGGAATTCATAGCAACATAGATCCACTTAATTAATACTGAATTACAGTGAAAATCCTATTAAAGTACATATGACATTCACATTAATACCAAATGAGATCATCAAGAATAATGTTATCACAAGAAACACTGAGGGAATTAATAATGGCTACACAATTAAACTGAGCTGTTCAAGCCACCATAGCAGAATTCAGTTCAACTGAACCAGGAAAGTGAACCACAGCAAGTGTTTCGACTTCATTTGAAGGAGGAACAGCATGGATGAATCAAATTTCATGCATGTCCATGTGAGCTGGGATGCAAACAAATCCTAACATGTGACTCAACCATCCTTCTGCGGCCGAGTGTGAGAAATGGTCTGTTCTGTCTATAGTTACAAATGAAGCTTCCGGGTTCAAAAGCAATATGTTTTTCGTTACCAGATAGATCATGGGGGCACATATCAGGGGACAGTGAACAAAGCCTCTCCTCCTTACAGAGGGGAGCAGTTGTGAGCAGGAGCCATTTCCTGCTTTGGCAGGGGGCATTCCAGCCCCCTGCCCAGCTGGCCTGGTTGCCACGCCACGCCCCCAGGTAGCCAACCAACCAGGTGGAGGCTTGGGGGCCGGGGTTTTGCCGCTCAAACATGGCCGCGGCAGCACTTCCCTTTCATTCCGTTGCTGGTTTTCGTCGGATCACCCTCCCACCCTCTCTTTAGTTCACTGCTTGGTTCTTGACATTGCTATGGACCTGTGGTTGGTCGCATTGGTTGTCCAAGGTGCCTGGTAGGAATTTTTATCCAACTGGCAAATTGGCACCGGCCACTTGGTTTTTCGCCTACCTCGTAGCAAATCGTCACAACTTTTAGGTATTGGCGGTTAGGCATTGGAATATGTTTGTGTATTGGAGGGCAGGGTGTGGCCATCGCCTACCCCTCCACTTTATGGGTATTCCGGTAAAGAAATCTGGCAGTCATGGATCCTGTCCGACGCCCTTGCTGGTGGCTAGGGCCATGGCACGACCCCTGGTGACATCAGGGAGAGTTTTCAGTTGTATTTGCATCAACAGGCTCCTCCCACTGGTGGTTAACCCTTGATAGACTCACCCCTCCCTGAGGGGGTGGAGTCACGCTCTGTTGTTTTATCCAATACCTAAGCCAATACCTCTCACATGCTGTAATCAATAAAGTTGTGGCCTTTTTTAGCCCATTAACCTAATATACTGTGTCCATGTGTTTTTCCTATCCCCAAGTGGGTGGCGGGTCCTTGAATCACAAATTCAGTTTCCTTTTGCCAGGAAGAGTCCCTCACAGAGCATCTAATCCCCAGCCCTGCCTACCTGCTACCCCCCATTTTAAAATGTGCACTAATTTCTGGTGATGGCAACAATGGAAGAAAAAGAGAAGAAACATCTTTCCATCTCTGGGATAGAAGAATCCGTGCAGCTGTCATCACATACATAAAAAGATGACCAAGTCCCAATCAGAGTGGAATGGCAGATGAAGTTGATGGACTACACCGAAATGGCAAAACGGATGGGGGAAATTAGAAACCAGGACGATCAAAATTTAAACAAGAAATGGGAGAAATATATGTTACCTGTAAACAGTTAAAATCGTTAGCGGGATTTTAACGCTTGTAATGTAACAGGTACTATGATTGAAATGGAAATTCAAAATTTTAGATTATCTTAAAAGATGCAGTAGGAAAGTTATAATAAGACTCACAAAGGGGAGGTGGGAAGTCCAAAGGATCCGAGGTGATCCTGTATGTAGATAATAGGATGTGTTATGAATGTAAACTTCAATACAGAAAATCAAATAAATATTTTTTTAAAAAAAGAAAAGAAAAAGAGAAGAAACTGGGCAGTACATGTGACAATGATGGGGAGTGCATGAAGGCTTGTTTGGGCAGCCTGCCCCAGTTCCTGATCACTCACTCCTCTAGCCCACTCATCCATTCACTTGGGCAGGCCACCTGCTTGAACCCTGGTCTTATTTGCAAAACCTATTGGTGTTTTACAACTTTCTGACTAGTTGCAGGACCTTAGCCAGACCTAACAGAGTAAACGCAGTGTTCACAAAAGCAATTGGCAACTTGGCTGCAGACAGGATGGATGAAGCAGGAACCAGGAACTTGTAGCTAGGTGTTTATTATATACAGTGGACTATTTACAGGAACGGAAAAGAAACCGGATCTTTAACTAACTCTCTCATACACAACTCACAACTCCCACACTGGCACTGAACCACATACCAGTTAGTAGGCCATTAATCATTATTCCCGTGAGAGAGCTTGACCAATCATAGAGCTGTCTCCATGCCTCTGTATCACCAGGCAGACTTACTCCTTCACATTGCCTTGGCTGTTGGCCAAACCCTAACTGACTCTGTGTGTGTAGCTGCACGTATTCAGATGCCCAATAGGTCTTCCTTTGCTCTGTTGTGCACACATGCGAGTGAGCGAGGAAGCAGACAGGTGGGTAGTGGTAGCAGTGATGACACAGGGAACATGGGAAGGCTCATCTGGACTACCCACCTGCTCACTTTCTCATTATGTGGGTCTAACTCATACCACCTTCTAGCCTGCTTCGCTTGCTTGCTTGCTCTGCTGGCTGTTGTCATTTTGCAGTTCATGTGGCCACCTATTGGTGGACACACAAACTACAACATGACGACCTTATTATTGCAAAAATATTATATAGTAAGGTAAGGAGAGCCCTGCAGGATCAGACCAAAGGCCTATCTAGTCCAGGATCCTGTTTGCTTTTATATAGATTTCATTTTTTAAAAATTTCCAACAATTTATTACCATATACAGTTTTTTTAGCACACAAAGTTTGTTCTTCACTTCCCACCCCTCCTTTCCTGATGTTTGTCTTTTACTCCTTTTTATTAGCGGTTTTATCACACACATATTTTTATTATCTAAATCTCACTACCATTAAATCTTTGAGTAATCCGCTGCTTATATTTTAAACCCTGCCCACGACTTCATATATTGGTGATATTTTGATAGGTAATCCATCAGTGGTCTGCATTTCTCCTCAGCATCCTGTTTTCTACAGTTGATGATTAGACGCCTATTAGCCCCCCCCACATTTTGGGTTTACAAGAAGTTGAACTGAAGTCTCCTGAATCCAAACCCAAGGCTATCAAGTGGAGGGCCTTCTCAGTAGCCATGACCACCCTGTGGAACGCCCTCCAATCGGATGTCAAGGAGATAAACAACTGTCTGACTTTTAGAAGACATCTGAAGGCAGCCCTGAATAGGGAAGCTTTTAATGTTTGATGTGTTACTGTGTTCAGTGTTTTAATTTACTGGAAGCCACCCAGGGTGGTTGGGGCAACCTAGTCATTTGTACAGCATATAAATAATAATTTGTTGTTGATGATGTTGCTACTGCCGTGGTGCCCTCTCTCTCAAAAGGAAACTTTGCTCCAGCCCTATATAGTCTACTTGAAATTCATACATATTAGGATTAATGGTAGCAAATAAAGTGAAATATCTGGGGGTTAACTTAACACCTAAGAATGTGAACTTATTTAAAGATAATTATGAGAAATGTTGGACAGAAATTAAGAAAGATTTAGAAATATGGTCAAATCTGAGACTTTCCTTGTTAGGCCGAATTGCTGTTATTAAGATGAATGTTTTGCCAAGAATGTTGTTTTTGTTTCAAACATTGCAGATTGTGGACAAGATGGACTGTTTCAAGAAGTGGCAAAAAGATATATCTAGATTTGTCTGGCAGGGCAAAAAGCCCAGAATAAAATTTAAGATATTAACTGATGCAAAAGAAAGAGGGGGGTTTGCCCTGCCGGACTTAAAACTGTACTATGAAGCAGCAGCTTTTTGCTGGCTGAAAGACTGGCTACTTCTTGAGAACACAGACATTTTGGACTTGGAAGGGTTCAATAATAGGTTTGGTTGGCATGCATATATATGGTATGACAAGGTAAAAACTCACAAAGGCTTCAAAAACCATATTGTTAGGAAAGCATTATACAATGTTTGGATTCGGTATAAAGATCTGTTGGAAAATAAAACCCCTAGGTGGTTGTCACCAATGGAGGCTAAGGAAGTTAAAAAACTTAATATGGAATCTAAATGGCCAAAATATTGGGAAATTATAGAACAAGAAGGTGGAAATGTGAAATTACAGAGCTATGAGAAACTGAAGTCTAAAGTAAGAGATTGGCTTCATTATTACCAGATAAATGAAGTATTTAAACAGGACAGGAAAATTGGATTCCAGGTGGAAAAGTCAAAGTTAGAAACAGAATTGTTAGAACCCAATTCTAAGAATCTGTCAAGAATGTACAACTTGCTGTTGAAATGGAATACACAGGATGAAACGGTTAAATCAGCTATGATTAAATGGGCACAGGACATTGGACATGACATTATGTTTGCTGACTGGGAACAGTTATGGACCACCGGAATGAAGTTTACGGCATGTAATGCCCTAAGAGAGAATATTATGAAAATGATTTATAGGTGGTACATGACCCCAGTCAAGCTTGCAAAAATCTACCATTTGCCCAATAATAAATGTTGGAAATGTAATGAAACTGAAGGTACTTTCTATCACCTTTGGTGGACGTGCCCAAGGATTAAGGTCTTCTGGGAAATGATTTATAATGAAATTAAGAAGGTGCTTAAGTGTACCTTTCATAAGAAACCAGAGGCTTTTCTCCTGGGCATGGTAGGCCAATTGGTGTCAAAGAAAGATAGGACGTTTTTTATGTATGCTACAACAGCAGCAAGAGTTTTACTAGCAAAGTATTGGAAGACACAAGAACTACCCACGCTGGAAGAGTGGCAGACGAAGGTGATTGACTATATGGGACTGGCGGAGATGACGGGCAGAATCCATGACCAAGGGAAAGAGACGGTGGAAGAAGATTGGAGGAAATTTAAATTTTATCTTAAAAATTGTTGTAAAATTAGTGAGTGTTAAAATGTTATGGGTAAAGCATAGCAGATTTGCAGCGATAAATGATTGGATAAGTGGGGAAAAAAGGTTAAAGAAAGGGAATTATAAGTAATTTAGATCAGGGGTTGCTGAAAAAAATTAAATAGGGATGCAGAAAAGGGAGGCATGGGGAAGTCGTTGAAATTGGGTATAAGAATTTTTTTTTTGAAATTATACATGTTTATGTGTTTGTTTGTCTGTGTATTGTTTGTTTGTAATGTCTTATAATATATGTTGAAAAATTAATAAAAATTTTATATATATATATAAAAAAAGAAATTCATACATATTAGGGAAGCTGGTGGTGCAGAGTGGGCTAAAAACTGAGCAAGAATTTGCTTTCTTTTTCAAGTACAGAATTGTTTTAAGCACAGCCCTGAAAGTATGACAGCCAGCTGTCTCTGTGAGTAAATAGCATGGATCCTGAAAAGGTAGCCAGCAAATGTACACAGATATAACCTTCAGGAAATTTGTTGTTGTGTAGATAGTGGTTGTCCTTTTCTGCCCTCTCTTTGGTTGGTGCATTATTATTATTATTATTGGCATTCTACCCTTTTGGGCGATTTTTATATGTCCAAATACTGGATATTTGTCTAACCAACAGGGATTCGAATGTTCTATTGCTGCACCAAATTGAATGGGCTTTCTCTCAAAATGGCAGTCTCAGAAGGAGTCAACAACCCTTTTAGCACCTGGAGCAAAATAAATAAATAAATACAAATAGCATCCAAATGGTCCTTAAAAATATGGTAACATTAAATAATTGACAGTCTGCTCCTTTTTTATGCTACCCCACTATTTGTCACTTGGAGCAAAGCTAATGGTAGAAGTAGCTAGTTAAACATTTCTCTAGTAGGAACCACCCCCTGTGGGGTAATCAGAGAGAGATGGAGGAATATGTCATTACAGTAACTGGTCAGGAAACAGCAGTACAAGTAGGAGTATCTTTACCTTCCCCCTTGATTAGAGATGTGGGAAAAATTCAATTCTATGCTGTGTTGAGTGTGGATAATAATGCAGGTCTTTGTGAAAACAGCATACAAACAAAAGGCATTATATTATGGGAAATTGTCTTCCAGAAATTGCATTTGGAGATATTTAATTTAAAACATTGAATTTTCACAAGGACTTTAAAAACAAAACAAAACAAATTGAAAATTGATATACCCTTTATAAGTGGCAGCAATGGTTGTAGGCGGTGACACAGACAGGGTGGTCCTCTTCTTTGGCGATCACTCGTAGGCGAGTAAGATAGTCTTCCATAAACATGGTTTTAACAGTGAGTCCATAAGTGACTGTGGAAGCCAATTCTGAATCCACACGTCCTTCCACAGTGGGGAAATAGGTTTCTGGGCAGGAGCTGAACACGGTGAGGGTTTGCCAAGTGTGCCTTCCTCTTAGCGCATTTCTCCCTTTCGTCCTGAGTTCGAGTTTCTTCAAAGCCCATGACACCTTTGGTAAAGGCTGTTCTCCAATTGGAGCGCTTGCAGGCCAGTGTTTCCCAGTTGTCAGTGTTTATACTACTTTTTTTTAGATTTGACTTGAGAGAGACTTTAAACCTCTTTTGTTGACCTCCTGCATTACACTTTCCATTTTTAAGTTCGGAATAGAGTAGTTGCTTTGGAAGACGATAATCAGGCATCTGAACACCATGACCAGTTTTCAACCAGTTGATGTTGGAGAATCATTGCTTTGACACTGGTGATCTTTGCTTCTTCCAGTACACTGGCATTTATTCGCCTGTCTTCCCAAGTGATGTGTACAATTTTTCAGAGACACCGTTGATGGAATCTTTCGAGTAGTTGGAGATGGCATTTATAAGTGGAGGTGGGTGGGGAACCCGTGCCCCTCAGATAATGTTGGGTTACATCTCCCATTACTTCACTTCATTATTTTATTTTCCACAACATATTCTAATTAATCCCTATATTTTCAATTTCTCATTTTTTATATCTCCATAGTTATTACTGCTGAATTTACCGTATTTTTCACACCATAGGACGCACTTTTTCCCCTTCAAAAATGAAGGGGAAATGTGTGTGCGTCCTATGGTGCGAATGCAGGCTTTCGCTGAAGCCTGGAGAGTGAGAGGGGTCGGTGCGCACCGACCCCTCACGCTCTCCAGGTTTCGCACACCTCTCCGCAAGCAGCGGGAGCCCACTGCTGGGCTCCCGCTGCTTGCGGAGAGTTGCCTGCATGCTGAAGCCTGTGCGTGCTGAGCTCAGTGCGTCCAGGCTTCGTGGACCTCTCCGCAAGCAGCGGGAGCACTCCCGCTGCTTGCGGAGAGTTGCCTGCATGCTGAGCTCAGCGCGTCCAGGCTTCGCGGACCTCTCCGCAAGCAGCGGGAGCGCTCCCGCTGCTTGCAGAGACTTGCCTCCATGCTGAAGCCTGCGCGCGCTGAGCTCAGTGCGTCCAGGCTTCGCGGACCTCTCAGCAAGCAGTGGGAGCGCTCCCATGGCTTGCAGAGAGCTGCCTGTTTGGGGGCTGGGGTCGGGGGAAGCTTGAGCTTCCCCCGCCCCAGCTCCGCGCCTGGGGGGGAAAAATAATTTTTTCCCCTTTATTTCTCCCCCAAAAAACTGGGTGTGCCCTATGGTCCGGTGCGCCCTATGGTGCAAAAAATACGGTACTCTATTACTGTTAACTTTTTAATGCACTTACATATTTCTTAAATATTTTTTCACCTTGCCATTTCTACATATGCAGTTTCATCTGCAATTCTTCCTTTGTTGGTATTATACCCTCTTTCCATCTCTGGGCAGTATACCATTCGAGCTGCTGTAGTTGCATACATAAAAAGAGACGGCTGGTTTTCCAATACACTTTCATCTATTATACCTCAGAGAAAGGCTTCTCGGTTTTTAACAAATGGTTTTTTAAACTCCTCCCCCCCCCCCCAGTTCATTATATATCATCTCCCAGTAAGTCTTAACCTTTTTGCATTCCCACCACATATGATAAAATGTACATTCTTTTTCTTTACATTTCCAGCAGCTATCTGATTCAGATTTATACATCTTTGCTAATTGACTCTCATGCTTTGACCCTCCCCTTCTCCTTTTGGGTAGCAGCAGCAAAGCTCACTTTGGAAAACCTGGCACAAAACACTGCCCCGACTGAGCCACACACACACACACCCGCATGTCAGGCTTCATGGAATTGGCTTCCTCCCCCCTGGGCAGTAGATAAGAGATCAAGTGAAAGGAACACCTTACCAGTTAGAATCTTTAATAATCACAGTGAGAGAACAAAGAACATATCTCCTAGAAATGGCAGTGTTCCCAATTAAGGATCACACCTCCTTCCATTCCTATTAATCTACGTCACTCCTATGTCTTGTAATCTGAGCTTGTCCCACCTGTACTTTCTGTTCTGCCACTTTTTGAGCTCTTCGTAACTTTGGAGATGCGGGGGTGGATGCTATCCAGAGACTGTGAATCTGTTAACCCTCTCTCTCCCAGTGTTTCATCTGCTAGCTGTTCCCCATCCATTATTTCCCAGCTTCTGCCTTCTGAACTATGCCCCTCTGCAAACCACTGTTCCAAATCTATACTGTTCTCCTGCTCCTGGGAAGATTCAGGATCAGGAGGAGGGGGTGCCTCCCATCATTCTTCCTCAGTGCAGCCATACTTAGCACCCTGCAAACTGCTTCTAGGCAGCCTACAGCTTCCGCCAGTGCTCTTCAGATTGTTGAGTTTTTGAAAACTCTCATTATATAATGCCTGCTTATTGCACCTAGAGTAAAAGGCATGTGCATGAAACAGGAGATGCCAAGTTAAGGCCTTGGGTCTCCCCAGCTAATGAGGCACTGAAGGTACATGTGAGGTTGCTTTCAGCACAAAATATCTTTTCTTATCTAACAAAGGAGAGGTGCCTTCCATTTCAATCACGCTGACTGACACTCCTCAAAGGCAAGAAATATTGACTTTTTATTAGTCTTTTCTTGCTTTTAGATTTTCCCATCTCAACCTCCTCAAATAAATTGCTTCTATGAAGAAAGGGGGGGAGGAAGAGGAGGAGAAAGAACAGGGAGAAAGTACCAAAGTGTTTTGTCTTAAGGCCTTTATGACAAGAAGCTGCATTGACTGTAGTCATAAAGTGGATTTTTCAGCCGAGGAAGAGTTCACAGCACAGGCCTAATTCCAAAGCGCTCGGAAGAATGAAAACACTCACATGGCAAATAGAGGAGGCAACCAAATGAAAATTGCAGGAGCGGTCAGGCAGCTACCAACAGAAAGGGGGTACATTTTATTGGCAGATATGTTTTCCCCTAGACATAAAATGTTTCTGGGAAAGCACAGGTAAGCGGCAATTCCAATGTTGTATTTAGTGACACGTTGGAGCTTTTAACAACACAGGGTTGAATGGGATGGTGGCTTTGCGCTAGCAAGACAAGGCACCCAGGCTTCACTGAATGGATCTCAACCTTCCGACATCTGAAGGCAGCCCTGAATAGGAAAGTTTTTAATGTTTGATATTTTATTGTGTTTTCAGTATTCTGTTGGGAGCCGCCCAGAGTGGCTGGGGAAACCCAGCCAGATGGGTGGGGTATAAATAATAAAATTGTTATTGTTACTGTTATTAGGGATGGAACAAACTCCTCTGAGAAATATTGCTGGTTTTTGTCCTGTCTTTGGGCTATTCTCAGATTCCTCAGTGTCACCTGAGAAGGAACTCCTGAGTTTGAACATATTACATTTTAATTTAATCTAATTTAATTTTTTCACAACGGTATGGAATAAGGGAGGGGAGCAGGGCCCCATCAATTGCACCTAGACAGTGAACTGAGCTGGCACACATCTTACCTGGTCACAGGTGGAGCTATAGTTCTCTTTTAAAATTATAGCAATTGTTTCTAAATTTGTCTCTATATGCACCAGTTAGCTCTGTGAAAATTCATGCAGATCTCTGTCTTCGTATGTCTTCTCTTTAGATGCTGTGATTTCCTTTTTGGGTGGGGGAAGTAATGCATAATTGGGCCACCCTATTGCCAGTGGTGGGTGCAAGAGCTGGTCTCAGAGCAGAGGTATATGTTGCCCTCACTACAAATGCATCTCCAAGTGCAGTCCTTAATGGCAACTATCTGCATGGTCTCATCTTGAATATAATGTGATTAGGAAACCAGACAGGTTGTTCTGTTTAAATCAGCATACTTAATAAAACTGTCATTTAACTATACCAAGTACAATTTGGAATCAAATTTTCTTTCCCTCCCATTCCTTCCTCCTGCTGTTCTACACTTTTTAACCTGGAGATGTTTATATTTGCTATCTATCCTCCTTCACGGGAGAGCAATTTTTATGTTTTATTACTAATTTATCTTATAGCATTTCACTCTGCACAACAGGGTTTTAAGTGCTTACCAGATGCTGGTACACATGAATTACAATACTCTCTACTTTTAAAATGATTTTGTACTTTAGCAGCAGTGAAACTCTGTAGTTGCTTTGCAATCTCTCTGAAGACTAAGACTTCCAGAATATAGGAGCTACAAAGTATTTCTCCTTGTCTTGCTGTGTGATAAAAAAACATGTCCCTTATAGAGAAAAGAATGCACTGGGTCTCTATGACACTAAATCCATTTAAGTGCTTTCGGGGATGAAAGCCATAGATATATGATGCAATCCTATGTATATCTACTTGGAAGTAACTAAGTGGGATGTTCTGCTGAGTAAGTGTGAGATGGAATGAACTGTTAGTGGAATTTTCTTCCAATTTGCTGCCAATGATGACATGTCCACTGTATTATCATTGTCATTATCCCCATTAATGACTAATACTATTATAATTGAATAACTTTGGGGTGGATCAAAGCCAACTTGTTCATTTGCAATTTTATTTTTATGTAGAGCAAATGTAAGCCCGGACAGTGGTGGCTGGTTTCATTTGGGACTGATCTGGAGGAAGGATGTGGCGCCAATATTCAGCGGAACCAATGTTGGGCAGATCCAACTAATTCTAGGTTTGCTCCCCATCGCTCCGCTCCCTGCTGAGTTCTACAAAGGCAGTGTTGGAGGTCAAGGAGAAGGAAACTATAACATGCTGTAAATTTTATATCCATAACACCGAGTATCTAACACCGAGTAAACTGGCAAAAATGTTTAAATGTAAATCAAATAAGTGTTGGAAATGTAAAGAGAAAGAAGGTTCTTTTTATCATATGTGGTTATCTTGTAGTAAGGTTAAAGCTTACTGGGAAATGATATAAAATGAAATCAAAAGGATGTTTAAAATAACCTCTGTAAAAAAACCAAACCCAGAAGCTTTTCTTTTGGGAATTATAGGGACAGAACTACCTAAACTGTATAGAAACTTATTCATGTATACTACTACAGCAACAAGAATGTTACTCGCCCCAAAATGGAAAGAAGCAGAAGTCCCAGCAGAGGAAGAATGGATAAAAAACATTATAGAATACGCAGAAATGGCAAAACTTACCGGAAGAATAAGAAGCCAAGATAACAATTTTTTTATAAAAGAATGGAAATGATTTATTAAATATTTACGGATAAATTGTAAACAGATAAGATCATTGGCAGGACTATTGCAATAACCTGCAGTTTTATAAGAGTGTATATTTAAAGTAGATGAATAAAGGAGCAAATTAAGTTAATTAGGATATGCAGAGGATATTAAAAATAAATTCAAGGAACTGCGGAAAGAGGGGGAAGGAAGTCAAGTTTTGAAATGTTAAAATGATTGTAAAATTGGTGAAATGTATAAAAAGCTAGTGAAATGTATAAACTTGAAAAGTATAAATAAAATTTGAAAAACTGAAAAGGAAACAAAAAGGAAGAGGAAGCTGATGACCAGTGCCCTGTAGACTTGATGTAAGGAAGAAGGCAGGCAGGTGGCAGCTGGAGGAGGACAAGTTCATGTTGGTGGGGCAGTGCCCCATTTCCCCTAATGGACCAGGTTCAGCCCCACTGAATTCTGTGGGGCTTAATCCCACAGTAGCATGTGCTGTATGTGCTGCAGAAAAGGCAATTGCTCAGGGCACTTTGCATGCTTAAGTGAGTGCCTCGATTCACATTTCACGAGACAGTCAAGAGATTCTGTCAGGAAACAAACAGTACTGTGCTAGCTTTGCCAAGGATCTAACTCACTCTGCCCTACAGGTATAAAGCAGCCCCTTATTCAGTGTATAAGTAGCAAAGTTCAACTTCGGATGATGCAGTAGCGAAGAAAGCCACTGAAGTTACTGTATTTTTTGCACCATAACACTCACTTTTTTCCTCCTAAAAAGTAAGGGGAAATGTCTGTGCGTGTTATGGAGGGAATGCTTGTGGGTGGCATGCCTACGGATTTTCCTCCTCTAAAAACTACGTGCGTGTTATGGTCGAGTGCATGTTATAGAGCGAAAAATATGGGGTATTTGATCTGAGAAGGAATAGTAGCGTGGGTGCCGCTGTGGTCTAAACCACTAAGCCTCTTCGGCTTGCCGATCAGAAGGTTGGCTGTTCGAATCCCTGCGATGGGGTGAGCTCCCATTGCTGTGTCCCAGCTCCTGCCAACCTAGCAGTTTGAAAGCATGCCAGTGCAAGTAGATAAATAGGTACCACTGCAGCAGGAAAGTAAACAGCATTTCTGTGTGCTCTGGTTTCCGCCACGGTGTCCTGTTGCAGTAGAAGCGGTTTAGTCATGCTGGCCACATGACCTAGAAAACTGTCTGTGGACAAATGCTGGCTCCTTCGGCTTGAAAGCGAGATGAGCACCACAACCCCCTAGTTGCCTTTAACTAGACTTATCCATCCAGGGGTCCTTTACCTAATAGTACCTATTGAGATTTTGGGGGCCAGTGTATGTGCAGCTGTAAAGCAATAATGAAAACCAATAGCGTCATGGCAATCAACCTGCTAACAGGGAAAAAAGATGGACAGTGAGCATCTCCCTGAGCCAAAAGCAGAAATGAAGGACATTTTGTTTTATTTTAAGCAATACTTCATTAAGTAAAATACTCATAAGAGTGGGGGTGGCTTCTTAGTGGCTTGGAGCACTGCCTCACCAACTGCAGTTTCCTGCTTTGTTTGTAACCAGTCTAGTGTTTCCCTTGTAGAAATCACCAGGGAGGAGGATGGAGGCAAAACCAGAATTAGGTGGCTCTGCCTCTCATTAGCTCTGGCGCCCCCTACTGTTGGCCTCCCGGCCTTCTAACCCACCATTCCCAATGGGTACCAGCCACCACCACTCGCAAGAGAAAACAATCAGTGGCTTGTATCTCATGCAGCGTTAAGTAACCATCTCTTCAGTATAAGGATTTACTCTTGTTCAACAGAGCTTCCCCCTTCTCCTCCCCCAATGCACCCCTCAATCTGTTCCGGGGTTTCCTCAATACTCCAGAGAAGATGTGGGGAGGGTGTGAGGTGCCAAATCCTCTCTGCATCATGTCTTTGGTATGTCTCCCAAGAAATGATATTTCCCCCCTCAAAATTTTCTCATATGTTTTGGTTCATATTGTTGAAGCTTAAAAGCAGTAGAATCATTCTTCTAACAAACAGAGCACTTCTGGGATCCAAAAGCAACTTATGGTTTGCTGAAGGATGCCTAGTGGCTTTTTATATATATATATATAATTGAGTCAAATTATCTCTGAAAAGAATTTCCAGACATTTTTTTATTATTATTTTACTTTTTCAAGCTGCTCCTGAACTGTTGGAGAATTCTAGTCCATCCCTGGGGAATATTTAGTGAAATGGCCTCCATGCAATTTCACCACCCATGGCTTTTGAGTGCAGCTGTGCATCCAGTATTACTATTCTGTAATATTTTGATATTGGGAATGGGACTTCAAAAAAGTGACATGAAGGCTTAAGACAGATGCCTTTTTAAGAAAGTAAAGTTGAAAGGGGTTTGGGAAGGGCACACAGACTTTCCTTTTGTCCCACTGTCAAATCTGAGCAAACAAGCCCTTGCAACAATGTGAAACCTACAAAGCCTTTTTACTAGAGATGAATGTAGAATAAGTGTGCATAGCAGCAATTCACCTTTCAAACTTATTTTAGCTTTCTGAAGAAACTGTCAGCTGCTTTTGTGATGATCTTGCCATAGGGCATGAAGTGTGGGACCAAATAATGACACTGTGGCCATAGTAGTTTATTAGGGGGTGCAGGGGGTGCTGTGGTCTAAACCTCTGAACCTCTTGGGCTTGATTATCAGAAGGTCAGCAGTTCAAATCCACACAACAGGGTGAGCCCCTGTTGCTCTGTCCCGGCTCCTGCCACCCTAGCAGTTTGAAAGCATGCCACTGCAAGTAGATAAATAGGTACCACTGTAGCAGGAAGGTATTGCTGTGGCAGGAAGGTAAATGGCCTTTCTGTGAGCTCTGGTTTCCATCACAGTGTCTTGTTGTGCCAGAAGCGGTTTAGTCATGCTGGCCACATGACCCGGAAAGCTGTCTGTGGACAAATGGCGGCTCCCTTGGCCTAAGAGCGAGATGAGCGCCTCAACCCCATAGTCTCCTTTGACTGGACTTAACAGTCCAGGGGTCCTTTACTTTTACCTAGTAGTTTGTTAAGGGTGCTGGGAATTGTAGATCTGAGGGGGGGGGTGTTTCCTAACAATTATCAGCACCCTTAACAAACTACAATTCTTAGAATTCTTTTGTGGAAGCCATGACTCATGACTGTTAGAGTGATATAAGATTGTTTTAAATGTATGGTATGGATTCAGAATGTTACTAAGCTTCTCATTAAAGAAGAAAGGAGAGATAAGAGGCTACCATCACTGAAGGTTGTTCCCACCTCACCTGAAATTATGAAGAATTTCTCCCACTTTCTCTATCCCAGAAATAGGAGAAAATGTCAGTCCACTTTGAAAGCCAGCAAATGAAATTGAAGTGGGCTGGCATTTTGGTTGTGCTATCTGAAACAGTGTGCCGTTTCCCATAATAGCCACAGTAATCACCGCGACAGAGACAGTAAGGTCACCTTTTTGATTTCACTGACCTTTATATTTTCTTGTTGTTTCTACATTAATTAGCTCCTGGCTCCTCAAGTACATTCCTGAGAGCTGATTTGAAAAAAAAAGGGGTTGGCATTATAATAAACTGTGTATTTTACTTCGCTCTTGGGTTGATTTTTGAAGGGAAACAAGGGAATCTCATGGACATGTACCACAGTTGACATGGCTGACCTCTTTGAGAGTTGTCACAACGACACGGCATCTAAATTTGTCTGTGAGACACATTTTCCAATTTATAAAAAAGAGGGGGAAAGGGGGATAATGGGGAAAAAAATAACATGAGTCCCAAAAACCAAGGTGCTGAAAGAATATACAGTACAAGCAGGATTACCACAGAATACAAGTAGGAATGTAAAACCAGGAAGAACCACCTTGAACTAGAAAATGCAGAAGAAAAGCCTCCCAAGATATTTTAAGACACCCAAAACACTATTTCAGTTATTCAGAATACAGTATTGAACACAGACCATAATGCTGCACTATCTTCACCACCATTGGGGTGGGCAAAACCAGTTGATAACAATCTCACAACTCGTTGCATTATCAACACAATCATCAGCTGAGATATGAAGAATTAAAAGCTGCCAACAGTAATGGATGTGGGGACTCTGTAACAGTTTCCATTTTGTCCTCTCTACTGCTCATCAGACATATGAAACCTGTCATGGGCTAGGAGTCGGCTTCACCTGCTGAGCCTGAAGGAGCAGGTGAAGGAGCTTCTGAAGGAACAGAAGGCAAAGTGACTCCACCTGCTGCTGATCAACCGTCTTGCTCCGGATGAGAACCAGCTTTTCTCCAGCTTTCTTGAGCAAGGTTTCCAGCCTCAGTCAGTTGCTGGAAACAACATTAGTCTTTCCTGGACAGACCTTGCTTCTCCTTCCTTCTTGTGACCTTGGACCCTCAGCTTTCTTGATCCCCAGATCATCTGACTACGTGACTTGAGATACTCCCGATCTTAGGACAGGACTGCACCTTGTATATGGACTTTGACTCCAGGCAAGTACATCCCCTGAGACTTGGCTGGTTGGCTGGCTTCTGCCTCCACTGAGATCTTCCGTGGTTGTGTGGTGAGTTCCCGCCTCTCCCCTCAGAAATAAAGACACAAAACACAAGAATTCGAGTTAATGGGTCAAATTAGGCCACAACTTTATTGATTACAGGAATTGAGCGGTATTGGCTTAGGCATTGGTCCTAACAATTAGCTGGCTTCAGCCTGGTGGCTGGAAGACCAGTGAGGGTTAACCACCAGTAGGGGGAGTCCTGCTGAGGCATGTCAACTAGGAACTCCCCCAAGAGTTACCGCTCGGGGGAGTGCAGTGGGCCCACACCTCCATAGGCTTAGGACAAGGCCATGCCCCCCGGAATCCTTTACCGGACTACCCTTTGTTTTGGGGGAAGGTGATGGCGCTTCCTTCCCCCCTTCATCTGCATAACAAAAGAACTATACCCCTTCCAATGCCTAGACTTTGACTCCAGGCAAGTACCTCCCCTGAGACTTGGCTGGTTGGCTGGCTTCCGCCTCCACTGAGATCTTCCGTGGCTTGCAGCACAGGACTACATCAAAACCCTTGGGTAAGAATAGATGGAAATACAAGTCCTATTCTAGCGACCCCAAGCAGTCATGTGAGGGGAACAGCAGGGCCATGCTCCTTGCCCCCACCCCCAGTCTTATTATCGCTGTTGGACTCCTTGTCTTCACTTCTGCATGCGTGAGCCTTCTCATGTAGGTTCAGCCATTGTTTTGAAACTTTGATCTTGCATGGTTCTAAATCATTCAAGGAGTCTCCACCAACAGACTAGGCTCCCCATTCAGTCTCCAATGTGTGGACGGGGGTGATGCTGTGGGGGGGGGAGCTGGTGTCAGTGATGCAATGGAAAGGGTGGGATTGGGCGCATGTTTCTGCCCTCCCATTTCACATAGTGGGGGGTCGAATACCTTAAATAGGACTGTCTTGTAGTATTGAAGACATACAGCTGTGCCTTCCAGTAGCATTTGATTTTCCTCCAACAGTCAGGACAGGTCTTGTGATGGCCTGGGAATCTGATTCAGAGGCTGAACCAGAGGAATCCCAGCCTGCACAGTAGTCCCCACCTCCAGGGCCGGCTGAGCCGGGGCAGGGGCTTGAATCTGAAGGGCCCCCACCTGTGCTGGATCCTCAGGAGCAGACACCAGCTGAATCTGCTCTGGCTCCTGAGGTGATCAAGGACCCATTGCCTGCAGGTGCTCCTCTCCCAGCCCTGTCAGGGGAAGGTGAGGTTGCCTCTGGGACCAGTAACCCTCCAGCCTCTCCTGAGCTGCAGAGGATCAGGGCAGAGAGGCAGAGGGAACTAAGTTCTCGCAGGAGGAGTGCTCGCCTTAAGGCCAGGAGAGGCATGTCACCTGTGGGCCGGGACCACCCCAGGCCTCAGAGGAGATAAAGGCCAGTCAGCCTAGTCCCAGGTTGCGGGAGCAACGTCATTGGAAACCTGTTCCTGCCAGCACCCTGTTCTGCTCTTCTGGAGTACCTGACCACGCCTGGCTCCTTGCCTTGGACACCACTCTAGACCCTCGACCCAGGACCGGACTCAGACCATGCCACACAGTAACCCCCCCCCCCGGGACCAGCACAGGTCTGCTTCTGAAAATGTGTTTTCATCACAGGTGGGCAAACTGTGCCCCCTAACCTCATTCTATGAAGCCTCCAACGCCTCTGGAAGCTGTCCCATTATTCCACCCCATCAGAGTTCCTTCTTTCCTGTGTGTTTCCTGGCCTTGAAAAGAGCCGCTGGCCTCTTTCTAAGTCACTTCAGAAGAAATGGGAGGAACAGCATTTTATTTGATAAGAAAATGGTGGGTGGCTGGTGGTGGGGTTTTTACTATTCCCCTTCTTGTATGGCTTAGGGAAAATAAGTTTCCCCTCCAGATGTTTGAGAACAAATTGCTAGGCTTGTACCGCATACGTATGATTGAGAGAAACCGTAATCAGCAATTTTGTCTGGGAATGAAAGCTATTTTTACTAGTTGTGAAATTACCAATGTGATTGTGTGTTTCTTCTTTTAATATTGTAGCCTGGGCCTTTCATAAAATCAGGGACTAGGGCTTACATTCCATTAAAATGACAAAGGACATCTACACCTGGATGAATTATAGTACTTATAAATTGTGCAGGTCCAGTATTAAAATACTAAAGGTATGCCCCTTCCCTTTACACAGGCAGCATGGGGGAATCTGCACAGAATATACCAAAATCCTATTACTACTATGTCCCCTGCAGAAAGCATATCCGATTGCATGAAAAGTACTAGAGAACTCTCTAGAATTCAGTTACCAACCAAATTTAAACACATAGTAATGCATACAAGCATTTACAATTTCAATGAATTGCTATACAGTGGTACCTTGGTTCTCAAACGTAATCCGTCCCAGAAGTCCGTTTCAGAACCAAAGCATTCCAAAACCAAGGCGCATTTTCCCATAGAAAGTAATGCAAAATGGATTAATCCATTCCAGACTTTTAAAAACAGCCTCTAAAACAGCCATTTAACATGAATTTTACTATCTAATGAGACCATCGATCCATAAAATAAAAACAATAGTTAATGTACTGTACTATGAAATAAATAAGAGAGTATTGTAGATGATAAAAATTAAAATTACATTTTTTTCTTACCTGCACTGATGATAGTCATTGTTTAGATGGGGGGCTTTTCTCCATTTCCGCAGTCACACAATCAATCAGTAGCTGAACTGGGTTCCACAGTCACAAAAACAAATTAAACGAAAAAGCCTCAAAAACAAAAACACAAAATAAATAGCAAAAACAAAAGCGCCAAACTTAATCCATTCCGGAAGTCTGTTTGATGTCCAAAATGTTCAAAAACCAAGGTGCAGCTTCTGATTGTTGCAGGTGCCCTGGAAACAATAGCCAACAGCCACATTGGACATTAGGCTTCCAAAAGGCTTTCAAAAACCGTAACACTTACTTTCAGGTTTTAGGTGTTTGAGTACCATGGCGTTTGAGAACCAAGATACTACTGTACATAGCAAGGAGGAGTGAAAAGAGGCAAACGCCCGTGGCAAATGTACCATGCTCAGTGACTGTCAGCCACCATTTTATTTTTCCTCCAAGGAGGCAGAACAAGCGCAGGAAGACATCTCTTCAGGAGCAAAGCTCAAAAGAGGATTTGTGAAGCTTCGTGACACTTAGAAACTTCTGCTTTTGGCCAGAAATATTCTCCTCAGCTCTAGACAAATCCCCTTCGTATGATAAATCAAGGAACCCATTCTTTCTCCCCACAGCATTGGCCACTGTTTCTCTACTCCTATCGACTGTCCATAAAACATTAGGAGCCCATAAAACATCACAAAACCCTTTCAGTTAGGGCTAGCACTGCAAACTTGGCTAGTTTCATACATGGCTATGCCCATACCGTTACAATGTTTTATTCCACTCATACTGTCTGTCCATAAAACCCTTTGAGTTAGGGCTAATAGTGTGAACTTGGCTATTCCCGTACATGCAACAATGAAGTTTCCTCCCCAAATCATTACATATTTCAGTACTGTTATATGTCATTGTGAATTTGCATTTACCACCCCTCATTCACTTTTACTAAGCAGTAGCATTCATATATTAATCCTGCTAGGATTCAGCCAATGGGAATGCATTCTGAAAAAGCAAAGCGTTTGACATTAAAATTCTGTGTGATGGGATTTGAGGTTCCTTTCATCTCAACAAAGGAGGTCAAGATTTTGTCAGGATATTCTGTCTTAGATAACTTAATTTTGACAAGCTTCAATACTTCTGAAAGCTTCCTAGCCACACTTCTTTAAAAAATTATGTTGGTAAGATAAAAAAAAAATGCTGAAGATCTTAGACTTTTTAAAAATGATTGCTTTCATCCCTGCATTCCCCGGCTCCAAATTGTTGGCCATTAAATTAAGTATGTGAGTCAAGATTTGCAAGATCTACTTTACTGTATTTGTTATGTAATTCAATTTGCCCACTATTTACATGTTGGTAGCATTCATTCTCCTTCTGCCATATTTTCTAAATGAGAAAAGACCATTAACATATCTTTAGGTGTACAAAGCCAGAGGAAAAGAGGAATGGATCATGAGAGCTCTGAAGCTCATCCAAATTACACTAAGCTATACAAATCAAGTAATTTCCTCTATTCAGACTCAAATGAATAGACACACATTTCAATATGCGAGTTAAAATTCAGCTTTTTTGTGCTGGATTCTTTCAAATTCCTCTGCAGGAGGAAAGTATCACAATTACTAAGATACTGCTGGTGGTATGGTAGTGAAGTGTTTTCCTACTGGTTTCTGAACATTGCCCTTATTTTGTCCTGTATGGAAAGCTGAGGGGATTAATTAAAATGCCAGCAGAAACTCTTCTTTATTAAAATATATATTATTTCAAAATTTCTTATTCAATCATCCAAAATGCCAGATCCACCGTAGCAGCTTTAACAAAAAAGAAAGAAAAGGCATGGGTCATCATAGGGATGACCAAACTGACCACTAGCCACAATGGCCATGCTCCATTGCCAGAGGAAGCATGCATTTGAATGCCAGTTACTGGAAATTGTGATTAGGGAGAGAGCTGATGTGCTCAGGAGCTGTTTTGGGGCTTCCAATAGTAATAATAATTTATTATTTATGGGGCCACCAGGGGGCGCATTGGAAGATGGCCAACAATAACATCTCTCCGACCCACACAAGGTAATTAAGAGGCTGATATGGGAGTATGCAGCCTCCCTTCATTGCCCCAAGGGAATGGGGAACGCTGCCTTGCCTGCTGTGTCCATAATTCACCCCCAGATTCAAAAGAAGGGGGTGAGGACACTAGGCACAAAGCCCTCGGGTGGAGTCCGGCTCTCCCGGACGCTGTCTCTGATCGCGCACTGGTTTGCATCAGTTCGAAATATATAATTGGAAAAGAAGCAAATGCACATATTTCAAGTGAAGAACGGGAGTGAAGACTGCTAACTGAAGTGACCTCTGTGAAATGATTTAATGGAATACAACATGAAGAAAGTACACCAGGTTTAGTATGACGGAGCGGGACTGGATGGGGAGGGGAAAACTTTTTTTTCTTTTCTTCTATGTGATTAATCAATAACCCCTCCCCAAAAAGAACCGTCGCATAACCGACCTAAGCAGGATGATTAAAAACTGTGTGGAAATGATTTACTACCAAAAGTTTGGCTTGTGAGATCGAGAAAAAGAACAAGGGCTTTTGATGGCGCAGCAACAAAAAGGGAGTCGCCATTTTGACAGGTCTTTTTGAAAGATTCATGATCGGGAGGAGGAAGCTTTGTTTTCATATTGGATTCCTGATAGAACCTCCTCGAGGACTGAGAAAGAGAGGACAGACCTGTGAAAAGTTAAGAGTAGACAGCAAGAATGTTTTTCTTTATGGAAGCGACGAAATACGGTAGCTGTCTGAAACTGAGAGCCAGTGTGGTGTAGTGGTTAAGAGCAGTAGTCTCGTAATCTGGGGAACCAGGTTCGCGTCTCCACTCCTCCACATGCAGCTGCTGGGTGACCTTGGGCTAGTCACACTTCTTTGAAGTCTCTCAGCCCCACTCACCTCACAGAGTGTTTGTTGTGGGGGAGGAAGGGAAAGGAGAATGTTAGCCGCTTTGAGACACCTTAAAGGGAGTGAAAGGTGGGGTATAAAATCCAAACTCTTCTTCTTCTTCTTCTGAAAGATGACCCTTGGACGAACAGAAAAATCCACACAGGAATACAAATTTGTTTGAACCCGCTTATGGAGACTATCAGAGGCCACAAAGACAAAGAGAAAGGAAAAATATATGAAAACAACTAGAAGAGATGTGGAAAACAGCAAGAAAGGATTGGACAGAACTGTGAACATTATTTGGACAGATTTGTGGACTTTTAAAGCAGCAGCAACAAGAGGATTGGATCCCTTTCGGAACTTGAAATATGGGTACCCCCAACAAAAATTTAAAATTAGGCTCTGTAATTCGGAATTTATGTGATTTCATTTGATTTGATTGGTCTGTTAATAAAAATTATTTAAAAATAAATAAATAATAATTTATTATTTATACCCTGCCCATCTGGCTGGGTTTCCCCACCCAGTCTGGGCGGCTCCCAACAGAACACTAAAAACAGAATAAAACTTCAAACGTTAAAAACTTCCCTAAACAGGGCTGCCTTCAGATATCTTCTAAAAGTCACGTGGTTGTTTATTTCCTTGACATCTGATGGAGGACGTTCTACAGGGCAGGCGCCACTACCGAGAAGGCCCTCTGCCTGGTTCCCTATAACCTCACATCTCACAGTAAGGGAACGATCAGAAGGCCTTCAGAGGTGGACCTCAGTGTCCGGGCTGAATGATGGGGGTGGAGACGGTCCATCAGGTATACTGAGACCAGGCTGTTTAGGGCTTTAAAGGTCAGCACCAACACTTTGAATTGTGCTCGGAAATGTACTGGGAGCCAATGTAGGTCTTTGTACATCTGCCTGACCATTATGAGAACAGGATGCTGGACATGATGGGCCATTGGCTTCATCCAGCAGGTTTGTCTCATGTTCTTATGTAACTGAAGAAATCATTGACATGATCGCACGCTGCACCAATGCCTGTTCCATGCTCATGTCTGAAACCACCCGTCACAAAATACAAGGGGATGCATCATCATTTTATCATAGATTTGGAAGTGTTTTCAAGGGTCATCTAGACAAACTCCCTGCAATGCAGGAATCTCAACTCAAGCATCCATGACAGATGGCCATCCAACCTCTGCTTTAAAACCTCCAAGGAAGGAGAGTGCACAACCTCCCGAGGGAGACCATTCCACTGTTGAACAGCTCTTGCTGTCAGAAAATGTTTCCTAATGTATAGTCATAATCTCCTTTCTTCTAACTTGAAGCTATTGGTCTGACTCCTACCCTCTGGAACAGGAGAAAACAAGCTTGCTCCACCTTCCATGTGAAAACCCTTGAGATATTTGAAGGTGGCTATCTTATCTCCTATATGTCTCCTCTTATCCAAGCTAAATATACTCAGCTCCTTTAACTGCTCCTCATACGGCTTGGTTTCCAGACCTTTAGTCATCTTGGTTGCCCTTCTCTTTGCACCTTCCAGGAGCCAGCTTGGCGTAGTGGTTAAGAGTGGTGGACTTGTAATCTGGTGAACTAGGTTCGCTTCCCTGCTCCTCCACATGCAGCTGCTGGGTGACCTTGGGCTAGTCACACTTCTCTGAAGTCTCTCAGCCTCACTCACCTCACAGAATGTTTGTTGTGGGGGAGGAAGGGAAAGGAGATTCTTAGCCACTTTGAGGGGAGTGAAAGGCGGGGTGTCAAGTCCAAACTCCTCCTCCTCCTCCTCCTCCTCCTCCTCCTCCTCCTCCTCCTCCTCCTCTTCCTTCTTCTTCTTCTTCTTCTTCCACACATTATGTTTGCCCTGACTCTGGTATGACTGCTGCTTCCATAACACCTGCAGACTCATATGATTCCTACTCTGGAAAACTGTTTTGAGAAGTATAGGGAGTGGCGAAAAAGAGAAATGTTGGTTGCTTGAGCTTCCTCCTCATGCAACCTAGGATTGCCATACTCCAGGAAAATCCCTGACATGTCCTGGTTTTGGGGTGCAAAAATGTCATCGGGGGGAATTTTGCCTAATCTGCAAAATGTCAGGGACAACCTGGGTGCATGGCAACGTGATGGAAAAAGCAGTGGAAACAGCTCCAAACACTCAACAATTTGGGTGTGTTCCCCCAAAAAGCACGACAATTTTGCAGGTTTCAGGAATTTTACTTTTTGAAATATGGCAGCCCCAATGCAACCATTGCTGCAACTCCAAAATTCTAATATAGTTTTCAAAACACAGAGGAAAAAGCAGCACTATAATGAGGGAGGGACAGGCACAGAGCTCTGTCCAACTTTTTTTTCTGGGGGGGGGGCGCACGCATGTGACATCATGTGGTGGAAGGAGGCCCAATGGGGCCCGCCACAGCCCTGGGAACCCCAATGAGGTCCACTCTGACTGTAGGTGGGTCCAGTGGGGCCAACGTAGCCACGGGGAGGCTCGATGGAGCCTGTCGTGGTTATGGGTAGGCCCAGCGGGGCCTGCCACAAGCGGAAGAATATTGAGGAGGCTCAGCCCCCTTCCTGCATTTTTTAGGGGGCCCTCAGCCCCTTGGGCCCCCCTAGATGGCACTCCTGAAGGGAGGGTTGTAAAGCAGTGGTAGAAAATCTGTTTTGCATGAACATTCTCTGGTACAAACAGATAGTACTGAGAATGACTCCTGCCTAATACTCTTGAAATCTACTGTCAATCAGTGTAGAGAATTTGACAATGTTGAGTCTAATGAGCTACTAATACATTTCCTATGTCCCTGTAAATAATGATGCACCTTGCACAGCAACAGCAGATGGTAGCTTTCTTATCAGGACAACCCACAAGTCTTTATAAAACAGAGCATATCCTGCGCTGGCAATTCCCTCACAATCATGTGATTTTCCTATGCAGAATCTGAAAGGATAACCCAGCAGGGTTTCAACACGCTGATCCTTCCGGCAGCCTTCACATTTCCACTTGCTGCCATCCTTTGGCTCTGGTCTGCCCTCTTATATATTCAGCCAGCAGTCGGGTGATGGATTTAAACATCAGTCTGGATTGCTGCTTGTCTAAATACTACACACTGCCCACTCTGTCTCATAATCTGTTTATCGGCAGACTGTGTGTGTTGGCATTTTGTGGCTTTTGGATAGGGCTAGTGGAAATATTTGCAAATATTAATATATCAATCATACTTGCTTATCCAGCACGGGGGTGAAGTATTTGCATTTATAGGCAAACAGTGGTTTTAACATATAACCTTTCCAGCTTTCCTGTTCTACATATTTATTAAGATCATTAATCATTTGCCAGCATTTTTTTAAAAGGTCACATCCAGTCTTATACTTAAAAGGACATTGGAGATATATATATATATATATATATATATATATATATATATATATATCACCCCATTCTGTCAAAATCTGAAAGCAACACATCCGATCTCTAGAAATCATTAATTGATATTATCTCCACTGAAAAATGCCAAGCAAAATTTGCTATATGGAGGAATAGTTAGCTTGGCATAGACCTGGGAGCTAACTATGACTCCGGGACAACAAATTAGTTAATTTAAACATTTATGTCCTCAAAAGTCTCAAAGCAATAGCCTTGTGAACAAGATTAAAAGCGGAATCCAAACCGAAAAAGCATTTGAGTAAAACACAATAATTATCCAACTTAACACTTTTAGTTGGCCTCTGATTGCCCTATCAAATTTCAAGAAACTTGGGGTAAAATGTTTCCATCATAAAGTAAAGAAAATTATGATTTAAGTAAGCTAAAGGACTGCCTGATTGCAACCATTATCTTCAGATGCCTTTCTCCAAGATCCCTGGACTTTAGGTGTGTTGATTAGAAGGGAATCTTTTTAGCAGCAATGAAAATTGCTTCTTTGAGCTGCCATTTGTACTGGAAGGAAAACTCCCAATGGCAACAGCAGCTTCGGAGGATTGATTTTTCATCAGGACCACATTATGGGTAGGAAAGGGTTAAGCTCCCCCTCTCTGGCATGTTCATTCTCAATAATGACCAGCCTCCTGGCTGCTATTTGCAATTTTTAAAGAGCATGTTAAAAGCACAGCAGAATTAATGAAGCTTTGTGTGCAAGTGTTTTGATAGAAAGCACAACAGAAGTCCAGTGAAAACTGAATGCAAAAATTGAATGTGTTCCAACTGAAATAAAGAGAAATAAATTGCTCTTTTCAACTGGGCACGCTGATTGAAGAGAATGCTTACCAAGCTAGCAATTTCTCTCAGAAAACAGACACTGCTAGGTTGGGTCAATAGTTTCTGAACTTGCCTAGCAAATCTGATCATTTAATGCTCCAAATGAACTGCTTATTTTGTGGCAATTGCAAAATGTGCAATATGAATTTAGGCATCTTGCCATACCTAGTGAATCCAAGTTGGTTTGGAAATTCTCAGACTTCTGTTATCCTTAAAATCTTCTTGAGTGGGTCTCTCGTGTATCTTCTCAAATCATTGCACATCTTTCTGTTAATCATGCACCACAGAAGACTCCAAGAGAACAGCAAAAGAGTTGCTTTATTAAACAGATGATGACAGGGACAAGGGGTGCGTTCAGACCTGGAGATTACTGCCTTCATATTCCTGGTAGGGCTACAAGAGACTCTAGTGTGAAACCCTTGGGAGCTGCTGCCAGTCAATGTACATTGACTGGGTCAATGGTCTACCTTGGTAAATGGCTGGGTTGCATGGCAGGACAGAATTCCAAACAAAGATGTGCTCTCCCAATTCCATATTCCCAGCATGTTCACACTCCTGTCTCAGTGACATCTATTCTGGTTTGGTCATATCCACAGAATAGCCAAGGTCATATTCTATGGGTTGCTGGCTTCAGGCACTAGGCCTGCTGGCAGAGCAACTCTGTGTTACAAATATGTCTGCAAATATGACATGAAGGCTGGCAACATTAACCCTGCTATGTGGGAATTGCTTGTAGATGACTGCAGTGCCCGGAGACAGGTAGTCGAGTCATGTATCCATCTGTGATGCCCCAGGACTCAGGCTCGGACTTGGAACCAGAGGAGACTCAGTCAACACTGGATCCTTTGCCTCAGACATCTGAACCAAGTCCCAGTCTTCACAGGTTCCCCTACCAGAAACACCAGCTGGGCCAAGTCAGAGGCCTGAGCCTGCCCCGGCTCCCGAAGCGGGGATTACCTTGTTGCCTTCAGCTGGGCCATCACTTACAGCTGCTCCACTACCAGTTGGGTCAGGGGAGGCTGGGGCGGCCCCTGGGTTTAGTAACCCACCAGCGTCCCAAGCTGCAAAGACTAATGTCTGAGAGAAGGAGAGACCTGAACACTCGCAGGAGTGCTCACCTTTGGGTGAAACAGAGAGGTGAGTCACCGGGGGATCAGGACCGGCCTCTACCCTGACAAAGATAAAAGGCTGTCGGTCCCTGCCCCAGGTTGCGGGAGTAACATTGCTGTATGCTAGATCCTGCCTGAGATCCTGTACCTGTCTTTGCCTGGTTTCCTGCCTTGTGTCTTGCCTTGGCCCTGTCAGACTAATTCCTAGCGAAACCTTCAGATTCTGGACCAGTTCTGGACCACGTTTCACGGGTTACCCCCAGGCCCAGCACACCATAGTAGGGACACGGGTGACACTGTGGTCTAAACCACAGAGTTTCTTGGGCTTGCCGATCAGAAGGTTGGCGGTTTGATTCCCTAAAGTGGGGTGAGCTCCCAATGCTTTGTCCCACCTTCTGCCAACCTAGCCGTTTGAAAGCACACCAGTACAAGTAGATAAATAGGTACAACTGCCGTGGGAAGGTAAACAGCATTTCCATGCACTCTGGTTTCCGTCACAGTGTTCCATTGCACCAGAAGTGGTTTAGTCTTGGTGGCCACATGACCCGGAAAGCTGTCTGTGGACAAACACTGGCTCCCTCGACCTGAAACCCCATAGTTGCCTTTGACTGGACTTAAGCTTTACCTAGTAGGGATTAGAGGAGACATGACCAGTGGTAGGAGCACAGAGAGAAGATATACCATGGTGCATGTGCAGCAGCACAACTGGACGCCTTCATCTACCCCAGCTGCAACAAAACATGTCTCTCCTGCATCGGTTTCTACAGCCACAGCGGGCGCTGCGACCTTCCAATAGCTTGACCTCACCCTCAAGGGCACACTCCTTTATTGTTTCCTGAGACAGACAGGTGTCAATCTATCCTTCATGCAGTTCTATGTGTTAGGAACCAATATTGTAATGATAAACAGCACATTTCATTGGGCATGAAGGATTAGGGAAAAGACAACTTGATGAATTAAAATATCTAGAGACCATAACGTATCACAAGAGTAACTCTGGTCTATTTGGCCGATTGGCAAAATCACACACACAGTTGATCCAGATACTGCTCGTTATTTATGTAATTGGCAATTTCTCTTTAAACTACTTGGCACTCCAAAGGCAATTTATTTTGAAAACTTGGCAGACATTACAATCCTAATACCCAGCACTGGAACAGAGTTTGCTTGCACAAGCCAGCCTTGCAGATCCTATTCAATCTTTTCAATGAATGTCTCATTTTTTTGTCACTGGTACTAGCATGCCATATTTCCTTTATTGAACTCCAATTAGTGGATTTTGCCAGCCTGTTGCTTGTTTAAACATTTACACAGCAACATCAACAATGAGGTTCATTTGATATCTATAAACTTTATCAATCATATCTTTTTGTGCAAAGTGTGTGTGTGTGTGCCCGCACACAAAATTTAGCCTTTTAAAATGATAAAACTCCAAAGACCTAAGTTGCCTTTGATCTTTAAGGCTTCTTAATAAAAGCAATATATTTAGAGTGATGCTTATATATTCAAAGTTTCTGACTATCTGAATTGAGTCTCAAGGCATTGAGAATTTGCATAAATGGTCTGAATTTCCAAAATCTCTAAGTAAACACCAGCCTCTTGAAGATTAATTAGAACCTGAGTGACACCAGGGAGAAGAAACTCAAAATTTTAATAATTTAAGCATGGCTTCCTTTTTTAGCCAATAAGATGACTCATATATAAGAGAAAGTCTTAGAGTAATATGTGGATTTAGAGAGCTGACTCAAGGAATTAAAATAGCTTAAAAGATAGCATTTGCTCTTCAAGAAGAAGCAGAAACTCAGTAATACACCATGACTGACTTACTGGGTCACAAGTCACAAATATTTCTTTTCCTCCACATTCTGAAAAAAGCAGACATGAAATGCAAAGGGAATGAACCTAAATATGTTATGTGGATTTAGATAAACATGTTTTCTATTTTTATGTTTGCATGGCAAATAATATATTTTGGTGCTTTAGAAATAGCTATGCCAGTCAGCAAGAGATGTCTGAATACAAACCCATGTGTGCATTAGCATCTAAAGCCAGCTTTCCATCTTCTTAAATGTGATGCTTATCTGAGCCTTCCTGGACTGGCTGGATGCATCTTTTGATGTAAACAGGTGATGTGCCCAGGCATTTGTGGCCGCTAGTTGTTAGGCAAGCCCTCTTGATTGCAGCTGGATTAGAACCAGCAGTGACAATGCTGCACTAGAGCATTATCTGGCATATGTAAAGTAACAGAAGTTGTAGCAAGATGGAGAGAGAGGCCATCTCCTGTGGTGGTTATTGTGCCTCCTCCTGCCATACATATAAGGCCACCTTAGTATTCATGCTGTCTTGTATGTCACAGTCAGTGACGCTTTCAATTCTCCTTTGAAAACTCCTTCCTCTGTTTGCTATATACTTTCAAAATCTCCTCCAGCATTCTCTTGTTCTATATCTTTGAAAAGATGAAATCGTAAACAGTAATGGACACAACATGGCAATATAAAATACAATATACTGGGGCAGCAATGCTCAGGCCATTTATTCCACAATAGTCCCATTGATGTTAGTGGGACTGTTGGAGAAACTCTCATGCATGGATTGCTAGTTCTGCACACCACAAATCAGTCTGGGATTGGATAAATCTATTTACCATTCAGTTGACTCCCTCTTCCGAATGAATGCCCCAGCCCAGAACAAGCTACATATTCCACTATATATTCCTTTATATTCCACTCTGCTTCCAGAGAATGAAAAGTAGTTAGAGTCCCGTTGTCAGGGGAAATGAACTCAGCAATGCTAACAATGAAAGTAACAAGTGTTTGAGTTTTGTTTTTCCGACATGCTGGCAGCTTAGCAAGGTAATGATTACCAGAACATGTTAATTAACCACAGCATGTAAAAATGGCTATGTTGACTTTGCCTATGAAAAGGCAAATAGAAAACTCTATAAAAAGAGGGGAGGAAATGGCCCACCGCTTAATAAGCGGTGATCCGGGGAGTATTTGTTTATCGTTTATTTCCAAACTTTCCAGTAACTCACAAAGTGACTTATTTTACAAATATGTAAAATAATCTAATACAATATAGCACCATTAAAAGAGACCAGACCAGACCAAACACCTATCTGACATACTCTTTCCCACCTTCAGAGAGCCCATAAGCAGGGCATAGAATCAAAGAATTGCAGAGTTGCGTAGGTCATTTAAGTCCAACAATGCAATGCAGGAGCCACAATTAAAGAATCCCTGACAGATGGCCATCCAAACTTTGTTTAAAAGGTAAAGGTAAAGATCCCCTGAAAGTTAAGTCCAGTCACGAACGACACTGGGGTTGCGGCACTCATCTCACTTTACTGGCTGAGGGAGCCGACTTTTGACCGCAGACAGTTTTTCCGAGTCATGTGGCCAGCATGACTAAGCCGCTCCTGGTGAAACCAGAGCAGTGCATGGAAACGCTGTTTACCTTCCTGCCAGAGCGGTACCTATTTATCAACTTGCACATTGACGTGCTTTCAAACTGCTAGGTTGGCAGGAGCTGGGACCAAGCAACGGGAGTTCACCCTGTCACGGGGATTCAAACCGCCAACCTTCTGATTGGCAAACCCAAGGCTCAGTGGTTTACACCACAGCGCCACCCGCATCCTTAATTTCATTTGAGATTTAGAAACCTCAAATGAAGGAGCATCGACTACCTTCTAATGTCATCTACTTCACTGTTGAACAGCTCATACTGTCAGAAAGTTCCTCCTAATGTTTAGTCTAAATCTCCTTTCTAGGAGAAAACATGCCTGCTCCACTTTCACATAACAGCCTGTGATAGATCTGAACATGGTTATAAAAATCACGTCTTTATCTTCTCTTCTGCAGGCTAAGCGTACCCAACTCCCTCAACTGTTTGTCATAAGGTTTGTTGACAGTGCCAAGACTTTATGTGGCTCAGAAATGGAGAAATGTTTCTCCACTGACGCTTAAAGACCGGCTAGCTTTGTTTTTGAAAACAGCAGAAATGGCTAAACTTAGGGAATGTGTATATTTGAGAAAGAGCCACCTTTGAAGCTGTGAGCCCGGGAAGACCTGATCCCTGCCTTGCTGGCCTTTTCCCACCAGGCCTGGGAGGGCAGGGCTTTGACTGACTCCAGCTACAAAAGCTGAGATTGCTGAAGACGCTGGAGACCATCTTGGTTGTGAGTCATAGAGGACCTCCTCCCTGCCTTGCTGGCTTTTTCCACCTGGCATGGGAGGGTGGAACCCTGACTGACCGCCCAACCAACTGATTGACTCTAGCTACAAAAGCTGCTGAACAGACTCATGGGCTGTGGTGTTGTTTATGGTGTTTTGTTGGCATTTTATATTGTTGTTGATATTTATTTGTATATCTGATATTAATTTGTATATCTTTATTTTTATATATTATGATTTATGTGGCAATTGTTTCGGTTTGGTTGTGAACTTGTTGATGTATTTTATTTCTTGTGTATAACTTTTGTAATGTTTGCAGGATGTGGGTGGCACTGTGGTCTAAACCACCAAACCTCTTGGGCTTGACGATTGTAAGGTTGACAGTTCGAATCCACACAACGGGGTGAGCTCCCGTTGCTCTGTCTCAGCTTCTGCCAGCCTAGCAGTTTGAAAGCATACCAGCATGAGTAGATAAATAGGTATCGCTGTGGCATGAAGGTAAACTGCATTTCTGTGTGCTTTGGCATTTGTCACAGTGTCCCGTTGCGCCAGAAGCGGTTTAGTCATGCTGGTCACATGATCCAGAAAGCTGTCTGTGCACAAACTCCAGAGATGAGCACCACACCCCAGTCAATTTTGACTGGACTTAACCATCCAGGGGTCCTTTACCTTTTACCTGTAATGTTTGCAGTTATGTAAATTGTGTTATGTTGTAAGCCACGTTTAGCATTATGGAAAGGTGGCACACACAAAAAAGGATGATGATGATGATGATGATGAAATACAAAGTAGATATTTTTACCAATGACTGGCTTTCATTTATTTCACAAACAAAAAAGCAGGTAGAATCTAGACGGTGATAAATAGAAAAGTTTCTCCCTTGCTGCGAGTTACAATTTTATAAAATGGTGAATATAATCTTATTAGGTGATGCATATACACCATGTTACTTTATCTAAATGACAAACCTTTGCTGTTAGTTATGATTTGTTGTTGTTGTTGTTTAGTTGTTTAGTCGTGTCCGACTCTTCGTGACCCCATGGACCAGAGAACGCCAGGCACCTCTGTCCTCCACTGCCTCCCGCAGTTTGGTCAAACTCATGCTGGTCACCTCAAAAACACTATCCAACCATCTCGTCCTCTGTCGCCCCCTTCTCCTTGTGCCCTCCATCTTTCCCAACATCAGGGTCTTCTCCAGGGAGTCTTCTCTTCTCATGAGGTGGCCAAAGTACTGGAGCCTCAGCTTCACAATCTCTTCTTCCAGTGAGCATTCAAGGCTGATTTCCTTAAGAATGGAGAGGTTTGATCTTCTTGCAGTCCATGGGACTCTCAAGAGTCTCCTCCAGCACCATAATTCAAAAGCATCAATTCTTCGGCGATCAGCCTTCTTTATGGTCCAGCTCTCACTTCCATACATCACTACTGGGAAAACCATAGCTTTAACTATACGAACCTTTGTTGGCAAGGTGATGTCTCTACATCTCAAGATGCTGTCTAGGCCTGTCATTGCCCTTCTCCCAAGAAGCAGGCGTCTTTTAATTTCGTTAGTTATGATAGTACAGTTTTAATCATTTTTTTTATTCTCCTCCCTCATATGCTAAACTTATAATAAAATCAGAGGGATTTTTTTAAAAAGCGTACTTATCAAATAAAGGCTACCATAGGAGAAAGAATTTGCTTGGATGGTTTGAGATGGAAAAGCTCCTCTAGGCCAAGAAAAAAAAATATGTTTTTGAAGACAGGCTGCATTAAAGAGCTATAATTTGCTTGGATGATTTGGGATGAAAAAAGTATTCTAGGCCAAAAGGAGAAATGTGGTCGAGGTCTTGGAAGGTGGAATATACCCACTGCAAAATGCAAATGATTATTGTCAGTTTATATATAATCCGAGGAGGCGGGTTTAATTCATATGTTCCTTTAATTTTTAAAATAATTATAAAAGAAATCCACAGATCACAGTAGGATAATCTCAAAAAAAAAAAAAAAAACCCTCTATGAACTTAAAGCTTAATCAATCTGTAGGGGGGGAAATGCTAAATACTTGAACCAGTCCAGAGTTTGACATGCATTCAGATGTTCTCATAGGCTCTGTGGGTTTTCCTATTCATGTGGATAGAAGATGTGTTCTTTGGAGTTCCCACACATTAGAAATTGTTGGGTTGGGTCAAGTGCCAACAAACGTTTGCCAGCCGCACTATTTGCCAACAAGCTAAGTATTTTCCTTGAAACATACTACACCGGTGGAGGTAATAACTCCTATGATCTCTATGCATAAATTATAGGAAGCCCGATGTACCTCTGAACATTATAGCCAAATGTGGCCAGATGGATGGTCCTATTACATTGTTTCTAAATAGGAAGGAGTGGTCACTTATTAAATTGCAGTCAATAAAAATGGCACAATGCAGTTTTTGTCCCAAGCACTGAAAGCTGGCTAAGTTGAGAAGAGGATGGCGATGCATTATGAAATGGCTCAGGATCAATGGCTATTAATTTAAGAGCGGAACACGAAACAGTTTATGTTGTTATGTGGGATAATTACCATTTTCAATTAACTGACATTTCACACAGCTTGGGGACTATAGTGAGACAATAACCCTCAGCACCTAATCTCAAGTCTGCTGTTAGCCGAGCCTTTTGTCAATAGTCCTGTGGTCTTATTTCAATGCCAAACCCAATATCCTGTGAGCAATTACTTCCATTGTCATAAAATACCGAGAGCTATACAGGAACGCGGTTCAAATTAAGTTCACACAAGGATCACTTTGACAAATAGAACTACTCATACTAACTTTTCTTTAAAAGTGAATATCTAGGACCCTGGATGAGGAGCAATGCAATAGCTAATGTGTAGGAGGAGATAATTGAGACTGAAAGCGAAAAGACCAAGCTCCAAAGTTTGAGCTTCTAGTTCATTGTATAATATTTATGAACTGTGCTTTTCAGTGAAAATTGGGGTCTCTTTTGGACTAAATTTTTAATTTAGTACTGAATGGCCTACAGCACCCACACATTTCTGGGGTATACACTTAATATGTTACATGTCCTGCTCTGGGTTAATTTAATGACATTTTACTTGCCAAATATAATTGTTGTTGTTGTTGTTGTTGTTGTTGTTGTTGTTGTTGTTGTTGTTGTTGTTTAGTCGTTTAGTCGTGTCCGACTCTTCGTGACCCCATGGACCAGAGCACGCCAGGCACCTCTGTCCTCCACTACCTCCCGCAGTTTGGTCAGACTCATGTTTGTGGCTTCGAGAACACTATCCAACCATCTCATCCTCTGTCGCCCCCTTCTCCTTGTGCCCTCCATCTTTCCCAGCATCAGTGTCTTCTCCAGGGAGTCTTCTCTTCTCATGAGGTGGCCAAAGTATTGGAGCCTCAGCTTCACGATCTGTCCTTCCAGTGAGCACTCAGGGCTGATTTCATTAAGAATGGATGCGTTTGATCTTCTTGCACATAACAATAAAGAGACCAGATATATATCAGGTCAGAAATGGAGAATGTTCATTTTTCCAAGTAGACTTCAGTGCTTGTCTTTTTAGAAGACATCTGAAGGCAACCTTGTATTGGGAGGTTTTTAATGTTTGATGTTTTATTATGTGTTGGAAGCTGCCTAGAGTGGAGGGAGCAACCCAGCCAGATGGATGGGGTATAAAAATATATTATTATTATGGTCCCAAACTCCTAAGGTCTCGGTCTCTCTCTCTCTCTCTCTCTCTCTCTCTCACACACACACACACACACACACACACACAGAGTGATGATGCTTCAAAATCATTATCATATTGAAGATATAAAGCTGTACAGCCAAACAATTTTAAACTTAAACTTATGATTTCAATTGGCATGCTTACATTCCTCCTACTGAAATCAGTGAAGGTTTAAGACAGGAATGCTATGCTCACTTACCTGGGACTAAGATCCATAATGAACATAATGGGGATTACTTCTGAGTAAGTACATATGCTTGTGCTGTAAAATAAGTTAACTTGGATTGGATTCTGCCTGGGTTTTGAAAGCAGGTGTTGTGGCAAATATAAAGGGCTCATCCAGACTTCATTTTGTGTTGCATTTCAAGACACAGTTTTGTGTTTTAAAGCTTTTCCCCTCCCCCAGCAATTTCCCTACAAAAACCCACTCTTTGAAATTTGCTCCAATTCAGTGGTAATCTGCAGAAAACCCAAATTTCCATTTGTTTTGATTCAGTGTTTTCACAGGGAAAGCACCAGGAGAGAGAGAGAGAGAGAGAGAGAGAGAGAGAGAGAGAGAGAGAGAGAGCTCGGAGATGGTGCTTTAAAGCACAGACCTGTGTCTAAAAAACACGGAGCAAAAGTATGGATGAGCCCTAAGCTACTAATGTGGCAGATCAAATAGCAATGGCATGGAATACAGCAGAGATTGCAAAGTGATGGATGTAGAATCATTCCATGAAAGGTGAGGAAATCCATCTCTTTTCCTAAAGGTCTCTCTCTCTCTCTCTCTCTCTCTCTCTCTCTCTCTCCCCTCTCACACCCAGTGTAAAACTGTTGCTTTTGAAAGTGTCATCTCCGAGGCAGTTCAAATTTGCATTGCATTTGAACTTGATTTTAGCCTTCATCATCTTGTTTTTATTGGCTTTTGGGGTTTGTGCAAGCAGAAGCTGCTCGTGCAATGAGGTTTTCCCATCCCTCCTCCCCACCGCTGCCTCTTTTGCTTTCCGAAAGCTTTTCCCGTTGGGTGGGGGACCTTCCTGAAAGCTTTGGGATGCTGCGGTGGCAGGCTGGAATTAGAAGGGGTGTGTGGAGAAAATTAGCTGGGGCCATTTGCTCAAGATTCATCCTCCACACATACACACACCTATGCCACTGTGCAGAGATCTGTGTTTAGCTCCTTGTGACCCAAGTTGAATTGAGCAATGTTCTTTTCCTTGTCAATGCTTTGCCGCAATGTGCTCCCACCTTTTGAGTTTGTGAAGGCCCTTTCTACACTTTCTGAACTCCTCCTGTTTTCCACCAATTTATGCAGTTCTGGCTCTCTCTGAGGTTAATTGCTGCCTGTTAATTTTCCGGTGTATTTGCAGTGTTCTCGACGGTAGCTTTTCCTCAAAGGATTTCTACGTTTGCATTTGTATTCAAGCATTTCATTTTCTCCTATCTGAGTTCCTATAATTTATTTGCTGCCTGTTATTAATTGCTACTCCCCAGACCTGAACACATTATGGCTTTCTATCTGCTACTGTTTTGCTTGTTTTCTTCTTTCCACCCCTAGGTATATAAAACTTCAATCTTTCTTCCTTTTGCAGTTTTGCTCTCTCTTTCTCCAATAGTAATATTATTATTCTTCCTCATGGACTATTGCAGATCTTACCTTCTTTTGGGGATTTTTTTACATTACTCATAGAAATTTGTCTGTTTTGGTGTATCTTCTCTCGCAAAGTCTATATATTTTTATTTCCATGTACCTGTCAAACAAACTCTCATTTCCCCAGTGTTCTAATAGTTGCCCTACATTTTGCCTTTAGCTACAAACGGTAACAAAATTTGGTTGAACAGAACTTGTTAAGTATCTTTTTATTATAATAGATACAAATAGACTGCATAAGAGATCTAAAAGGTATGGCTGTGCACACACACATACACTTCCTGATCCAGTTGTCTAATTAATTAATTAACCCTAATTAAACATGCAGTTAGGAAGGTGAAGGAGAAGGAGATGCTGCCTGAGCAAAGAGGTAAATTCTGCTCAATAGTGAGCTCCCGTCTTTCGGTCCCAGCTCCTGCCCACCTAGCAGTTCGAAAGCACCCCCGGGTGCAAGTAGATAAATAGGTACCGCTTTATAGTGGGAAGGTAAACGGCGTTTCCGTGTGCTGCGCTGGTGCTGGCTCGCCAGAGCAGCTTCGTCACGCTGGCCACGTGACCCGGAAGTGTCCTCGGATAGCGCTGGCCCTCGGCCTCTTAAGTGAGATGGGCGCACAACCCTAGTCGGACACGACTGGCCCGTACGGGCAGGGGTACCTTTACCTTTACCTTTTAGCATCTTCCCTAGTGTGAAGCAACCCCTACCCTCCCTTACGGCAACTGCTGTACAACAGTCCTGCTTTTTAGAAACCTTGAATTGCTCCAGGTGGGCTGGCTTAATGTGGGACAATTCAGAGCTATCTCATTGCAATCTGGTTCAGTATCTGGCCTTTGGCCAGATTGGCTGCAAAGGTAAAAGGCAGGACCCCTGGACGGTTAAGTCCAGTCAAAGACGACTTTGGGGTTGAGGCGCTCATCTCACTTTTCAGGCTGAGGGAGCTGGCGTTTGTCCACAGACAGCTTTCCGGGTCATGTGGCCAGCAGGACTAAACCACTACTGGCGTACGGAGGACCATGATGAGTGCCAGAGCACACGGAAACTCCATTTACCTTCCCACTGCAGCGGTATCTATTTATCTACTTGCAATGCTGTGCTTTCGAACTGCTAGGTTGGCAGAAACTGGGACAGAGCAACTGGAGCTCACCCCGTCGCGGGGATTCGAACCGCCGACCTTCCGATTGGCAAGCCCAAGAGGCTCAATGGTTTAGACCACTGCGCCACCTGCATTCCTAGATTGGTTGCACTACGCCAATAAATAGACAGCTCTGTTACAAATGCTTTAAGAGAAGTAACATTCCCTTATGTTTTCTTCAGCATATTTTTAGTTGGTTTGTTATGGATCACAAATTTCGAATGCACCACACAACATTTTAGTGATGATCTGTCATTGATTAGATCCTTTCAAAGTTAACATTTATTTTGTTTCTGTTCAGCAACTCCCATCTGATCATGAGATGAATGTTTGAACGAATAAGTTGATAAGATGTCGTCATGCATACACCTTGAGCCAGAATAATGGGTAATTAGTGTTCTTTAATATGCATCAAAGAACACTAATTACCTATTATTTATCTAGCATTAGAACAAGTCAATATGGATCTGATGCTTTAGGAAGTGTTTGTAGAGATAGTGCAGTAAACAATGACACTGATATTGTGAAGTGATTGATAACGTTCATAAAATTAATTCTAATTTCCTTTTGATGATGCAAAACAGTCATGTGATGCTTTTTAATAGACAACATACATTCCTACAAATTAATATTAGTTAAATATTAATATTAGTTAAATAGCTTTTTCCTTTAATGAAGGGATACCACACTTATATGTTAAAGGTATATTCAGTTTAGGGATGCGGGTGGCGCTGTGGGTTAAACCACAGAGCCTAGGACTTGCCGATCAAAAGGTTGGCGGTTCAATTCCCCGGGGGGAGCTCCCGTTGGAAAGAGGCAGTCCCTGCTCCTGCCAACCTAGCAGTTCGAAAGCACGTCAAAGTGCAAGTTGATAAATAGGTACCCCTCTGGTGGAAGGTAAACGGCGTTTCCATGCACTGCTCTGGTTCGCCAGAAGTGGCTTAGTCATGCTGACCACATGACCCGGAAGCTGTACACCGGCTCCCTCGGCCAATAAAGCGAGATGAGCGCCGCAACCCCAGAGTCGGTCACGACTGGACCTAATGGTCAGGGGTCCCTTTACCTTTACTATATTCAATTTGGACGGCAGTTTGCTGACTACATATAGCCGATACACCGTAAACTACAACTGGAATCAATGGATTTGCACAGCTTCCTGTGTGGAGGTTTGCAACCTTCTTTAACTAGGACTTCCCGTATTTCCTCATAGTCCTCCACACATCTCCAATCTTAGTGATCTGTATTTCAGTGCTGTATTATAAACCTGCATTATTATCCCCCTAATACAGGGCTCAGCAACCTAAGGCCCATGGACCAGAAGTGACCCATGGAGGTCGTTTGACCAGCCCATGACCTGCCCCCAAACCGAACTGCCTGCTCGCATGCTGTGCTAAACCGGAGCAGCGCGGCGCGGGGACTCGCCTCCCATGGTGCCGGAAATCGCGGGTGCAGTCTGGCTCATGGAGGGATCTCCACAGGACTGATCCAGCCCAGGCAAGATAAACCTTGCTGACCAATGCCCTAATAGCTCAGTTGGTTAGAGTGTGGCTCTGATAATAGCAAGGTTGCAAGTTCAATCCCTGTATGGGACAGCTCCATATTCCTGCAATGCAGGGGGTTGGCTTAGATGATCCTTGTGGTTCTTTCCAGTGCTACAGTTCTATGATTCAAAAACAGATTGAGTGCTCAGGCTGATAGAATTTTGGCTTGTCTAATGCTGTCTTCTGAAATCTCAGTTTAGCTATGAATTCACCCAGCTGATAGCTCAGTCTTGCAATCGTTACAGTATATTACACTTTATTACAGTGGTACCTCGGGTTACTTACGCTTCAGGTTACATACGCTTCAGGTTACAGACTCCGCTAACCCAGAAATAGTGCTTCAGGTTAAGAACTTTGCATCAGGATGAGAACAGAAATCGTGCTCCGGCGACGCGGCGGCAGCGAGAGGCTCCATTAGCTAAAGTGGTGCTTCAGGTTAAGAACAGTTTCAGGTTAAGTACGGACCTCCACGAATTAAGTACTTAACCCGAGGTACCACTGTATATGCAAATTGGGGAGGAGGAGTTTTCTGAAAATGCTAAGGCATGTTCAATACAATATAATATATGGCATTTGTAAGTGGGGTCTCCCATGTTGGCAACGAGACATGAAGCAAAACATATTCTAAGCCAGGAAGTAGGAGTAGCTGTGCAACTGCAAGGTTCTCAAAACTGGGATCACGATGTTTGCTTTACACCTTATTAAAGCACGTCTGATCCAAGGTAGGTTTTGATACAAAATGTTCTGTTGAAATCTCTGCCTGAGGGAGCTGCAGTCTAACAAGCAAAATGCTGTGAATTGTTTTCCCACCCTCCCTGCTTGACAATGGGCAGAACTGCCGCTTGCAACAAACAGCCTTTTTATGTTGTTTGATATGTGGCTTAATTGGTAATCATTGCTTTACAGGACGAAGGCATTTTTTATAATGATGTTGATAAATGTTAACACTTCTCTGGTGGCTCTACATACTCGCTTTTTAAAAATGAACAATTAGGAACAGAGGAAACTGCCTTCTACAAGCTGCCCATCTTGCCCTGTGTTGTCTTCTGCTCTGCATGGCAGAAGTTCTCCAGGGTCTTTCTCGTCATGTGATACACCTGATCCTTTTAAGTGGAGATGTAAGGGATTGAACTTGAAAGCATATGCTTCATTGGAGATGACAAGGTTTAGGAGGCAGCATCACACCCTTCCAGCAGAAGGAAACAGAGGAAAAATGTGTGAATGCTGATAGCAGCATGTAACAGACCTGGCTGCCAGTCCATATCTGGTCCTCTTCTCCTACTGCTTTAAAGTTAGAGTGAACCAAATACAGTGGTACCTCAGTTTTTTAATGTCTCCACTGATGTACATTTCAGTTTTCAAACACTGTAAACCCAGAAGTAAATGCTTTGGTTTTCGAACATGCCTCGGAAGTCAAACATGCCACGCAGCTTCCACTGAGTGCGAGATCCTGAGGCCTAGCTGTTGGCTATTGAGTTTTTGGTTTTCGAATGTTTCAGAACTTGAATGGTCTTCCAGAACAGATTACGTTCGAAAACTGAGATACCACTACATGCATCCAGACCAAAGTTCAACGACAGCAAGATATTATATATATTAAATCAAAGTTTAAGCTTTGGATTTTATGATAGCTCGAATATCCAAACAAGGTGTAGAATAAGGTTGGGGAACAGGGGTGCCAAGTATGGGGGGCTCTGGGTGTCTGAGCACCCACAAAAAAATTGTTGTGGGTGCTCAGCACCCACACCGCAGGGCCCCCACACAACTTCTGAGGTGTCACAAGGCCTCAGACAGCATCTCTGAGGCCTTGGAGACGCTTTCTGAGGCCTTCTGAGATCTAGGAACCTGAGTGCCACCAGAAGTCAGGTTTGGGAGTCCTGGAAGGTCTCAGACACTATCTCTGAGGTCTGAGAACCTGACTTCTGGTACCAGTGGAAGTCAGGTTCCAAGGCTGAGGGGTGTGCGTGATGTCATGGCATCACGCACGCTGGGCACCCATAACCTGGGGTCCAAATTGGCTCTCCTGTTGGGGAATAAGGTTGGGGAATAGCTAGTTAGGCACCAATTTCCATCAGCCTCAGCCGGATTAATCAAGGATGATGGGAGCTGTAGCCCAACATTTGGAAGGACATAGTTCACCACCCTAGGCCTAGAAAACATTTCTTATCCAAAATCAGTTGCATTGCCTGAACTGCTTCTTATTTTGGAGCTTCTTCAGTTAATCCAAACACTTAAAAAAATGCACCAGGCAAAATATACGATTGGCACATTATGTTAGTTATCCTGGTTGTAGTGCTTCTGTCCTGCTTTTTTTTTTTAACATTCCTTTGGCACTGCATTAACTGTTGCATTGTGGGACTGTGACTTTTTTAATTGCCAAAACTGTCTTGATGTGCTAGATTTTATTCCCACCAGCGGGCATGGTGTAACCCAAAAATGGATGTCACCAGACATCAAGTGTGCTGCCTTGCCCCTGTGACTGAGGGAGTTGGGGCTGTGTGACATGTACACACCATGCACACATGCCACAGGGCATGCTGACATCACACACTGTGGGGTGTGCTGATGTGTCGTGCGCATGGTGTGCAGCTTGCGTGCATGATGCAAGCATGCCCCGCATGCATGGTGCATGGCCGCCATGGAATTTTGAGAGGATCCTGCCCCCTCCTTGAATATTTGAGGGGCCCTTAGCCCCCTGGCCCCCCTAGATTAACCCCCTGTTGGACACACTTTATATGCATGCATACTCCTTTCAGTTTCCATGTGATTCACCCAGGAGAACACTGCCCCAAACACTGATCTATCAAAGCAGCAGAAAGTGACTTTTATGCTATGTTAAAGATTGCATAAAATGTGAAAGTTATCAAGTAGGGAAACTTCAGGAAAATGGAACAAAGTGCTGTCTGAATGCAGCCAATCATCCAATCACAATAAACAACAGCAATATGCCATATACAGAGGTGGTACTTGCTCACCTTTTGTTCTAGGGCACCTCATCGTTTAGCATTTGAAATGTCTAGCACACCATAGTTTCTGGATCTGGTATTTATGTAGAAAATATTAATTCCTAACTGAACTGATATGATGGCATAACATCCGAGCTTTGGCATTAATGAATGTCAACCCGATAATGTGCTAATTTCAACTCTGGCATCATGAGGTTGGCAAGTCAAAGGGTTAATAGCTGAAATATAAAAAAGAAGCTATTGCAGCGTTAATAGGTAGTATTTAAATAGATGTTTAATCGGGGCAGTTATGTGGTAATGGCACCAATTAATCAAGAAGCGAAAACACATTCACCTTAAAACAAACCCAAACCATTAAGTTCTGAAGGAGATTAATTGTGTTCATCAAAAACAACAGCGGAATCAAATTATTAGCAGGACAATGTCAAACTGTCTCTCTTCATAGATGAGGTCTATCTCCAATTGCATTAAGATTTTCCCTTCACTCAATAACATGGGCTGTGGGCTGGGTGGCACTGTGGTCTAAACCTCTGGGCCTCTTGGGCTTGCTGATCAGAAGGTCAGCAGTTTGAATCCCCACGGCAGGGTGAGCTCCCGTTGTTCTGTCCCAGCTCCTGCCAACCTAGCAGTTCGAAAGCATGCCAGTGCAAGTAGATAAATAGGTACCACTGCTGCAGGAAGGTAAACGGCATATCTGTGCGCTCTGGTTTCCATCTCAGTGTCCTGTTGCGCCAGAAGCAGTTTAGCCATGCTGGCCACATGACCCGGAAAGCTGCCTGTGGACAAACGCCGGCTCCCTCGGCCTGAAAGTGAGATGAGCGCCGCAACCCCATAGTCATCTTTGACTGGACTTAACTGTCCAGGGGTCCTCTACCTCCCCCCACCCCTTTTAAACATATCTTAGCTGTAAGTTGTGACTTACATGCCTCATGTCTTCATTCTGGGGCAAGGTGAGCCCTCAGCTGGTAGTGTCCTTTGGGGACTGTACCATTTAACAATGCTGTGTGCGGTGGAAACTTAACAATACTTCCCCCATTTTGTTTGTCTTTGTTTTAAATCTACCTGTAGGAAACCAGTACATCCCTGAAGTGCTAGTGTTCTGTGTGCCAGAAATTTCTCTCTTTTTGCTTTGAGAAGAAGGAATGTCTTCACCTTCACCTGAAACCAGAAAGCCTGTGTGCACATTGGAGCACAGCTGCTGAATGAGACCCAATGTTTCATCCATAAAAAAATAATATTGCAGAACTGGAGCAACATAAAGACCAGGGCTTTTTCCCCCCCAGACAGAACTCACCGGAACTCAGTTCCAGCACCTCTCAGTTGGGCGCCATTGCCATTATAAGAGAATAAGGGAGGCATTCATGTTGAGTTCTGGCACTTCTTTTTCAGAAAAATAGCACTACTAAAGACCCTTGGGACCAATGTTTTGATGTGTGAAAGTATAAAAGCATATTTGGAAGTACATTTTGTGTCAAATCCTTGTGCATCATTCAGCACAGACGGAAACTAAGCTTTATAATGTGCAACGTGAGGGGCACAGATGGAACTTGGGCAAAAATAAGGAGCACAATAGACCTTACTTAAGACTGGAGAAATTGGTGCCTATATAATTGCAATGGCATTTAGGTTTTGCTGTGAAAATTCTTCTTTAAAAGCACTAGTACAAATTATGCCTCACCAACTGAGGTTTATTGTTTGTGCTGATTCTCTGGAGAACTCACGTTTAACGCTTCCCCCTTCTGCACACATTAGAGAAACATTTTAATATAAGGATATATTGGTTTTGCAATAGTCCTTCATTGCCATGCTAATTTCTATCTGGAGCAATTTAGAATTGTGTTTGGGAACACTAACAACTAGCAGAAATGGGAGCAGAGACAATAGTAATTTTCTAAAGACAATATGAAATGCTGCCTGGTCAGCTGAGTACATATTGTTGCAGACCTGGGGTAACAGATTTTGGGGGTGCAAGGGCACCCCAAACTGCTAGAGTTAGTGAATGTTAGAAATTTATAAAGGGGTAAAATTTAGCTGTTTTTTGGAGTATGAAGGGAAGATGCCAGGCATTGGATTTAAAATACAGGCTGAACCAGTTCTCCTGTTCAGGAGATTGCTGATAGCAATACCATTCTTCTTCTTCTTCTTCTTCTTCTTCTTCTTCTTATTATTATTATTATTATTAATTATTATTAATTATTATTAATTATTATTAACTTATTATTTGTACCCCGCCCATCTTGCTGGGTTTCCCTAGCCACTCTGGGCGGCTTCCACAGAGACCAAAAATACACTAAAATGTCACACATTAAAAACTTCCCTGAACAGGGCTGCCTTAAGATGTCAGGTAGCTGTTTATTGCTTTGACATCTGATGGGAGGGCGTTCCACAGGGCAGGCACCACTACCGAGAAGACCATCTGCCTGGTTTCCTGTAGCTTTGCTTCTCGCAATGAGGGAACCGCCAGAAGGACCTCAGCGCTGGACCTCAGCGCCCGGGCAGAACGAACACAAGATAAAACAAGATAAAGAAGGTAAAGGCAAAGGACCCCTGGACAGTGAAGTCCAGTCAAAGGCGACTATGGGGTTGTGGCGCTAGGTTGGCAGAAGCTGGGACAGAGCAAAAGGAGCTCACCCCATCGTGGGGATTCAAAGCGTGACCTTCTGATTGGCAAGCCCAAGAGGCTCAGAGGCCCCGATTTCCCAACAGAAGCACAACCCTGGGTGGACACCTGGAATTTTGCTGCTGCTTGGCAGATATTAGGGGTGGCGTTCAACCTTGGTAGTACTATTGCATTTTGAGTTAAAGAAATCCTTGTGCAGCATTCAACACAGACTGAAATTAAGCTTTATAAGGTACAGTGTGATGGACACAGATGGAACTTAGAAGGAACACAATAGACTTTCCTTAAGACTAGAGAAATTAGTGCCCATATTATTGCCATGATGTTTAGGTTTTACTGTGAAAATTCTTCTTTAAAAGCACTGCTACAAATTATACCTTCCCAACTGAGGTTTATTTTTGAGTTGATTCTCTAGAGAATTCACATTTAATGCTTTCCCCTTCTGCACACAATAGAAAAACATTTTAATATTAGAGTATATTGACTTTGCAATAGTCCTTCATTGCCATGCTGAGTTCTATTTGGAACAATTTAGAATTGTGTTTGGGAATGCTAACAACTAGCAGAAATGGGAGCAGAGACAATTTTGTAAAGACAATATGAAACGCTGGCTAGCCAGCACAGCTTCTAAACATTTCAATGAGAGAGAGAAATTAACCAATTGATATTAGCCAGGAGATAATGTGAACAAGTGGTCGTGTGTGGCATAAGCTGTTTATAGTATGCATAGCTCACCCATACCAAAATCACATGATGTGTAATGAAAGTATCAGACGGAGGCATTATGCCTCTGAATTCCAGTTGCTGGGAATTGCAGGTGGGAAAACTGGTGTAGTGCTCAAGTTTGTGGTCTTCCCACAGGCATCTGGTCAGCCACTGTGAGAACAGGATGCTAGACTACATGGGCCATTGGCCTGATCTACCGGGCCCATTTTATGAGAGCCAGCTTGGTGTAGTGGTTAAGAGCGGTAGTCTTGTAATCTGGTGAACTGGGTTTGCATCCCCGCTCCTCCACATGCAGCTGCTGGGTGACCTTGGGCTAGTCACACACTAGTCTCTCAGCCTCACTCACTTCACAGAGTGTTTCTTGTGGGGGAAGAAGGGAAAGGAGAATGTTGGCCGCTTTGAGACTCCTTCGGGTAGTGATAAAGCGGGATATCAAATCCAAACACAATTTAAAAAGGATATTGATAACCTTAAATGTGTGCACAGGAGGGTGGCCAAGATTATCAAGGGTCTGGAAACCAAGCCTTATGAGGGAGCTGAGTATGTTTAGCCTGAATAAGAGGACAGTGGGAGGAGATATGACAACCATCTTCAAATATCTCAAGGTCTGTCACATGGAAGATGAAGCAAGCATGTTTTCTCCAGCTCTGGAGAGTAGGACCCAAACCCATGGATTCAAGTTACAAGGAAGGAGATACTGACTAAGTATCAGGAATAACTTTCTGATGTAAGAGCTGTTCAACAGTGGAATGGACTCCCCTGGAGGTTTCAAGCAGAAGTTGGATGGCAATCTCTCACAAATGCTTTAGTTGAGTTTCCTGCATTGCAGGGAGTTTGACTAGATGATCCTCAGAGTCCCTTCCGATTCTACAGTTCTATGATTTTATGAATCATATCTGAGGTCTTCTAGGCAAACACTGCATGGCTTTAGTCAAGAGGGGTACCAATGTGATGCCTTCAGATGTCATTGGGCTCCAACTCCCATCCTCCCTGACCATTCGCTACACTGCCTGGGCTGATGGGAGTTGGATTTCAACAACATCTGGAGGACACATTTCCTATCCTTCATCTAGCTCAGCTTTTCTCAATCTGTGGGTCCCCAGATGTTGTTGAACTACAACTCCCATCACCCCTAGCTAGCAAGGCCAGAGCTCAGGGGTGATGGGAGTTGTAGTCCAACAACATCTGGGGACCCACAGGTTGAGAACCGCTGATCTAGCTGGTCAGGTTTCGCATCCCTTAATCATCTGCTTTGCCAGGAAGCTAAGAAGTAGCTGCCCATAAGAGAGTGACAAACCATTTTTAATCTACTTTTCACAATGGCAATAAGTATATGTAATTTTTCATCATGTGCACATTTAGGAACATGATCTGAATACATACAGGTCTAAAAAAAAAATCTATCCAGGTGCGGTTGTCCTTAATAACAAAATGGTCACAAATGAATGTGGAGTTATGTGCACCTGCTGAAATATGTGCTAGATTGTGGGTGTTATGTTTTCTAAAATGTCCTTGCAAGTGAACAGATCTAACCAATTTATACAGGGCTCCTAACAAAATGGGATGCATATTTCACAATATTATTGGCCAAAAGCCTGCTGAATATTCCTTGTTTGGTGGGACTGCCACACTTCCAACTTGGTCATCAAAGACTTTAACGGAACATTATTAGGCATGTTTAGGAATTCACCTTGAAAGGCTTGTATCACTTAACTTTGGTAATCTACATTGTGCTTTGTATGTTCAGAAGCAGTGCTGGCAATCCAACATTTTTGTATTGTCGTGCTCATTAATTTCAATGGGTCTGCTCTGAGTAGGAGTCAGTTAAAGATACCCCTATATGTTCATTCTGGTGCCTAATCAATGAAATGGTACATCACAAATGTGTATGTTAAACAGACATATACATTTTTAAGTGGAATCATTATCTGCTTATAATGATCACGTTCCTTAAACAAGTAATAACTTTCTTAAATTACCCCTAATTCCATTTAAGTATCTTCTCATACTCAAACCATAGTAGCAAAGGGTGTAAAACGGCACGGTGGATGATCTATGAAAATTGTTGTGTGTTTTTTTATTCTGGAAGATATTTTAAAATTGACTTGTGCTACTCTAAGTTGTTTTTCTCTACTCAGTATTATCCTTGCTTTTTCAGCTGCTAAGTTTTATACTAGGGGTGTGCACTGGCCACAAGATGTCTCTATATGTAGCATCTGGAAGCAACCCAATCTGTTTTGCCAATTTGATTTGTTGATTTGGTCCAAATCACATCTGTGAAATCCAAAACTTTGTCCTCTCCCCATACCTACTGCATTGGAGAGTGATGCAATGGCTACAACACCCCCCCCCCTTTTTACAGAAGTAAATGAAATTTGCAGGTAAAGGAGCCTCTCTAGAGTAGAATAAGCTTGCCAAATTTCAGGCAGATCCATCTAGACAGTTTTATGGAGGAAACTGTTGAAATAAATTGCTAAGATGAGTCTCTCTCTCTCTCTCTCTCTCTCTCTCTCTCTCTCTCTCTCTCTCTCTCGTCAGAATTGGATGAAATGTTCAGGTCTGCTTGCCCCATCTGAGGGGATGAGACCTGCTGACTTTCAGAACGGTAGCTGCAGCAGTTCTAACACAAGGGCAGGCATTAACATTTGGGGGAGGATACAGCAGAAATCACTTGAACCTCCCTAGTGTTTTGTGGACAATCAGTCTGAAAACTGGTGACATGAGAGAAACATGCTCCTGGCTACGTGGGTAGTAACAGGCTGTTAGTGAGAAACACAATTGGGAACTAAGTTTAAGCGACGTGCAGTCTTAGATTATTATTATTATTTTCCTCTTCTCTATTCATGGTTTATTGTCTACATGATTTTCTCCTACTCCTTCCTATTTCTTTTTCTTTTTGCATATCAATGGAGAAGCTAATGATTGCAATCAATGTAGCTTGCCTACCTATGTAACAAAGGAAAACTGACCTGTATAGTATCCCTCTGTGCTTTGATTAAAGGGACAGTTTAAAAAAGTGTGTGTTTGTATATATTCCTTTGGGACTTAGAAGACAGATGTATAAGAAATCTAGTACATCAGAGACAAAGAAAGGGAAAAAAGTACAAACCAAGTCAATAGTGCATGAGCCAGCAAAGTTCTGATATGCTACCTAACAAGGATGAAAGAAATCCTTTATACCTTCTGAGGACTATCCAATTTCTTCCCTCAAGCAGCAAAACACACATATACACTTTTAACCTAAATGACCTGCTTGTCCTCTAATAACTGTATCATTTTACTGTGGAATAATATGGTCCAAATTGTTTCTGAGAAGCTGAACTATAATATTAATGCTGAAAGTATATTGAGAATCCTTTTTATTCCTAAATGGGACTGTTAATGGGGGGTGGGGGTGGATTAAGTTAGATTTTTGCACTTGTTAGATTTTTGTCCTGCAAACAGTTAATGTTAGAACTTGGTGTCACTAGAACAGTTCAATGTTTCATTTATAACACAGTTTTAACAACTGGTTCATTGCCTCTTTGATGTTGATATTAGAATAGCATGTACTGGAGAGTTGATAGCTGTGAGTCATTTGTATAATTTTTCTAGCTGTAGGTGGCAATGGAATTGTTGAAGTCAACTTGAACTTCCATAGAGTGTTAAAGCACAAAAATAACCCTGTGTTTCCCTGAGCAGCACAATCATTTAGAGGAAGTGAAATACCTAATTGGTTAGCTGTATACAAAGAAACAAGCATGAAAAGTTGAGAAGGATGTGGAGAGTTCTATTAGTTTGCATTTCTTAGTGCAGAAAGTATTGATCTGGTCTTTCCTATTCTACTTAATTCAAGAGGGTTCTGGAAGCTTCTCTGTGTGAAAGAAACAAGCAGAAAGTTCATGATGTTTGGGTTATTCTTCAGAGAAGCTGAGTACAGCTGCCTTAAACTGGTTCTCTTATCTCTTTCTGTCAAGGTCATGCTGACGATAATAAGAGGCCAGAAGGAGCCTGGGTTTCACTTTCTCTTTCTGGTGTGGGGTTCTGTATATAGTGTTAAGGTTTAGACTTATTATAAGTTATTGAAAGTTTAAGTTAAGTCTGCTGCAACTGGATTTCTTATGGACGGTGCCAATCTTGAATGTATTGGATTTGTGACTATAGTGCTCATTTGCCTTGAGTAGCAGTAAAGCTCTGCTGAATGAAATACAATTGCCTCTGTTCAATTTTGGGGGGAATCCTGCAACGTGTTTAAGTTTTTACTCTTCTAACTATACATTGGAATCTGCTCTGGATCAATATTGAGTAGAATTCCATGACAAGTTCAGCCATTCTTCAACATATAATACTGCACATTACTTGTCCTCGTGTCAATTCAAATGCTCCAACTGCAGAACAGCAATGAGACAATACATTAAACAGCTGCCATGATGTAGTTAAGGAACCTAATCAACTGGAGTCGTAAGTCAGTTTGGTAGGGATCCCACAAACCAAAGCTAGAACTGTACATTATAATGGCAGATATGCTTGTAACCTATCCATTCTTAAGGAAATCAGCCCTGAGTGCTCACTGGAAGGACAGATCGTGAAGCTGAGGCTCCAATACTTTGGCCACCTCATGAGAAGAGAAGACTCCCTGGAAAAGACGCTGATGTTGGGAAAGATGGAAGGCACAAGGAGAAGGGGACGACAGAGGATGAGATGGTTGGATAGTGTTCTCGAAGCTACCAGCATGAATTTGACCAAACTCTGGGAGGCAGTGGAAGACAGGAGTGCCTGGCGTGCTCTGGTCCATGGTGTCATGAAGAGTCGGACACGACTAAACGACTAAACAACAACAACATGCTTGTAATCCTTCTGTCCTTTACTTCAGGGATAACTTACCTGTTTCATGATTTGGCGTTCCATCCCTGCCAGCAAGAATGGGGCAAAGCTAGGTAAAGGTAAAGGGACCCCTGACCATTAGGTCCAGTCATGGCCGACTTTGGGGTTGCGGTGCTCATCTCACTTTATTGGCAGAGGGAGCCGGAGTACAGCTTCCGGGTCATGTGGCCAGCATGACTAAGCCACTTGTGGCGAACCAGAGCAGCGCACAGAAATGCCGTTTACCTTCCTGCCAGAGCGGTTTCTATTTATCTACTTGCACTTTGACGTGCTTTCGAACTGCTAGGTTGGCAGGAGCAGGGACTGAGCAATGGGAGCTCACTCCATCGTGGGAATCCGAACCACCAACCTTCTGATCAGCAAGCCCTAGGCTCTGTGGTTTAGACCACAGCGCCACTCGCGTCCTTTCACAGCACCACCTGCAAAGCTAGGGAACGCATAACACTGTGATATCAGGACTCAAGATCCTATGCCATATGGATAAAGAAAAACAGAGGCTGTCACAAAAAGTTAAGGGTCTGTGCCCTTGTCCCAGCCCTCTGTAATCTGAGTTCGCGAGAGGCCTTTATGTTATCACAAAAGGTTCTGGGTATCTTGCCACTTTCTGCTGTGTGGTGCTCTTTCTGCCAGGTGTGAAACAAGATGGAGTCTCTTACAGGATACATTTGGTTTAGAAAACCCCAATCCTGTTCATGTTAACTCTACAGAGGCTGAAAGCATCACGAATTAAGGTGTAGGATAGTTTCATCCCATGGACCACAAGCTGACCACTACTAGAGAAGAACGCCCTTCCCAATTTAGCATCTTCCAGATGTTTTGGATTACAGCTCTCATAATCTATTGGCCGTTCAGGCAGGGACTGATGGTGACTCCTAGAGTCCAACAACATCCACAATGCACCAGGTTGGAGAAGTTGATGTAGCAGAGCTTTGATTTCCAACTAGTGTGCTGTGGCACCCTGGGGTGACTTGAGGAACCCAGGGAGCCATCCTTTCATAAACCTGCAGTCCATAGCTTTCTGCAGAATGGGGAAATCCCCATATTTGCAGTCTTGTAACAGAACCCCAGTGTAAGTGGCTTCCACAGGGGAGCAGCAGAAAGAATGTGGTTGGTCAAGGGAGCGATGAACTCAAAGAGGTTGAAGTAGAGAATCCCACTCATAAAAACTGCTTCTTCACTTCACAAGCCTTGAATACTGTAAATGTAATAGGGAAAGTTGTCATAGTGCACAGCTGAGAGTTTCGTTCCTTATCACCTACCACAATTTAACATTTAGACATTCTCTCTCTTTTTATAATATTTTTCTTACCTTTTATAATCTTGAAAACTGCAGTTATGGAACAGATGGTTAAGACATACTTTACCAGTTGATTGTGATAGCTATTCATTCACTGAGGTAGAAAATTATTGTACATCATTCATTTTCATTGCGAGAAGTCATTTTAAGCGCATGGACATAATACATTACTGCAAGAACAGCTGGAGGTTCTGTCAACTAATACCCCATACTATTTCTACACAAGACTTCCATTAAATGGCTTTTGCATAGAAAAATAGCTGGTTTTTAATACTTCCTCTGGGAATGGGAATGGTATGCTTTGGCAGAATAGAATCTAAAACAATGGTAGCTTTATAAATGTTAATATGATATTGTCATTTTTTATGATTGGTGAACTGAATTCTTTTATCTAATATCTTGCAATTCAGAAATATCCTTCTGGCATCTTAAGTGATCTTATTACCAAACTGACACACAGTGTAGGAGGAAGTAAAGACAGAAGCAGCCTACTGTTTGCAAATGAACAAGACAGCAGTCTCTAAATTTTCCATGCATGTTCCTCACATATGACTGCTACATATAAGGAGGACTTGCTTCTTACACCACTGATAGAATCCCCAAGAGAAAGACTGCCCAATGGATGTGCTATTATAGTTGTTGTGGGCAACTATTGGTTAGCATCTGTGAAGATGAAGATATATGTACATTAAAAAAAACCACACGAGGCTTTTTAAAGAGAAGGAGAAACATATATTTCTATTGACACTTTAAGATCGTTGCCCCCTGATTCAAAGCTAGAGGAAACATCTTCTTGGTGTTAAATGCCCCCCCCAACACTATCTCCCATGAAACAAACATAGGTTTCCTTCTCTTTTATGACAGTTGCTTCAATCATCATATGAGCAGTGCTGTTTTTCTAGAAAATAAGGTGCCAGAGCTCACCATGAACTTCTCCCTTGATCTCTTAGAATGGCAATGCTGCCCACCTGAGAGGTGCCAGAACTCAGCTCCTGCTGGGGAAAAAAGCCTTGCATATGAGAGAAACCACTCTGAAAATGTTTCATAATATGGGACAAGGACCACAAGTCAAGGGGAAGGGCTTTAGGCTGGTGGTACAGCATCAACTTTGCCTGCAGAAGGTTCCAGGTTCAATCCCTAGCATCCTCAGGAAATGCTGGAACAGAACCTTTTCTGAAACCCTGGACAGCTGAGCCACTGTCAATCAGTGTAGACAACCTTCTTCTTCTTCTTCTTCTTCTTCTTCTTCTTCTTCTTCTTCTTCTTCTTCTTCTTCCATATACATAGTTTTAACAGTGACTCCATAAGTGACTGTGGAGACCAATTCTGGGTCCACACATCCTTCCACAATGGGGACATAGGTTTCTGGATGGGAGTTGAGCAGGTAAAGGTTTGCCAAGCGTGCCTTCCTCTTAGTGTTGGAAAAACGCCTGGGAAGGCCGCCACCTTCCCAAGACACCGAGGTGTCTCTCCGGTGGTCACCCTCTGGCTGTAAATCTTCCTCAGTCCAGAGAGACCGGTAATAAGTGACCCCTCCCTCCTGAGAGGAGCACACTCGTCTTCTGGCATCTCATTGGAGAAGAAAGAGACAATCAGTAGCTATATACTACTTTATTCATTGCCTATACACAGAGAATCTACCAGCATGTCTGCTCTCTCTGAGCAGCAGTACAGAAGAGCACACTTCACTCAGAAGCGAAAGTAACTTTTTCACAGTACTGAGACTTCCTGTCTCACGCTCTCAGACACTCACATGATGGAAACAACCATTGAGCTTCTCTCTGAGCAGCTGGTGAGATAAAAATCCTAACACTTAGCACATTTCTCCCTTTTGTCCTGAGTTAGAGCATCTTCAAAGCCCATGACACCTTTGATAAAGACTGTTCTCCAATTGGAGCTCTCGTAGGCCAGTGTTTGCCAGCTGTCAGTGTTTATACTACATTTTAAAAAAGATTTGCCTTGAGGGTGTCTTTAAACCTCTTTTGTTGACCACCAGCATTACTCTTTCCATTTTTAAGTTCGGAATAGAGTAGCTGTTTGGAAGACAATAATCAGGCATACACACATCATGACCAGTCTTCAACCAGTTGATGTTGAAGAATCATTGCTTTGACACTGGTGATCTTTGCTTCTTCCAGCACACTGACACATTAGTGATGTGTACATTTTTTCAGAAACACCGTTGTTGAAGAATCATTGCTTTGACACTGGTGACCTTTGCTTCTTTCAGTACACTGGCATTAGTTCGCCTGACTTCCCAAGTGATGTGTTAAAATTTTTCAGAGATACCATTGATGGAATCTTTCGACAATATTGTGCTGATGGACCAATGGTCTAACTCAGTACAAGGCAACTTCCTGCGTTCTTGGGCAGTTTTCAATATATCTTGCTATAGTAATCATTTTCTGAAAGTTCACTGCTGGCCCCAGTTTAAGAATCACTGAGATTCAGAGAAAGGGTAATTCAGGTAGGATGAAAAGAGCATATTGAATGCCAAACTAAAAGAAACAAATAGATTGCTAGGGAAGAGGAGGTAGTCTTGTACAAGAGTCAATGTGGCAGCTGATGGGCCTACTGGGATAGTATGGATGCCCCAACTGTATGACTTCACTTGGTGATGGTAGTGTTCAGACACAATGCTGTCAGCATTTACATCTCGCATCCGGCCTTAGTCCCATAGTGGAAGGGCCAACAGGGGAAAGGAAGTAGCTCTGTTGTCATAAACTGGCAAGACGATGGGCAGGAGGAAGAGGTGGAAGAGGATCCTTGTGAGGGGTGTAGCTGGTACTGGGACATACCGGGGCAAGCAAGGGGATGGGGAAGGAAGTACTTACAGGGTGATGGAGAATGGCAAGGGGATGGAGGTCAATGCACAGGAACCAGAGCAGCAGGATCCATCACCAGAGCCAGAGGGGTTCCTGTCCCCACAAACATGGCAGGCTTTGAGGCATAGATAGCAGCGGGAATGATGCTCTAGGAGGCTGAGGCAGGCAAGGGCTGAGCTCCCTAGCTGGGCAGGTGGGGCTCACTAGTTCTAGGAGGAGGTTTGTGATTCCTCAGCTGGAGTAGGCTGGGAACAGGTGAGGGTCACCTGCCTCCTCAAGCCCAGATGCTGCAACCAGCATGCAAAGTACAGAACGGAAGCAGAACTGAAGTGTTGGGTCTGCCCACGTTGATGGACATTGGCTTGGATGCTCCCGGACCACTGTGGCACTGTGCTTTGGGTTTGACTCTGGACTGTATTCTTATTGCTGGACTTCAGACTTGGCTTCTTAGATTAACCTTGAACTGTGTTTCCTCTGGACTTTGCTTGTGTGACTTGACCCTCTGGACTTTGGCCTTGACATACTGACTTACTGCCAGGTAATCCAAAGTTTCAGGGCATCAGTGGAAGAGTATCTGCATGCACAGTTTCCCAGTTTCAATCACTGAATCATAGAATTGTAGAGTTGGGACTCTGAGCATCATCTAGCCCAACCGCCTGCATCCATCTGTCTACTCCCTACACGCCCATTCATAAATCAATGTTTCCATATGACCACAGCCAGGTCACAAGCCCATCAACAGCCTGCTAGATGGTCTGCCAGCTGTTAGGAGTCATCTACTGCTTTCGTGCAGATGCCACTATTAATTCAATGAAAAGACTGTGATTTCCATTCCTACTCCCCCGAAAAGAAAAGAAAAAGCTTCTGTGCCATTGCTTTCAGAACACTGGAGATCTTTATGGAAGAAAAACAATCTTGGCTACTGTTCCCTAGTGCTTAAGCAGCAGTTAGAAATTACAATAATAAAGTGCTTGGTAAATATTTGTGCTCACTCCAGTGTGAAACACCCAAGCTGTATGATTTAAGATGAAATGCATTACATATTTTAGAAAAGCTTAACTTGTCAGTGCAGCTGGTTCCCCCTCCCCCACACACACACACATAGCAAACTGTTAGGCCTTCAGTCTGTGGAACTGCGCATCATCCTTCTCTTAAAGGTTTGACATCCCTATCGTTTCTTGTCCACAGACTGAGGCATTTCTACAATACCAGTAGCACTTAAAAGAAATCAAATATCAGAATAGAACTCAATATTACAAGAGACATGAAACTGCTACTGGTATTGCCTCTCCACCCACCCATCTCACTTCTTTGTTACAGCAATTGCCGGGACAAGCGCATGATGGCCGCGGCCAGTGCACTCCTCCTAGACCACTCAAACAGGGTACCACTGTGACTTAAGGAACCAGCTGTGACTTATAAAATAGTTGCAAATGCCTTTTTTAAAAAATGAAATTGTGGTATACAAGTATTTTAATAAGTACGTGTCAGGGGCTCAGGAGCAGAAGCACAGGGGAGAGAGGAAATAGAGAGCGAAGGAGAGGAATCCGAGGGGAGCGTAGGGGAGTATGACAGTGACCTGAGAGATTCCATGAGCTTCTCCAGCGAATCAGAAGATTCCCAAAAAGGGGCGCCGATGGTGAGGGCAAGGGGGGTCCCAGGGGGGACGCACCAGAAGCAAGGGGCCAGCGGGGACTCCCAAGGCAGCAGCGGGGGATCAGGACCAGCTCCCCCACCAGAGCGCAGTGGGGGGGAAGAGTCACATGTGTCAGGACCAGCCTCTCCTCCAGCGGGGAGAGAAGATGAGTCAGGGCTGACCACGCCCCCATTGGAAAGTGGGGAAACGGAGGGGAAGTCAGGTCCAGCTAGCCTCCCCGAAGGAGGGAGCAGTGACAGCAGTGTAACGGTCAGAAGGAAAGTGGGAGGCTGGGCGCGCGCGCCAAGTTCAAATGTGCAGGCGCGCGGGACAGCAGAAGACCCAGATTGGGAGCCAGGTCCTAAAGCCCGACGGAGGGAGGGGGAAGAGTCAGGGGACTCAGCGTCAGAAGAGTCTAGGAAGGGCGAGACCCCGACGGGCAGGCGGACCCAGAGGAGGAAGGAACAGAGGAAGAGGTGGAGCAAGGCTAGAGTCTTAAACTGGTGTCAGGGGGGAGGAGATTCAGACGGAGCTTCGGCGGTCTAAAGTTTGAGACGTAGTGCTGCACGCTGCAGCTGTGGAAGTGAACTGAACTTCAATAAAGACTTTTATACTAAACAACGAAGCAGCGTTGGTCTTCTGTGAGCTGGGACCTCGGGCAGCGCTGACAGTAAGCAAATGTGCCCACAAGCTCTGGTGGTCAACAACCTATGGGTACAAACTTCAGAGCAAGTCCTACCATTAGGCAAAGTTAGGTGATGGCTTCAGGTGGTAGTTCCTTGGGGCAGTGGTGGCAGCTCCTGCCCATTATTTTCTTTGGAAGACATAGCCTGTTCTACACCTCCTAAACTCACCTGCTGCCCTCAGGTGCAAGGGAAGTTGCTATCCCATTGCCAGCTTTGCACGAGTGGTCCATCTATCTAATGCAGGCTTCCTCAGACTCGGCCCTCCAGATGTTTTTGGCCTACAGTTCCCATGATCCCTAGCTAGCAGGACCAGTGGTCAGGGATGATGGGAATTGTAGTCTCAAAACATCTGGAGGGCCGAGTTTGAGGAAGCCTGATCTAATACTTAATTTCCTACTACTTTTGAGTGTTCCAAAACATTTCAATTGCAATATTCCCCACAACAAGAGATGGGCCAGTGTTGTGTTCCCCTTGTTGCAGATGAGTATGGGTTAAGGCCTACTGAGTGTCATGGAATTCTCAATATTGATCCAGAGCAGATTCCAATGTATAGTTAGAAGAGTAAAAACTTAAACATGTTGCAGGATTCCCCAAAAATAGACCAGAGGCAATTGTATTTCATTCAGCAGAGCTTTACTGCTATTGAAGGCAAATGAGCATAATGGTCACAAATCCAATACATTCAGGATTGGCACTGTCCATAAGAAATTCTGTTGCAGCAGACTTAACTTAAACTTACAATAACTTATAATAAGTCTAAACCTTAACAGTATACAGTGGTACCTTGGTTCTCAAATGCCAAAAACCCAGAAGTAAGTTTTCCGGTTTTCAAACGTTTTTTAGGAGCCGAACATCCGATGCGGTTGTCAGCTATTTTTCTGGGGTGCCTGCACCAATCAGAAGCTGCGCCTTGGTTTTCAAACATTTTGGAATGGATTAAGTTGGAGAACCAAGGTACCACTGTATACAGAACACCACACCAGAAGGAAGAGAAAGAAACTCAGGCTCCTTCTGGCCTCTTATAGTCAGCATGATCTTGACAGAAGAGATAACAGAACCAATTTAAGCCAGCTGTGCTCAACTTCTCTGAAGGAATAACCCAAACATCATGAACCTTCTGCTTGTTTCTTTCACACAGAGAAGCTTCCAGAACCCTCTTGAATTAATTAGAATAGGAAAGATCTCTACACATCTGATCAATACTTTCTGTACTAAGAAATGCAAACTGACACTGAATTCATGGCTGAGGTGAGACTTGGACCAGAGATTTCCTAACTCACTGAGCACACTCTGAGCAGCGATGCTGCCCCAGACTTTGAAAAGCAGATTATGACGGGTAGCATTTGATAACATGCTTGCCAATAGAAGCAAGGGAAAAGCATCTTGTTGGAAACGTCTGAATATACATTGCAAGAAGTCACACATTCAAGAGTAAACAAATATTTACGAGGCAAGTGTGACTGTCAAGCAGTACAATTCAGGAGCCTGACTGTGCAGCAAACAGGCTTATGGGCTTTCAGTTTTAGCTGGGAGTATGTGTTCATTTTCCTGCTGCATTATTAAAAAAAGAAATGTTTGACATATTTGAGAACAGAGATTTATATGTGTTCCGGGCAATAGAAAGATATATCACTGGAATCAATCTACAGAGTTCTCTCCTGTCAGAATACGGGGACAAGGTGGTTAGAAAATGCAACTTTGAGGCTAGAACGAGACTTTATCGAGTGCGGGGGATGCGCAGGCTGGCACTGAAAAGAAAGGATGATATTGCTTATGTTTGGAATTGAAAAGTGCATGGTAGAAACATCCCTGTACTGGAACTTGCAAGCTGAGCTGACATCTCTCTGAAACTAAGGCTCATCGTGAAATCAGGTTGGCACCAGCATGGCCCATCATTTTCCTGCTGAATGAACCTGGAAATGGCAATAAGGAGCCCATCTGCAGTCCTTCATTAGAAAGTCACTTTGTTAGTCCCATATTGGCTCGAATATAAGCTGCACCCAAATATAAGCCACATCTTTAAAATTGGAAGGGGGGGAGATAAAAATACCCGAATATAAGCCGCTCCCTTCCTCGCTGCTCCTGACTGCATACTGGGTGAGTGGGGGGGGGTGTGCTGCATTGCTAGTGCCCCCCCTTCCCCGCTCTCTCCCTTCCCGGCTTTGGGGGAGGGGATGGGGGACTGTGCACAGGGCGGGCACCGCTTCGCTGCGTTCCTGACGCTGTTTGCCCCACGCTCCTGGCTGCATATCGTAAGGTCACGAATATAAGCCGCACTTTAACTTTTTATTGTCAGAATTTGGGGAGGGAGGAAATGTGGCTTATATTTGGCCCAATATGGTACATACATTTTCCAGGATTCCCGCCCCCATGCATTTGTCATCTTATCATGTTCCTGTCGGAATTGGGAGGTTGAAAGACTAGCTGGCTCAGCCCCAGTTGGAGGGTCTCCGCTCAGCCTTGCCGCTGCGGAGATTCATCGACCTCTGCTCCCACGTACATCAGTGACTCAAGCTTGCAGACTTGAGCACACTTTACTCAGCAGTGCAAACTGTGCAACAGAAGAGGCTTGAGGCTGTAGACACATACTAAACTACGCATTTATTATACATAAATCAGGACAAAGAAAACATGGCATCTCTCCTTGCCGTCTTCTCGGAGAAAGACTAAAAACAAAAGCAATACAGAGCGGAAGTTCTGCTCATGCCAGCAATCTGTGCTGGAATGTAAACAGACATGGGACACGCAACAATCCCATGTCTGCAGCAAAGGGTGGAATGGAATTCCCAACAGTTCCTACACAGACTTCCCAACCTATCCTTCAGTCACATCCAGGTTCAAACTCTTTGGTTCGCTGCCTCAACATTATTTTTCCACCCTTTTTCATCCCTTTGATTTGTCTATCTTGTCTACTGCTGCTCACATTCCCCCTCATAGGCTAAGCTTAACACCATCTCTTTTTAAATATTCTCCAAAACAGTCCCACTCGCTTCTTAGCTTCTTTCCATCCCGTTTTCTTATTTTGGCCTCCGCGCTCACTAATTCTACAAATTCTATTAATTTATGCAACCATTGATCTTTCGTCAGAGTAATTTTTTTCTTTCCAGCTCCCTGCATAGACTACTCTTGCAGCCAACAGTCACATCATTACAGGCTTTTACAGCCTTCAGAAATGTACATTTCCAGGTCATAACAGATCTTAGAAGGAGACTGAAGAAATTAAAGCTCCCTTCAGCTGTTATACTGCTAAATGGTGCTTATGCTACATTCTCCATCTTCTGGTGTAACTTCTCTCACTGCAAGAAGTGAGGTTACAGGGAACCAGGTAGAGGGCCTTCTTGGTAGTGGCCCCACCCAGTGGAATCTCTTCTCATCTGATACCAAGGAAATAAACAACTATCTTGTGGGAGCCAGGGTGGGAGCCAGAAAGCCCTGGCAAGGTTTGTAGTGCCACCTGGTGTCTTGCTGACCCAGTGACCAGCATGTCTGTGCCTTACATGTATTAGAATTGTATTGACCTTAAAAGGAGTTGTGTTTCCTCTGGGCAGTGTTGACCCTATATGGTGTGGGTGGGTTTAACCCTGGCCGGATGAGGTAACATGAGACACTGGCAAGCAGCCATGCGGCTGGAGAGAACAAAGGGTAATAAAAGTGACCGGACTGGAGAGGAGAAGATGTCTGAAAGAGCTGCTCCATCAGTCCAAGGAAATAAGCTAGCTCTCTGCGTCTTTATTTTATGCTGAATTAAGCGCCATTTGTAACGGCTGGCCCGACAAGTGGTGCCCCGTGTGAGGCTGAATAAAAGATACGACTGAGGTTTTTAAAAGAGAGCTAAAGAAGCAAGATTGAAGCAAACAGTCTGGGCAAGACTGTGAGAAGATTTTTGATCCAAGCAGTGGATATTCATCGACTTACCTCGCCTGGAAAAGGCTGCAAGCGCTATTCATCTACGGATCCAAGGTTAGTCGATCCCTTAAATATTGATTTTAGAAAAATGGGCAGCTCTTTGACTACTCCCCAACAGAAATTTTTAAAAGACTTAAAATTTCTCCTCTCCTGCAACAAATTGGAAGTTCCTGAGGGAGATTTGATACAGCTCATTCTGTGCATTGATGAACATTGCCCCTGGTTTCCTGCAGAAGGAACTTTGGAATTAAAACATTGGGATGATATTGGAACACATTTTCATGGGCTTCCCAGCATTGGTGTACGGAATTTAAATGCATGGTGCAAGGTTCGATATGCTATGGATTCTTTATCACCAAAAAATATCTCCATAGCTGCATTGCCAACACAAGCTTCAGCTTCTTTAATTCAGTCTGCTATCCTGCCATGTGTTCCAGCCCTTGCTTTGCCTGCAGCCCCAGATCCCAAACCTCCAGACTGCAGTTCCTCACCAGAAGACCCAAATCTGCAAAAATACCGTGGTCTGGCTGGAAATGATCCTGCTCTTTCAGCAGCAGCAAAAGCAGCTACCCCTTTGCAACGTGCAGTATTTGCCTGTTCCTTAACTCAGGATACTAAGGCATTCCCTGGTGTTCCAGCAGGAATTCAAGCCCAGCTTTTGGCTCCAGATGAATTCAAGCCTTTGGCACGTACAGTTTTACCCCCATCAGCTGGTGTATTGTTTGCTCACGAATGGGAAATTGCCTGTGGTGTTTATGCTCCTGCTTTACTGCAACAAATCAGAGGAAAAAATCCTAATCCTACCCTCGCAGATGTGATGGATGCTATGATGGAGCATGGCCCCATTGCTCAGGCTTCAGTACAAGCCACACTGCTGCAGATCTTATTGAGGGATACAGCTCTTGCTGCTAAACAAGCAATGAGAAAAATCCCAGAACCTAGAGAATCATATCCTTCCTTTATGGACAGGCTGATTACAGCAGTGAGTAGCCAAATTGAAAATCCTGAAGCCAAACAAATAATTATCAAACAATTGGCCTTTGAAAATGCCACTGAGGATTGTAAGGTTGCGTTGCGCCCGATAATACACCTTCCTGCCATTGATACAGCTACGATGCTACACATTTGCCAGTCTGTTGGTACAGCCACCCACAAGGCTCAATTGCTGGCAGCAGTACAAGATAAAAACCAACCTGTAGCTATCAATACAGCATTTCCAGCGTGGCAAACCAAGATCACTGATACCTCAGTGTGGGTAGAACAGTGGCCTCCACCAAAAGAAAAAACCGCAGCAATGGCACCATCTCGTTTCTGAACAGCTTATTTCTGAACAATTAACTTTTGGCTACATTGAAACATCTTTATCCCACTGGATCCAGCAGACAGGAACAGTTTGCTTTTACATTGCCAGTATATAACAAATTGCAATCCACCCAGTGATATCAGTGGATTGTTCTGCCACAACAGCATGTGGAACTCCCCTACACTTTGCCAAAATTTTGTGAATGAAGCATTGAAACCTTTCCGCATGCGCCACCTAGAGGTGCTGAACACAAGCTGCATCTGGCAGTATTTGCTACACCATTGTTGTCAACAGGAAATTTATATGCTCAGACGGACAAGAAGAAGACTATCTGCATTATAGAATGGTTACATTTACCTCATACCCCTTTGAAGAACATTTATTCAGCAAATGAATCCACATCAGACAATTGTTATCAAAGGACGTTCACGTGCTATAACTTTGAGCAGTTTTGATGTTGCATCAATTTATATGCCATTTTCACAGACTGAACAGCAGCATTTATTGATCACAAATGCTGCCATGCAAATTGTTTTGGCTGATTTTATAGGTCATCATTTTTAATCCTCCAAAGGATGACCGTTTGACATTTCTGACACAAGTCACTTATGATTTGACAAACCCCTTGTCTCTCACACTTCTCCCCTCTGCATTAATCCTCTTCACAGATGGAACAAGAAGTATGGGGGTGGTGATGTGGGAGGAGGGAGGAAAATGGGAAAGTTTATTCACCCCTCCACAGTCTTCTGCCCAGCGAGCAGAGCTAGCGGCTGTGATTCTTGCCTTTCAATCCTTTCCTACTCATTCTTTCAATCTTATTGTGGATACTCAGTATGTATATCGCTTTTTGCTATTTTACCAATATCTTATATAACTCCTTCCTTGGATTCTGACTTGTTTTCCTTGTTTCTTGCCCTGTAGGCCTTACTTCAGCACAGAGAGTTCCTTATTATGTTGCACATCTTCGCTCCCACACATCACACCCAGGGTATTTAGCAGAGGGAAATTCAAGAGCAGATTCAGCTCTGAAGAACATTTCTGCCTTCTCTCTTTTCTGATCCTATACTATGTTATAACAACCTTCATCTCCCTGCAAAAGCATTGGCTAAGCAGTTTTCTATTCCTTTGGCCCAGCATATATTTCTAAAACATTTTCGGAATTTTGTATGTTGTGGAATGTGAAGTTAACTCATGGTATACACTTTAACTCCATAGGGCAAGCGATAGTGGAAAGAGCGCACCTGATGTTCAAAACACTATTGCTAAAACAGCTTGGCGGCCGAAACATCCAACAGCACTCATTCCTTCAGCTGTTCACCAAGTTCTTTTTGTGTTTAACCATCCTTATATCCAAATACTAGGACCCATACTCCTGCGGAATTGCATTTTAGGAAGGAGGAGGCACTCCCCCACCCCTTGGTGGTGTACAGACGCTTGCCTGATCCCGCATGGCATGGACCTGTCCCGCTGATCACGTGGGGACGAGGGTACGCGGCAGTGGACATCGAGGACAAGCCTTTATGGGTTTCAACTGCAGAAGTGCTTCCTAACCATTTGCCTTGCCATCCTTTGCTGCACCATTATACAAGGAAGAGAAGCAGACGACACGGTCCAGTTGAAACCACCATATTTCACCTTATTGGCTGGCAAGCAGCAGTTGCCTGAATCCTACACTGGCTGGCAGTATTCACGGCTCAGCCACTCTCGAACTATAAGAACAGTGTTGTTGAATGGGACTTTAAGGGTGAAAATTATCATAAGATATGGAGGAATAATATTTTTGTACAAGTTATGATTAAGTTTACTAGTTTATTGCATGCTTCTAAATATTGGGTATGTATGCCTGCCCCCAGTTATTTTCAAATTAAAGAGGGGAAAGAATCATGGGGCATATATCCAAACTGTAAATATACATTGAAATTCATGTTTAATAGCTCTTGTTCTCTTACAGGAACATACAGTGACCAATCTCAGTGCTATAGAAGTGACACCAGTGCATGGCTAATAAACTAGAAAGGAAGCCTACCATGCAGCATGGAATCAGAATTCTTACATTCTTAGCTTCCTGATGGAAGTTGGCTTCGACATTTATTGATTATAGTGATTATTATAGTAGTTATTTGCATTATTTTGTGTTGCTATATACAATGTATTCATTCTTTAATTTCTGTATGTACTGCATGGTTCTCCAGTCCACGGCCCGCTTCCGGTGTCAAAAGAGTCGCTTATCACGCTCGACAAAGCCATTGGTACTGATATATATGATTATGCTTAAAATATAAAGAAAGAGGGCATGTGGGAGCCAGGGTGGGAGCCAGAAAGCCCTGGCAAGGTTTGTAGTGCCACCTGGTGTCTTGCTGACCCAGTGACCAGCATGTCTGTGCCTTACATGTATTAGAATTGTATTGACCTTAAAAGGAGTTGTGTTTCCTCTGGGCAGTGTTGACCCTATATGGTGTGGGTGGGTTTAACCCTGGCCGGATGAGGTAACATGAGACACTGGCAAGCAGCCATGCGGCTGGAGAGAACAAAGGGTAATAAAAGTGACCGGACTGGAGAGGAGAAGATGTCTGAAAGAGCTGCTCCATCAGTCCAAGGAAATAAGCTAGCTCTCTGCGTCTTTATTTTATGCTGAATTAAGCGCCATTTGTAACGGCTGGCCCGACACTATCTGACTTTTAGAAGACATGTGAAGGCAGCCCTGTTTAGGGAAGTTTTCAATGTTTGAAGTTTTATTCTGATTTAATCCTCTGCTGGGAGCCACCCAGAGTGGCTGGGGAAACCCAGCCAGATGGACGGGGTAATAATAATAATAATAATAATAATAATAATAATAATAATAATAATAATAATTCTGTGCTGGGGAGCCTTTTCTACCCCTGAAGGATCCTCACATGATTAAGAAACCTGATCTTCCAGGTTCTAAACCATGCACCATGTCTAGCTGAACCATCACAGGGTCTAAAAAAATTAAAAAGTCAATTTTATAGAGATTTATTCTTGACTGTAATAAAGATATATTCAAAGTCAAAAGAAATCCAGCAAGAACATTTTCAATGGCACTGTTAAAAGTCACAGTTTATTTTGTTTCCACAATTTTTGCAAATCTTCGGTTTATTTAAAATAAGCGATAGAACAACAAATCTTGGCTCATTTCACTTTTTCATCTAATCTGCTTCTGATATAGACAGAAGGAGTGGTAGTGCAGGCATGCAAGATGATCCTCCATTTCCCATTTCTCATCCAAAACCTTGTTTCTCATTAAAGAGGTAAACACATTTGAGCATTTGATCTGCACTGACGTCTCATGCTGTGTAATTGCATTTTCTAGCATACAAACAGACTTTTAAAGGATTTGTAAAACAGCCACTTAAAAAGGCTTCCAAAAATTAATGAAAGGATGGCACAACACGAGCATTCTCTGGATAGATTATTGTATATCACAAAATTAGCTCAGATGATCCCTATGCAGAGCCGATTTTTAGAGTGTATAACTAAATACAAAGAGAGATGGAAGAGACATGGAATGCTATTCCCAGTGGCCAGCAGATATGCAAGCCCTGAAGATGAAGATCAGAAGCAGCAGGTGAAATTTTGGGTGGGGTCGATTATCTAAAAGGAACATTTTGCTCTGTTTTTAAATGCAAGAACATACCCTCCAACATTTCTCCAATGAAAATAGGGATGTCCTATTCCATGACGATGATGATGAAGAAGATAGTTTTACTATTTATATCCCTCCCATCTGAATGGGTTGTCCCAGCCACTCTGGTCAGCTTCCAACATATATAATGTACAGGGCTATATAGGGCTGCCTTCAAATGTCTTCTAAAGGTTGCATAGTTACTTATTTCCAGTGCTTTTTTTCCTCAAAAAAAATGTTTAGGGGTACTCTCATTTTCCTACTCATATTGAAATACCCTAACCCTCAATGAGGTCAAACTCAGATTTGCAAAATGTTTAGGGGTATGCGTACCCCCAGAAAAAAAGCACTGTTTATCTCCAACATTTCTCTGATGAAAATAGGGACATCCTAAGGAAAAGTGGCACGTTCTGGGATCATATCAGAAACTGGAACGGCTTCTGTAAATCTGGGACTGTCCCTGGAAAATAAGGGACACTTTGAGGGTCTGCAAGAATATATGTCATCTCTCAGTTCAAAGTAAAAACAGGTTCTCTGACTATGCCTGGTCAATGACAATTTCACATGTGCTCATTCACAAATTCATTAAATACTTTTTCTGCATGGATGAGCATTTTTTTAAAAAAAACACCCATGAATTTTGTATTTTTGATAAAATATGATAAAATGTATATTTCAAGAAGTATTCTATCTCAAAATACACATTTCTAAACATATTTTATCCTAAAATATTCCTTTCTATATGCTTCAGTGCATTTTTTTGTTCCCATAACTCCACTGTAAGATTTGGAGAAGTGAAAATCTGAAAGGTTGCATCCTTATTTATGTACTGTATTAGTCAAAGTGGTGCAAATTAGTTTGACTCACTTAAAAGTGCAGACTGAATGAAATTCACCTCCATCCCCAGTTTAAGTCTGCTTCATATTTATACTTTCCCATCTAAGATGGGGGACCTAGCTACCTGCAATTTTATCAAATTAAAAGCATTATGTGTTCCATTATAATTCCTGAAAAGGCCAATATGTTTATTCAAGATAGGATTTCACTTATCTAGCAAAGATAGATTCTGCTCATTGTATCGTGGATACAGATCAGCACGTACAAAGCCGGGGGGCGGTGGGAGAGAGAGAGAGAAAAGGCAATTCTTAGTCCCTTTCACTGACAAATATCTAATAGAACAGCAGTAGCTGTAAGTGCCAGTGGCCTTGCCTCTGAATTGAAATGTCAGAAGAAGTCCTGTAATGTAGCATTTATCTGTTCAGACACTTCAGAGTATGAAACCTTAGTGCTGTCATTATAACAAGATGCCTTAACATTTGTCAGCATAGAGAGGAGGAGGGAGCTGAAAAAATGTAATGGCACAAAAATATTAAGAATCATTCCATCGGAGCGGAATGTTTAAGTGAGCCAAAAAGTTAGCTATATCAAACGTGCAATCCCAGAGGGCAAGAGTTTAGACATGGACCAAATTTATGCAAATCGGTAAAACTTTTCTTAAGAGGATTGGGGGTTTTTTCGCCCTCCCAACATGGAAGGAAGAAGGGACTGAAAGTAATTACGATAGGAAATGGGCATACATCTATTTATTGGCATATAAAGTGAAGCACTGCTCTAGAGAAAGCAAAAAGGGGGAAGCGTTTCAGCATAATTTTTTTAGTATTGCTTCACCACATACTTGTGTCGAACGGAATCCCTGCTTAGAAAGCAGCCATATGAAAATAGCTGCACACTGATGTCCCACATAAACATAGGTAACTGCCAGGCCATAATAAGACAACTTTAAAGCCATTTGTCACGCATGTGCACTTTTTTTCTCTCTGGAGGAAATAGGTACTGCATTCACAAAGGATGACCAGGACACATACACTTAACCACAACGTATTAATACTGCTACCTGTTTGCTTACATTTCACTGGTCAGTTTTTTCATGGGATATACATTTGCTGACTAACCTCACAATCCACCTGCCAGCCATTAGATAAGCGTTCAGCTGGTGCATGTGTATGGAAGAAGCAAAGACCACCAGTGTCAAAGCGATGATTCTTCAACATCAACTTTGTTAGTCTGCTCACGTTCGGATGCCTGATTATCGTCTTCAAAGCAACTACTCTATTCCGAACTTAAAAATGGAAAGTGTAATGCTGGTGGTCAACAAAAGAGGTTTAAAGACTCCCTCAAGGCAAATCTAAAATAAATGTAGTATAAATGCCGACAACTGGGAAGCACTGGCCTGCGAGCGCTCCAATTGGAGAACAGCTTTTACCAAAGATGTCATTTACTTTGAAGAAGCACAAACACAGGACAAAAGGGAGAAACTTGCTAAGAGGAAGACACGTTTGGCAAATCCTCACTGTGATTAACTCCTGTCCGGAAACCTATGTCCCCACTGTGGAAGGACGTGTGGATCCAGAATTGGCCTCCACAGTCACTTACGGACTCACTGTTAAAACCGTGTTGATGGAAGACAATCTTACTCAGCTACAAGTGATCACCAAAGAAGAAAGAAGAAGATGGAAGACATGTTTGCATTGACTCTTTTCAATTAGTTAAGAGAGGGGAGGCGAGCCTCAGATCCAGGCCTCTTCATTTGGCCTCAAGGCTCTCGCTAGGTGATGCTTTTGCTTAGTCAGAATGTGTCCTTGAACTGTAATAAGACTTTTTCATAGGATTGTAGAGTTGGAAGGAATCCCCAAGTGCCATCTAATGGATGGAGAGGTGTGTTTGTGTGACTTTTGCATGGCTGGTCATTTTCAAAGCATGGTGGGTGTCTATCACATCCATCGTCTACTGAGTCCATACAGGAACCAGTGATCATACAGATAGATTGGTATTTCCCAAACTTGGGTCTCCAGCTGCTTTTGGACTACAACTCCCATCATCCCTAGCTAGCAAGACCAGTGGTCAAGGATGTTGGGAATTGTAGTCCCAAAGCAGCTGAAGGTCCAAGTTTGGGAAACACGGATACCGATCAAAAGCCAGTTCTAATGATACAAGAGTGCCATGGTGGCCATCCAAAAAAAGTCACCATTTTGGGAAACCACATCTTGAGGCTGGGACTTGGAAGACATGTCATTCAGCAGAATCACAGTGCTTCTCTGAAACATCAGGCAGATGTGGCAGCGGCAGCAGAATTGTTCTTACTCCACTGAAAGTTTTTTCTACAGTGACAAAAGCACACCGATAGCATGAAAACTGTCTCTGGATTAGGAAATATATTTGTGACCCAGAAGATTTTGTCACGTATAAAGTCATCCAGGGCGGCACGTAAATAAATCTAAGTAATTATCGAAATGCTTCCCTCTCCACCAGTTTCAGCTGTCTGTTAAGACACCTTCCTTTTCCTTACCTGATATAAAATGTTGTTCTCATCAAAACATGCACTTTAAGTGTTTGTTTGCCTTCAGTTTATGGAAAACAATGCCCAGCTGTAATTGAGGTCAAGGTACAATCAATGCCGACAAAGAGATTTGAATAGCTCATATAAGCTGAAGAGATGTACGCAATTATGGTAATCTATACTTCAGAGTTAAACTTGGCTACTTTGGAAGTGCCAACAGAGCGTATCCCTTTTGTCTGTGCTTTATGCTGTGTACACAATGTACACTTGACAGTTTATTCTAGAATCGACAGAGACTGAGCAACTGTCTTCTCTACATAGTTCCATTGCATACTTTTTGCCCCTGAAAAGCACTTCCCTCTCCTTAATGCCTAAACTGCCTTAATGCCAAAAATAAAAGCCCACTGTGGATTGATTCTGAATTACGCCACAGTGCATCCGTTCGAAAACAGATGGAAACAAATGGGAGTGGTGTTCAAACCTGCACAATGAAGTTGTGAATGGGTGTAAGTGAAGATTGCAATCCTCACTTCCTTCTTCGCATAGATAGCCTAAACCAAAGGAGGGTTTTCAAATGCATATCAAATAACCACCCCTGCTCTTTTGGGTGGAGAGATATAGAATCACAAATCACACTTTTGGGGTGTACCACCCCCGGATCCCTTTAACACTGAATCCTTGAACTGGTGTAGGACTCCTGTCAGAGACCAGAATGAGGATTACAGCTCTGATGAGGAATGGTGGGGATCTCCCCCTCTTCCTGCTCCTGACCAGGATTCTGAAGCTGCCCAGGAACAATGGAGCAGTATGGATTTCAGAGGGCGATCACCCTGATTTGATGTATGTCAGTAGGGCAAGTTATTTGCCAGATAATCAGGAAGAATACAGAACAGGGAATTGTCCCTTGATGAGCTCTATAATGGGCTAATCCAGGGCTGATTACAAAGAAAGTAGAAAACGATTGTTTTGTAAATCTTAACTGCCAGCTCAACTCTTTGTGAGTCAATATTACAGATACAAAATTCGCGCTCACACACAATTATCTGCATCAGTAAACATCAAGGTTGAGCAAAAGTTGATTCTGCAGCATCTATTTCCAGCTACTGGTTATTGAATCAGAAAGGACAATTACTTTCACATCCTTGTGCTTTGTACAGATGAAATAAGTTATTACTCTTGCTTTAATCTTCAAAGTATGGCTGGTGTAGCTGCAGTGACATAATTGTTCACACTCAAACACGAACAAAAGACCCAGCAAGAATGATATAGAAAATAAACGTGTAAGAAACTCACTGCAGCAACACACATTTGTGTGACAGAACTTCAATGTCTGCTGCATCTTTGTTGTGTGCTTGCAAATACTCCTCTCCCTTTTTCTTTTTCTTTATCCCAGGGCAAAGATTAGTATTAAATCTGAAATGTGGTACCAGACTAACCCATTTTCATGACAAAGAACATAATAAAGGACAGAGAAAAGCACAGGCCTTTTCATCCTTAGAGTGACAGGCAGATGAGAAATGCATTCAAAGGGGGAGGTCTGGACTCTGATAAAGATTATGACAAAGAAAAACATGGCAGTATTAACCCAGTTTCAGGAACATCACTGCATCGCAGTCTCACGATACTCTCCTTAGATAAAATGCCAGGCTGCTGCCATCCAAGGCACTAATAATTTATTTTGCTCTTTTATCTGCTTAATGCAGCGGAGTCTTCACACCGTGGGCTTAGACTGCCTTGGGACATAGAGAATATCTAAGAGGACGCAGAGTTTCCAGGGTGGGAGAGGATCCCGGGCAAGTGGATTTTATCTTTTCTTAGCAGTCAGTTAGAGGAGAGTTTAGTGGAAAGTCTTCTATCACATTGGATTTGTGGTGGTGATTTCTCCACTACTTGCCTCATTGGTCCAATGTGATTTCAGAAGTGCTACAGATTCGTTCTTCTAGTATCTCCCTGGGTATAGTATTTTTATAGGGTTTTTTTTTTGGGGGGGTCCCCCTAAACCCTGGGAGTGAATAAATGCTAGGATTGGGATTAATTTGGGTACAGATTAGAACATAAATTTCAGAGCTGTGTCAGACAGGGAATTCCTAGGCTGGCTTATGCAAAGCCATCAAGAGAACAGAGTGTTTGAGGACCAGGACATTTGCAGGGAAACCAAAATGCTTGTTTGCAAAGCTAATGTACTACCAACCTTACTGTATGCTTGTGAAACATGGACCATTTATAAATGCCATCTCCAACTCCTCGAAAGATTCCATCAATGGTGTCTCCGAAGTTTTTTATACATCACTTGGGAAGAAGGCAAACTAATGCCAGTGTACTGGAAGAAGCAAAGATCACCAGTGTTGAAGCAATGATTCTTCAACATCAAGTTCGTTGGACTGGTCATCTTGTGCGGATGCCTGATGATCATCTTCCAAAGCAACTATTCTATTCCGAACTTAAAAATGGAAAGTGTAATGCTGGTGGTCAACAAAAGAGCACCCCCCCCATAAATAATTTTTTATTGGTTTTCACAATTGAATTCCACATTTAATCACAATAGCACCCCCCTCATACCCAAATTCAAAAATACCTTTTTCAAAACCTTATCGTTGAGGGTCTTTAAACCTCATGACTTCCCTCCATTCCCTCTTCTTGATTCTTTATATAATGAATCTGCATTTCCATGTTCATTCTTAACCAATTATTATTTCTCTTAATTTATCCATATTTCTATTAATTGCAAGGGTTTAGTCAAGGCCTGCCAACATTTCAACCTATTTCAACATATTCAACTCTGCAACTGAACAGTAATCATTTCCCATTCTTTCCCCTAACTTTAGCATACTTAAATTTCACGGGAAGGCAACTGTCTACTGAATCAGATTTCAAATCCTGCTCCAGTCAGCGATCTCTTACAGATTCCCTGTAACTCTTCATTTTCTAAGTATTTCTGTGGACAATATTGAAATTGGGTTTGGCGGGAATCCAGAATGACCGCTCCCCACATCAAATGGGGGACGCCTTTTGCGCGGTCATGGGCAGCTGCCCCCTGATCCCATGCGGCTCCCAGCAGTACAGCCTAGATACGCCCGCCCCCAGGCCGGACACCTGGAAGTAGCCTCCTACCTCTGCAAGTTACCCAATCCCAGCTGGGGGGGAGCGTTGCCAGGAGAGAGTTGGCTAGGTAAGGGGAGGGAATCAACCAGCCCACACAACAGTGGGTGGAACTTACCTGGGAGTTCTCAGTCGGCTCCAGAACTTCCCCAACCCTGCCCTCCCTTAGTTAAGCCTTCTTTTGCAGGTTAACCTCTTCTCCACATGTACGCAGGCGCTGCTATGTTATGGTTGCTGTTGAAGGGCTGGAAAGGAATTTTCCTGCACTGGTAGGTTTTGCCTTCCCAGGCCTTGGGCGGAATCCTTTAGTCTATCTTCCCTAAATGGGGGTGTGTGTGAAGTGGTGATCCACGCCCTCTCTGCGGCAGTGATCCCAGGGTTCCCTGTTAAAGGGGTTGTTTTGAGGGGCGACATTGGCCATACGCCGTTAGATTGTCATTGCTCTCCCCTGCGACGGCGGTGAAATGGGGGGTGGGCTCTCTGCTTGAACAGACGTTCTCCAGAGCCAGCCCAATCCCCACAAATTCTGGATAACCCTAATGTTCCCCAGATCCCTGGCCGGGGACTGGGAGGGATAAACGCCCAATGCCTAAGCCAAGGTCTTCCTACATCTGAAGTTTTAATAAAGTTGTGGCCAAATTTTTTTTTTATATATATAATATTTTTATTAAAGAATTTTTTATAACCACAAAAACATAACATTACAATACAATAAACACAACAAATACACAAACAAACAAAAACAAAAACAAGTACAATTTCAGATCTTAATTTCTTATACCTTTCTTCTCCGACTTCCTCATGCCTCCCTTTTCTGTATTCCAATTTCTAATCAATTATTCAACAAATCTTCCCTTATTTTAATTTAATTTTATCTTCCTTATTCTCCTTGTCTTAACCGTTACTAATAGTAACCATTTACTTTCTAGTCCAACATCATTCTAACTTTCATTAATTTTGTAATATTTCTTTAAATAGTCCTTAAATTTTTTCCATTCTTCTTCCGCTGCTTCTCTTCCCTGGTTTCGGATTCTGCTCGTCATTTCTGCCAGGCCCATATAGTCAATCACCTTCATCTGCCATTCTTCCAGAGTGGGTAGCTCTTGTGTCTTCCAGTACTTCGCAATGAGTATTCTTGCTGCTGTTGTAGCATACATAAAAAAAGTTATATCCGTCTTTAACACCCCTTGGCCGACAATACCCAAGAGAAAGGCCTCTGGTTTCTTAGGGAAGGTATATTTAAATACCTTTTTCAGTTCATTATAAATCATTTCCCAGAATGCCTTAATCTTCGGGCACGTCCACCAGAGGTGAAAGAATGTGCCTTCCTTTTCCTTACATTTCCAACATTTATTGTCAGACAAATGGTAAATCTTTGCAAATTTTAATCCCATAACACATTGTCTTGAGTCATTATTCCACGCGGGTGTCGCCCAGGTTCGGGGGGTCTCTGCCCGTCCGCGCAATGCACCATGGCGACCAAGGGGGTGGGGCAACAGCTAGCAGAGGGGCGTGGCTCCATGAGGACGATGGGGCCGCAAATCCTGCCTACCACCGGACCGGGTGAGCAGGCATTTTTGATGTATATTTGATGTTTTAATTCTGCTAGGAATACAGTTCTGCAGGTAACTGTTTGAATAATATGAGTCTGGACAATGCTTTATTTCGAAAAGGAGTCAGTTCATATGCTTCCAGTTGCTTCAAACTGTGCCATATTAATATCCGTAATATCGTTGGGGTCGGGGTGTCAGAGACAAATCATCTGCTTTTCTTTCCAATGCCAGTGTTGGATTGCTGTTATTACTGTCGCTATTTTTAATTTATTATGTGCAAGATACCTTTTATGGTGGGTGATGGGTGTGTAGGTGCACGAATCTTCAGTGACAGTTTTAGTTACTATCTTATGCTAAGTATTAGCTGATCTTCATTTTATTTGTAGAGCCTGAAGGCCTGTCTTCCCAGCCATAAACAGAGTCGCCTTACCTGAGCTCAGGTCTTTCACAAAGCTATTAGGCATTTCTCTTTTTAACTATAGAGTACCATCATTGCAGAGATGACATGCCTTATTACCATGACATTTTAATTCAAGACCCTTAGGCTGTTGTGTTCCGATTCTTGCCTTTTCTTAAATGTTGAAAAGGAACCCCCTCTTATCTTCACAAAATCAAGACAGCCTGTGCAAAAACCACAGGAGTGCTAGATTTATTTAGGAAAAAAGCAGACTATAAAAATGCTGTGAGATTGGTTCTTTCCTATAGCTTGGCTGCAATATATGTGCCTCCCTATGATTTCTGAGCTTTTCATTCTTTATGTTCTCCTATTCCACAGTAACATCAGAGTCTGCTAAGAGTGTGATGTTTTAGGACAGGGCTTAATATTATAAATTGTGTTTTTTCCCCCCTTTACCACAAGAGCATCCTGCATGTGCCTAGATTAATGTTTGCTGTACATAATTCCTATGTAGGGAGCACCTCAGTTCCTAAGCTGAGCATCAATACCATTATATATATATATATATATATATATATATATATATATATATATATATCATTTTAAAGCACAGCTTTAGAATAAAGTCACTCAATGTAGCTTGAAATTTACCAACGAAACCCCAAACGAAAACCATCTTCCAGCTCTCCAAAGCATTTACTTCTTCATCTAAAATGGAGAATGCTACATTTTGAAATTTACTTTTGGTTAGGTACATGCTTTGAATAAAGAAAGACCCAAATTGGCCATCTCCAGGTAGGAATGGAACAAACTCCTGTCTGAAATCCTGGACAGCTCCCGCAAGTTTGTGTATGTACTGAACCAGATGAACTAATAGTCTGAGTCAATAGAAGGCGATTTTCTGTGAACCCAGAAAGTGAAAAACTGCTGTATGTTCTTAAGTATTTCACACATTATATTCAGATGTCAGTCATTGGTAATGGTCGTTAATATAATGAAATCTCAAGCAAAAACATGTTAAAGCTGAACTCTCTTCCAATATTTAATAATAATAATAATTCATTATTTGTACCCCGCCCATCTGGCTGGGTTTCCCCAGCCACTCTGGGCGGCTTCCAACAAAGATGAAAGATACACTAAAATGTCACATATTAAAAACTTCCCTGAACAGGGCTGCCTTCAGATGTCTTCTGAATGTCAGGTAGATGTTTATCGCTTTGACATCTGATGGGAGGGCATTCCACAGGGCGGGCGCCACTACCGAGAAGGCCCTCTGCCTGGTTCCCTGTAACTTGGCCTCTCGCAGTGAGGGAACTGCCAGAAGGCCCTCGGAGCTGGACCTCAGTGTCCGGGCAGAACGATGGGGGAGGAGACGCTCCTTCAGATATACTGGACCGAGGCCATTTAAGGCTTTAAAGGTCAGCACCAACACTTTGAATTGTGCTCGGAAACGTACTGGGAGCCAATGTAGGTCTTTCAAGACCGGTGTTATATGGTCTCGGCGGCCGCTCCCAGTCACCAGTCTAGCTGCCGCATTCTGGATTAGTTGTAGTTTCCGGGTCACCTTCAAAGGTAGCCCCACGTAGAGCGCATTGCAGTAGTCCAAGTGGGAGATAACCAGAGCATGTACCACTCTGGTGAGACAGTCTGCAGGCAGATAGGGTCTCAGCCTACGTATCAGATGGAGCTGGTAAACAGCTGCCCTGGATACAGATTTGACCTGTGCCTCCATGGACAGCTGTGAGTCCAAAATTACTCCCAGGCTGCGCACCTGGTCCTTCAGGGGCACAGTTACCCCATTCAGGACCAGGGAATCCTCCACACCTGCTCGCCTCCTGTCCCCCAAAAATAGTACTTCTGTCTTGTCAGGATTCAACCTCAATCTGTTAGCCGCCATCCATCCTCCAACCGCTTCCAGACACTCACACAGGACCTTCACCGCCTTCACTGGTTCTGATTTAAAAGAGAGGTAGAGCTAGGTATCATCCGCATACTGATGAACACCCAGCCCAAACCTCCTGATGATCTCTCCCAGTGGCTGCATGTAAATGTTGAAAAGCATGGGGGAGAGGACAGAGCCCTGAGGCACCCCACAAGTGAGAGCCCAGGGGTCTGAACACTCATCCCCCCCACCACTTTCTGAACACAGCCCAGGAGGAAAGAGCGGAACCACTGTATGACAGTGCCCCCAGCTCCCAGCCCCTCAAGATGGTCCAGAAGGATGTTATGGTCGATGGTATCAAACGCCGCTGAGAGATCCAGCAGAACTAGGAAACAGCTCTCACTTTTGTCCCTAGCCCGCCGGAGATCATCAACCAGTGCGACCAAGGCAGTTTCAGTCCCATGATGAGGCCTGAATCCCGACTGGAAGGGATCCTGGAAGGGATTGCATATTGGGTGAGAGTTTAATAGATAAATGTAGAGATAACTGGATTGTTTTGAGATTAGGGGCCAGATCCTTGCAACATTGGTCTACAGACACTCTCCTTAGAGTCCTGAACATTACTGTACAGGCCCAAGGAGGATCCTGCAATCTCTCCATGCACAAGCCCATGTTAACATTTCTTTTCCTTCCTTCCTTCCTTCCTTCCTTCCTTCCTTCCTTCCTTCCTTCCTTCCTCATTCTACATACATACATACATACATACATACATACATACATGTCTCTGTTTTAAGAACATAAAGACCTTTTTACATATCAGTAATATTTGATGTGAGACTTTAATGTATACAGTATAAGGTTGGGGGGGAAGAGAGGGGGGAAATGAGGGGTTTTTTGTGTAAGCATCATGTGGGCAGGATCTCTTTCTTTTCATTTATTTGTTTTCATTGGCAATGAGAGAAGAATTGGGGGGGGGCAGGGCATGGTTGGTTGCCTTCTGTTGACTAGAGTGAGTTTTGCCCATTGTAATAAAACAGCACATTCTTACTTTTAATTCCAAAATGGCGACAGCTATTCTTTCTTTAGTGATGAGCCAGTTCCACTCTAGGAAAAAGTTCCCTGGGATGTATTTATTTTCCAGATGTCCACTGACCCTTCCTACATCACACTTGTAGACTGCTTTGGATTTTAGAGACCGGAATCTTGCCAGCAAATGTACTGGAAGATGTTGTGTTGCAGCAGCACACAGTGCAACAGGAAGTCTTCTGCACTGATGTGGTGCATTGATACCACTATGGCCTATCATTAAAAAAAAGGGGGGATAAAGGTAAAGGACCCCTGGACGGTTAAATCCAGTCAAAGGCGACTATGGGGTGCGACACTTATCTCACTTTTCAGGCCAAGGGAGCAAGTGTTTGTCCACAGACAGCTTTCCGGATCATGTGGCCAGCAGGACTAAACTGCTTCTGGCGCAATGGATCACCATGATGGAAGCCAGAGTGCACAGAAACGCCATTTACCTTCCCGCTGCAGTGGTACCTATATATCTACTTGCACTGGTGTGCTTTCGAACTGATAGGTTGGCAGGAGCTGGGACAGAGCAACGGGAGCTCACCCCGCCGTGGGGATTTGAACTGCCAACCTTCTGATCAGCAAGCCCAAGAGTCTCAGTGGTTTAGACCACAGCACCACCCGCTATCTGTGCACTAGTCTGAATGGCTAACCATTTAGGAAAGGTTGTTGAGGTTCAAGCTTCCTTTCTTTCTTCCACCATATATTTCTTTTGTGACCCTTCTTGGAAAAGACTTTTTTTTTTAAAAAAAGAAGAGAGTTATCATCAACAGGTGTGATTACTTAAGTACAATTGGATTCCATCCACATACCCTCGAAATTGTTACATCTGACTACAGGTAGCTGCACTAACTGCTCTGAAGGAGAAATTTCCCTGGCTTGCTTTGCAGCAGAAAACATGATTTCATTCGAACCAAAGCAGTGTGCCACTTCATAGTGAGGGACATTTGTTATGCTAAATGCACAAATATGCGCAATAATGCCTTGTGTGTCCAAACTTCCACTGAAAAATAATATCAGTTCTGACTGATCTTGGAACAATATATTAAGATTAGGAAATGGAAAAGCGGTAATAAGATTGATAGGTTTCAAAGAGTAATTTTTAAAAGTTTGCTATAGGCTTTTGAAGAATTAAATAACAGAAAGTGGAAAGAAAGCTTAAACACGGTTATTTCATTGTCTGCTGCACACACAAAAACCTCTGAAACAGAATACCTTTGGAGCTAAGGGCTTCTCCTGCTGAGGGATTGTCACTCATACGATATAATGAAAAGAATAATCACATTGCATTAGTTTCCTTCCTAACAAAGATAGCAACTTTTACTTATTTTAATTCAATAGCACAAATGCAAAGATTCCAACAGCATGTCCTTGGCTTTAAACAAAGCCATTGATCATGGAAATCAGCATGAACTGGGTCCCAGTTTGAGGTTTGGCTTGATCTAAAAGAAGCTGCAGTCACCGATAGAGTATTGGAGATGCCACAATTGTCATCCTTGGGTTTAGTATATTGGAGATAAATAAGGAATCCTATGAGAGAGAGAAAGAGAGAGGGGGGCGGAGGGGGGGTCCAGTGTTTTTTTAAAAAATGTGGGTTAGGCCTCAAGGCCCACTGCAGCCCACTGTCATCCATGTTTGCAAGTGTGTAGGATATTGAAATACAATGGTACCTTGGTTCTCAAACGCCTTGATTCTCAAACGCCAAAAACTTGGGAGTAAGTGTATTTGAACATTTTTCGGAAGCCAAACATCCGATACGGCTGTCAGTTATTGTATCCACCAATCAGAAGCTGTGCCTTGGTTTTCAAACATTTCAGAAGTCAAATGGACTTCCGGAACGGATTAAGTTTGCCGCTTTTGTTTTTGCTATTTATTTTGCTTTTTTTGTTTTTGAGGCCTTTTAGGTTAATTTGTTTTTGTGACTGTGTGGAACCTAGTTCAGCTACTGATTGATTGATTGCATGACTGCAGAAATGGATAAACAGTGACTATCATCAGTGCAGGTAAGGAAAAAAATAATTTTAATTTTTATCATCTACAATATTGTCTTATTCGTTTTGTAGTACAGTACATTAATTATTGCTTTCATTTTCTGGATCAGTGGTCTCGTTAGATAGTAAAATACATGTTAAATTGCTGTTTTGGGGTTGTTTTTAAAAGTCTGGAATGGATTAATCTGTTTTGCATTACTTCCTGTGGGAAAGCATGCTTTGGTTTTGGAACGCTTTGGTTTTGGAACTGACTTTGGTTTTTTTTGAACATTTTGCAAGGTCAATCCATCTTCAGAGCTTCTTTTAAATATATATATTCACAAGTGCTGTGCTCACTCCTTGAAAATGAAATTTAGTCATCACCACCTTCTGCTTAGAGACACGGAGTGGGGACCGCTTTGCCATAGTTTTGGATTAGGGTTGGCTGACTGCTGCAGAGAGCTGTCTGACCGGAGAATTGACAGAAATGAGTGCAGAGCTTCTGTGAGTTCGGCATGCAGATATAAAAGGTGTGAGGCACAGGAGATCCTGTGTGGCTTTTGAATTTTGAGGGAAATTTGGAGGTTCCATTGGTTGCAGTTATTTCATGTACAGCACCATAACTCCACTTTTTCATGATTTGGTTTTGTTTTTTAATTTTATTTATGCTTTTTTATGCTTTTCAAGTTTATACATTTCATTAATTTTGCAATAATTTTAACATTTCAAAACTTGACTTCCTCCCCCCCTCTTTCTGCAGTTCCTTAAATTTATTTTTAATATCTTCTGAATATCCAAATTAACTATCTATCTATCTATCTATCTATCTATCTATCTAATCTATCTATCTATCTATCTATCTATCTATCTATCATCTATCTATCTATCTATCATCTATCTATCTATCTATCTATCTATCTATAAAACTTTATATATATATATAACTGCATGTTATTGCAGTAATCCTGCCAATGTTCTTATCCATTTACAGTTTGTTTGTAAATATTCAATAAACTATTTCCATTATTTTATAAAAAGTTTGTGTGAAACACAGGAGATACAGCAGATTCTGTGCGGCTTTTGGATTTTGAGGGGAATTGGGAGGTTATTTCATGTACAGCAGCACAACTCCACTTTTTCATTATTTTGGGTTTTGTTGTTTTTGTTCCCCAACTTGACATGGGTAAAATGCATGGTTGCTAGAGCTAAGTGATTTCATATTATGCAATTTCATTTTAAACTGGCTGCCATTCTATGTATGAACATACATATTGGGCCATAAACCTATCATTCACTTACTATAATTTGTCAATGCTCAACTCGGAACTATCAGACAATTTGATTCTCTTCATTTAGATTTCCAATCAGAACTCAGAGTTTGTGTTTTAGTAATCATATTTTATTCTATTTTTTAGTTTTAAATGCTTTATTGTTCATTTTCCATATACATACAATTATATACAATATATAATTATCTTCATTTCAGTCAGTCCAATAAGAATGTCTGTTAACAAGAAAATACATTCAAATTCAATTATGTGTTTTATACACAAACCCATGACTTCCCATCCTCTCCATATTTCTTTTATAATAAACATCTTTCTTTAATTTATCATTATTATTTTGTAAAAAAATCTCTTTTCTATTTCGATATCATTTTCTTTCATACACATTATTTACAGAAATCATTGAAAGGCAAGAGCCAGTGTGGTGTAGTGGTTAAGAGCGGTAGTCACGTAATCTGGGTAACCGGGTTCGCGTCTCCGCTCCTCCACATGCAGCTGCTGGGTGACCTTGGGCCAGTCACACTTCTCTGAAGTCTCTCAGCCCCACTCACCTCACAGAGTGTTTGTTGTGGGGGAGGAAGGGAAAGGAGATTGTTAGCCGCTTTGAGACTCCTGAAGGGGAGTGAAAGGCGGGATATCAAATCCAAACTCTTCTTCTTCTTCTTCTACTGTGCTTAGATTACAACTACTTTTCAAATAAATCTTGAGATTATTCCATTCTAAAACGAACTCTTGTCTGGGCTTGTCTGATTCTTTTGGAAAGAGGGGCTAATTCCACATATTCTGTCAGTTTGAGTAACCATTCAGCTCTGGTAGGAAGTTTGTCATTTTTCCAATACAGTGGTACCTCGGGTTAAGTACTTAATTCGTTCCGGAGGTCTGTACTTAACCTGAAACTGTTCTTAACCTGAAGCACCACTTTAGCTAATGGGGCCTCCTGCTGCTGCCGCGCCACCAGAGCACGATTTCTGTTCTTGTCCTGAAGCAAAGTTCTTAACCTGAAGCACTATTTCTGGGTTAGCGGAGTCTGTAACCTGAAGCGTATGTAACCTGAAACATATGTAACCCGAGGTACCACTGTATGTTGCAATAAGCACCCTTGCGGCCGCAATAGCATACCAAAAAATAATAATAATTATACCTTTGGGGGTGTTAGTGCCTGTCATATCCAGAAGAAATGCTTCTGTTTTTTTAAGGAAAATTTACCTTTAACATTATTTTTAGTTCTGATGGAAAGTCAAAGAGTTCTGGAATGACATACATTCAGATCATATTATTATTCTATTAATTATTAGACCACATGATTCTGGATTTGCTGGTGATTGGAACCATGAGTAAATTGTGTTGTCCGGAATTGTGAATCGGATTTCATGGGCTTTAATCGTGTTTCATTGGTTGCCGAGTTTATTGGTTTCCTCCTCAAACACATTGGATTACATGCATGAGTAAAGTACCCATAGTTTTGTAACTGAAGCCTAAATTGCCATTAAGAGGCTTCTAGGATGAAAAAAGCGGTTGACAAAGAGCTGGAAAACTGCCTACATTGATTTCTCTACTCGAGTGAAACATCTACTACTAAATAATACACACACAAATCCAACAAATATAATATTTTAGATTGGAAATGAACCGATATTGCTATGAGAGAAAGATAACTCCGCAAGAAAAAGAGCTAAGTGCTTTATAGTGGTGTCAATCATATACTGTACTACAGAAAGCACAACTTTAATCTGTCTCGCTCTTCTTAGTCTTGTGGTTTGTGTGCTGTAACAATGAAATCCTATCTCCACAATATTGCTAGCAGTATGTTTTCTTAACTTCCCATGAAATTTAAGGCAAGAAGAGCATGCTACTTGACCGCATTTCATAAAAGGTAAATCTAAACAAATTGCTTTCGTCTTCACGCAGTTCTTCCTCAAGATGTATTTAGAGCTCGGCAAACTCCTTGAGACACAACTAGAAACTGTACTTTGGGCCTTGCTGTCAAATTCAAACCACAAATGTTTGCCAGCATTCAAGCTTTGTTCTACACAATCCTGAGACAGGCTGTAGATTTCTTTTTTGCTTTACGAAAAGCAGAGTATTTGCACATGAGCATAGAACAGTTCAGTAAAGGATAAAATCGAATTTGTCTAGTGTGTTTTGCTGCTAAAAGCAAACCTGAGAAATATATGAAGAAATAAACTGGATGGGAATGTGAATTTGCATCCCAGCTAGAAAAGAAAGACTCTCCTAGCAGAACAAAAAGTTTGCATTCAGATAGTAAAGGAAAAGGACTACTTGTCAGCTATCATGGAATGACCTCTTACATAATAATAATAATAATTTTATTATTTATACCCCACACATCTGGCTGAGTTTCCCCAGCCACTCCGGGCAGCTGCCCACAGAACACTAAAACAGAATAAAACATCAAACATTAAAAGTTCCATAAACAGGGCTGCCTTCAGATGTCTTCTAAAAGTCAGATAGTTGTTTATTTCTTTGACATCTGATGGGAGGGCGTTCCACAGGGCGGGCGCCACCACCGAAAAGGCCCTCTGCCTGGTTCCTTGTAACCTCACATCTTGCAGTGAGGGAACCGCCAGAAGGCCCTCGGTGCTGGACCTCAGTGTCTGGGCTAAACAATGGGGGTGGAGATGGTCCTTCAGGTATACTAGGGTGAGGCCATTTAGGGCTTTAAAGGTCAGCACAAACACTGAAATGTACTGGGAGCCAATGTAGGTATTTTAAGACCAGTGTTATGTGGCCTTGGCGGCTGCTCCCAGTCACCGGTCTAGCTGCTGCATTCTGGATTAGTTGTAGTTTCCAGGTCACCTTCAAAGGTAGCCCCACATAGAGCGCATTGCAGTAGTCCAAGTGGGAGATAACCAGATCACGCACCACTCTGGTGAGACAGTCTGCGGGCAGGTAGGGTCTCAGCCTGCGTACCAAATGGAGCTGGTAGACAGCTGCCCTGGACACAGAATTAACCTGTGCCTCCATGGATAGCTGTGAGTCCAAAATGACTCCCAGGCTGCACACCTGGTCCTTCAGGGGCACAGTTACCGCATTCAGGACCAGGGAGTCCCTCACCCCTGCTTGTCCCCTGTCCCCCCAAAACAGTACTTCTGTCTTGTCAGGATTCAACCCTCAAACTAGTTGGCATCTGTCTGTCTTGGGAGACAATGGAGGAGTGTGCCCGTGGGGTTGAAGTCAAACTATTGGAGAGTCACAGTGCCTGCTGTGGCTGTGGAAACTGATCCAGGAGAGACCTGTTTTGTTGCAACTGGGGCAGATTAAGGGGTCTGGTTGGTTTGCTACAAATGCAATATGGCATTTCTTCTCCCTGCGCTATTCCCATTGTTCATTTCTCCTGTGGTTACTGCTATGGATGCACTTGACTGTCTGCAGTGGCGTAGCATGGGTTGTCAGCACCCGGGGCAAGGCAAGTAATTTGTGCCCCCTAACCCGTGGATTTTAGCACTCGAGTGCGAGCACGCCCCCCCCCAGATGTTGCGGCCGGTGCGGCCGCCCCCCCTGCACCTCCCCACGCTACGCCACTGGGGCTGGGGGCGAGCGAAGGAGCCAAGGACCCCCCCAAAGGCTCAGCAGGAATTTATTAAATTTATTATTTGCGGAGCCCCCGCAGGCCGAGACAGCCGAAGCCCCCTCCCCTCGGGCGCCTCCCCGCCCCCTCCTCTCCTTGGGCTGTAGGTGGAGCCCGCGCTCCGAGGCGCTCCAGATCTGGGCTTGGCGAGCGCCTCTCCTCCCGGCCAGGTCCGGGGGCTTCCAGCCGCGCTCCGTCCTCGCCCCCCCCCCCCGCGGCTGAGACTTGCGCTGAGAGCCGGAGCCAGCAGCGCCCCCTTCCGCTGGGAGACCCTCGCCCGCCCGCCGGCTTCCTCTCGGAGGGTTTTGGGGAGGGCAGGGCGCGTCGAGGCCCCTCGGAGCTCTCCTCCCTTCCAGTTGGCAGAAGCAGCTGTGGCTGGGCCGAGGGGATGGCGGCGGCGGCGGGGTGCGGAGGCTGCCCGTGCCCGGCCAGGCGTCGGTGGCGGCGGCGGCGCTGCTGCAGCGGCTGCTCCTCCTGCGAGCAGTGAGTGGAGCACAGCCGCAGCTGCGGCGGGGGGCGCACGCGCGCTAGGGCGCAAGGGTGGCGGCGGGGAGCCCGGCGGAGGAAGGAACTTGTCCCTTCCCTCCGGACTCGCGCCCCCCCCAGATGTTGCGCCCGGTGCGGCCGGCACCCCTGGCACCCCCCACGCTACGCCACTGACTGTCTGTCTCCAGTACGAGTAGGATGACGTATTTTCAGCGAAACGGTAGGGTACTGAAAAATGTGGGGTTTTCAGCACCAAACATTGCAGGGGGGGGGGGCTTTTACATGTGTTTTGAGCCGCTTTGTTTTCTTTCTGGCAATGTTGTATTTTTGGCGAAACCAAAAATCCTTTTCCGAAGCGCCGTGAAACGTGGGGTTTTCACAAGCAAACATTGCATGGAGACTTTTGCCAGTGTTTGGTGCCACATTAAAGTGAATCAGCGCGCCAAGGGATCCTTTTCTGGAGTGCAGTGAAACAGGAGAACTTCACTGGCAAATGCTCCAGTGTCTCATTTGCAAGCAGTTGGTGCTGTTTTAGAGTGAATCAGATGAGGTCAGATTTTGGGAAAATCAGAACCCCGGGGGTTGGGGCGCCGAGGGCTCATTTTACAACCTACCATGAAATTGTCACAGGGGGTGATTTGCAGGTGTTTGGCACCCTTTTCGGGTGAATTGGACAACATCGGAATTTGGGCAAAATCCATGACCTGTGGGTCGTGGCACCAAGGGCTCATTTTTGGCCTACTGTGAAACACTTCATTTGCACTGCCCAACGTCGCCATTATTGAGGGAATCAGATGACGTCTGGTTTTGGCTGAAACCATGACCCCTCAGGTTAAGGCGCCCAGGGCTCTTTTTGTGGGGTGCTGCTGGGGCCGTTTTACTGGTGTTTGGGGCCTCTTTGGTTGAATCTGACGTTGTATTTTCGGCAAAACCAGGATGTCTTCAGAGGACAGCCTTTCGTAGTTTCGGTCCCTTGGGAGCAAGGAATACCAGAGGCCACAATTGTCTCATGATGACTATTTTTTTACAAGCATACACATTGATCCCAGAGTGGGATGGGACGCCCAGAAACTGCTTGTCTGCCACACAGAATCCATTCTGCCAAAAGCAAACAACATATTGTTGGTGACTCCATTTCCTTGCCCGTGCCAGCTGTGCCATTTCTCTCTCACTAGGTACATGCCAACTATGCTGAGCCAAAGCTTTGATTCTGCACATTTTCATTTTTTAGTCTTTCAGAGAGGGCGGCAGACTTCTCTTTAATGCTGATCTTCTTCGTTTGATCACAGGTTCTGACATTCTCCACACTGATTGGCTGCTGCTGGTAGCCTCTTATTTAAACTAAAAACGTCTTCCTGGAAATAATGAAGTTGCCATGTAGAGATAGCATTGGTTGACTCTGTGTGTCCCCTGATAATGAGGCAAATTGGATAAATTTGGGGAAAATGTTGACATTTCTGAACCAGATCATCCCTGAATGCTGAGATGGATCAGGGAGTTTATGCGAAATGATACCAACTTGATAGAAAAAATGCCCAGAGCTTGACAGAGAAGGGGATGTAGAAGAGAAGGGAGGAGTAGAGAAGGGAATGGATCTCCCCCCCTTTTTCGAAAATAGTTTTTATTTAATTTTACAAATTCATTCATTCACACTTCGAATCACAAATAATAAAGATTGCACAAGATTCCTCCGAATCTCGAGACTTCCCTCTGTGGGTTCTTGAGGTAACTTTTTAAACTGCATATTATAATTTCGTCTAATTTAGAATCCTCCATTCTATCCAAAATCTATGTATCATTGCAAGATTTACTTAAGACCTGCCAAAGACTTCAGGTGTTTACGGTGGTCTTTCAAATATAACGTAAATTTGTCCCATTCTTTGTTGAAGTTTTGATCTTCCTGGTTAATCTTTCCCTGGTTAATCTTGCCATCTCTGTGTAATCCAATATTTTCATCTGCCAAATTGGATCTTCCAATTTGATGGGCATAGCTATCTTTTAACTTCAGTGAATTGATTTCCCAGGGCCTCCCAGAGTATTATTATATTGCATATTAATTGTTTTAATTGGCATACATTTTACCAGATCCATCAGTATGCGTTACTCAGTCAAGCCTGATGCAAAGCAAACAAAGGACACTTCATAGGAAAGTATACAGTATCAAAAGCACTTCTATTTGCCAGGCATTAAAGGTAGGATGTGCAACAGATTTTAACAAATCTTGAATCAAGAATGAAAGCAGACTGCTTTGGACAGATTTGGGGCTTGGCTGACATGATTTGGGAACTCTCCAAAGAGCCTTGAATCAGAAGCCAAAGAAATTCAGGGGAAATTGAAGATTTGGGTGTTTTTGCAAAAATTGAAATATTTCTTCCTAGACTTGCCACCTAGGAAAAATGACAGGGAGAATGGGAAAGCAGACTGACAGGTATAGCTTTGAATCAGAGGCAATAGTTTAATCACGGTGCTTGCTCTTTCCTAAAGTGGAAGAAAACACATACAAATTATGATCAGTTGGGATCACTGTACATCCACATTGCTCACTATCTCATATGAGAAAAATGCTTGTCACCCATCTAGAGTGTCTAGAGAACACAAACATTTTGTCAGAAAATGAAACAAAATAAAAATAAATAAGAAATCCTTCAAGCTCCATTCTAACATGTCTTTGTAGCATCTAGCTGGAAAAGGGAGAGCCCCTGTATCTTTTGCCAGTCTAATGCAGCAAACTCATTTCTCTGTAGCAAAAGTAACTTCTATTTGATCCTCTAAACTGTATCACCAATTAGAAATTTGTTACCTTCCTCAGCTCCTGGGAAGAAGAGGCAGACATATTGATCAGAAAGTTAGCAAGGCATCACTTGGCAAGAAGCATTTGATTGGCATTTCAAACTCTCTCTCCTTTCCAACAGACTGGAAAGGTAACTTTTGGCACAGCTGTCTTGTTATCAGAAAAGAAGCAATTTTTTCCCCTCTTTGGGTGGGATGTCAGAGAGTTCCATCTGAAATGGAAATAGGAGTGGAAATTGCTGCAATTTGCCTGAGGTCAAGAATGGAAATCACACAAGCAAACACGAGTGGTATTTGCTATGTATCTTTGGGGTTTTATGTCCGTGGAGAGAGAGAGAGAGAGATTATTTTCTGCATTCTTTCTGACATTTGCTTCCATTGGAACTAGGTGTGTCAACTCTGGTGGGGTCAAGGTGTCTTTGGCAATAATAGTAAGGCCAGAAGGAGCCTGAGTTTCACTTTCTCTTTCTGTCTCTCTTCCTTCTGGCGTGGTGTTCTGTATATAGCGTTAAGGTTTAAACTTATTATACGTTATTGTAAGTTTGAGTTAAGTCTGCTGCAACTGGATTTCTTATGGACAGTGCCAATCCTGAATGTATGGGATTTGTGACCATGATGCTCATTTGCCTTCAGTAGCAGTAAAGCTCTACTGGATGAAAGACAATTGCCTCTGGTCTTTTTGTGGGGAATCCTGCAACATTTGTTGTTGTTGTTGTTGTTTAGTCGTTTAGTCGTGTCCGACTCTTCATGACTCCATGGACCAGAGCACGCCAGGCACTTTTGTCTTCCACTGCCTCCCGCTGTTTAGTCAAATTCATGCTGGTAGCTTCGAGAACACTATCCAGCCATCTTGTCCTATGTCGTCCCCTTCTCCTTGTGCCCTCCATCTTTCTCAACATCAGGGTCTTTTCCAGGGAGTCTTCTCCTCTCATGAGGTGGCCAAAGTATTGGAGTCTCAGCTTCGGGATCTGTCCTTCCAGTGAGCGCTCAGGGCTGATTTCCTTAAGAATGGAGAGGTTTGATCTTCTTGCAGTCCATGGGACTCTCAAGAGCCTCCTCCAGCACCATAATTCAAAAGCATCTATTCTTCGGCGATCAGCCTTCTTTATGGTCCAGCTCTCACTTCCATACATCACTATTGGGAAAACCATAGCTTTAACTATACGGACCTTTGTTGGCAAGGTGATGTCTCTGCTTTTTAAGATGCTGTCTGGGTTTGTCATTGCTTTTCTCCCAAGAAGCGGGCGTCTTTTAATTTTGTGGCTGCTGTCACCATCTGCAGTGATCATGGAGCCCAAGAAAGTAAAATCTCTCACTGCCTCCATTTTCCCCCCTTCTATTTGCCAGGAGGTGATTGGACCAGTGACCATGATCTTCGTTTTTTTGATGTCGAGCTTCAAACCATATTTGAAGTTGCAACATGTTTAAGTTATTACTCTGCTAACTATAAGCTGGAATCTGCTCTGGATTAATATTGAGTAGAATTTCAATGACACCCTCAGCGCCTAAGAGTTGGCTCCTATGCTATTGCACCAAAGTGACCAAAATTTTGATACAAGTTCCAAAGGATTAACCATTCAAAGTACCTGTAAAAGTAAATTAGGCTGCAATGTTATGCACATGTGAGATCAAGCCCCACTGAACCCAGTGAGACTGTTTTCTAAGTAGACGTTGCACAATTCTGAACCATAAATATTGTTTCTCCTGTATGTTACAGTAGTGTAGCAAAATCTTTAAATCACTATCTTCATTTATTAAGTACCCTTAGGCTCTAATTTGGCACCTGGTGACTCATCTAAAAGTCCTATCAAAGTCAGTAGTATTTATGGCACATAGCAGATGGCTAGATTTCACCCTTCCATTGCATCATAGTTAACAATCCTTAATTTACACAAAACCCTTATGGTGTCAATTGCAAATTCATATGTGGCTGCTTTACATTTCACCAGAGAACACTGCATAAACACATTCTAAGCAGGAGGTGGATGGAGATCAAACAATCTCTTCTAATAGACAACAGGGTTCAAATTATGAAATTCACTATCACAGGATGTGATGATGCCTGTCAATTAAAAAGAATTAGATAAATTAACATGAGATATAACAGCACCCAAAGCTGTGACAGTATCCAAACCTCCTGTTCCCCTAGTGTCAGAAACTTGCTCTAGCAGAATCATTTTTTCCCCTCCTCTCCCCTGAAACCTCCTTTCACCATTCACCAAGGGGGTCTGGGGACCCTCCAGAGAAGATTTGGAGGGGTGTGGGGAGAGGAGCTTTGGATACAACCCAGTATTACCTCTAAGTAGGTAAGGATAAGGGAAAGGATCCCTGGACAGTTAGGTCCAGTCAAAGGCGACTATGGGGTGCGACACTTGTCTCACTTTTCAGGCTGAGGGAGACAGAGTTTGTCCACAGACAGTTTTCCGGGCCATGTAGCCAGCAGGACTAAACCGCTTCTGGTGCAATGGATTACCATGACAGAAGCCAGAGTGCACAGAAATGCCATTTACCTTCCCGCTTCAGCGGTACCTATTTATCTACTTGCACTGGTGTGCTTTTGACCTTCTAGGTTGGCAGAAGCTGGGAGAGAGCGATGGGAGCTCACCACCATCACACAGATTCGAACCATCGGCCTTCCGATCAGCAAACCCAAGAAGTTCAGTGGTTTAGACCACAGCGCCACTCACGTCCTCCAACTTCTAAGTATCAGATGGGGATAGACAAAAATTGATACAGTAGTACCTCGGGTTACATACGCTTCAGGTTACATACGCTTCAGGTTACAGACTCCGCTAACCCAGAAATAGTACCTCAGGTTAAGAACTTTGCTTCAGGCTGAGAACAGAAATCATGCTCCTGCAGCGCGGCAGCAGCGGGAGGCCCCATTAGCTAAAGTGGTGCTTCAGGTTAAGAATAGTTTCAGGTTAACGGACCTCCAGAACACATTAAGTACTTAACTCGAGGTACCACTGTATTCCAAAGTAATATTATACAAAGTAACGCTTTGTATTTGGGGAAATTGCTTTCCAAAATGCCTTATTAGGCAAGAATACAAAACATGCATATATTAGGAGAAAAGTACAGTTGTACCTTGGTTCTTTTTTTTTTTATAATATTTTTTATTAAACAATTTTTATATTAACACAAACAAAACATACAAAAACAAACAACAAACAATAACAAAACAAAAAACAAGTACCATTTCATATCCTGATTTCTTAAACCTTACTTCCTCGACTTCCTCTTGCTTCCCGTTTCTGTATTCCAAGTTCTTACAATTATTCAGCGAATCTTCCCTTATTTTACTATAAATTTATGTTAATCATCCTTATTCTCTTTGTCTTAACCAATATTAATAGTAACCATTTATTTTAATCCAACATCATTTTAACTGTCATTAATTTTGTAATATTTCTTTAAATAGTCCTTGAACTTTTTCCATTCTTCTTCCGCCGCTTCTCTTCCCTGGTTTCGGATTCTGCTCGTCATTTCTGCCAAGCCCATGTAGTCCATCACCTTCATCTGCCATTCTTCCAGTGTGGGTAGATCCTGTGTCTTCCAGTACTTTGCAATAAGTATTCTAGCTGCTGTTGTAGCATACATAAAAAAAGTTGTATCTGTCTTTAACACCCCCTGGCCGACAATACCCAAGAGAAAGGCCTCTGGTTTCTTGGGGAAAGTATATTTAAATACCTTTTTCAGTTCATTGTAAATCATTTCCCAGAATGCCTTAATCTTCGGGCACGTCCACCAGAGGTGAAAAAATGTACCTTCCTTTTCTTTACATTTCCAACATTTATTGTCAGGCACATGGTAGATCTTTGCAAGCTTGACTGGGGTTATGTACCACCTATAAATCATTTTCATTATATTTTCTCTTAAGGCATTACACGCCGTAAACTTCAACCCGGTGGTCCACAACTTTTCCCAATCAGCAAACATGATGTTATGACCAATGTCCTGAGCCCATTTAATCATACTTGATTTTACCATTTCATCTTGTGTATTCCATTTCAGCAGCAGATCATACATTTTTGACAAATTCTTAGTACTGGATTCTAACAGTTCAGTCTCTAATTTTGATTTTTCCACCTGGAAGCCTATTTTACTGTCTAATTTAAACACTTCGTTTATTTGATGATAATGTAACCAATCTCTCACCTTCCCTTTTAGTTTTTCAAAACTCTGCAATCTCAATTTGTCCCCTTCCTTTTCCAAGATTTCCCAATATCTTGGCCATTTCGACTCCATATTTAGCTTTTTAACTGCCTTAGCTTCCATTGGTGATAGCCATCTTGGAGTCTTATTTTCCAGCAAGTCCTTATATCTGACCCAGACATTTAATAGTGCTTTTCTGACAATATGATTTTTGAAACTTTTATGCGCTTTAACCTTGTCATACCACAAATATGCATGCCACCCAAAAATATTGTTAAATCCTTCCAAATCCAAAATGTCTGTGTTTTCAAGAAGCAGCCATTCTTTTAGCCAGCAGAAAGCTGCCGCTTCATAGTACAATTTAAAGTCTGGCAGGGCAAACCCCCCTCTTTCCTTTGAATCCGTTAATATCTTGAATTTTATTCTGGGCTTCTTGCCCTGCCAGACAAATTTAGATATATCTTTCTGCCACTTCTTGAAACAATCCATTTTGTCCATAATTTGTAATGCTTGAAACAGAAACAACATTCTTGGCAATACATTCATTTTTATAACTGCAATTCGACCTAACAAGGAAAGCTTCAGATTTGACCAAATCTCCAGATCTTTTTTCACTTCTGTCCAAGTTTTTTCATAATTATCTTTAAATAAATTCACATTTTTAGCTGTCATGTTCACACCCAGATATTTCACTTTTTTAACCACAGTCAACCCTGTCTCATTCTGAAACCTTTCTTTTTCAATCTGTGTTAAATTTTTCTCCAATACCTTAGTCTTTAACTTATTCAATTTAAATCCTGCCAATTGACCAAACTCTTGAATTATTTCCAAAACTCTTTTCGTGCTAGCTTCTGGCTCTTGCAATGTAAGTACTAGGTCATCTGCAAATGCTCTCAGTTTGTATTGTTTAGCTCCGACCTGAATCCCTTTAACCAACTGATCCCCCCTGATCATATTAAGCAAAACCTCCAGGACCGATATAAAAAGTAATGGGGAGATAGGGCACCCCTGTCGTGTCCCTTTTTCAATCTTAAACTCTTCTGTTACCACATTATTTACAATTAATTTTGCTTTCTGTTCAGAATATATTGCACCTATACCATTTTCAAACCCTTGGCCTACCCCCATCCCCCGGAGGTTCTTCAACATGAAACTCCAAGAAATATTGTCAAAGGCTTTCTCGGCGTCCACAAATATCAAAACAGCCTTAGTGTTTATGTTCACTTCCAACTTCTCCAAAATGTCAATTATATTCCTTACATTGTCCGACAAATGCCTTTTCGGGAGAAAGCCCGCCTGGTCTCCATGAATCTCCTCCATCAAAACTCTTTTCAGTCTCTTTGCTAAAACATCAGCAAAGATTTTGTAATCCACATTTAGTAAGGAGATGGGTCGGTAGTTCTTAAGTTGGGTCTTTTCAGTCTCTGTCTTTGGTATAAGTGTAATGTAGGCCTCTCTCCACGTATCGGGTGCCCTTCTCCCCTCCATGATCTCGTTGCAGACTTCCTTCAAAGGTTGTATGAGCCCTTCCTTCAAAACTTTGTAGTATTTGGAAGTCAATCCATCCGGTCCAGGTGATTTGCCCAACGTCATGTTATGAATGGCATCTTCTATTTCCTGTGCTGATATCTCCTGGTTCAAAATTGTCTTACTTTCCTGGGAAATCTTTTTCAGCCCATTTTTCTCGAGGAATTGTTGTATGTCTTTATCTTTCTGCGGCCCTTGTGTATACAATTGTCTAAAGTAGCTCTGAAAACAGTTCCTAATTTCCACTGGGTTGCATATGTTCTTTCCATCCACTTCTAAATTTATTACCGTGTTGAGTTTTTGTCTCTTCTTTATTTGCCAAGCCAATAACTTGCCACATTTATCTGCAGATTCAAAGGTCTTTTGCCTCATTTGTTTAATTTTCCATTCTATTTCTTGGTTCATCAGTTCCATATATTGTGTTTGATACAATTTAATTTCTCTTAAAGTCTCTTGTGATTTTGGCTTCAGTCTTAATTTCCTTTCCCCTTCTTTTATCTTTTCCAAGATTTTCTCTTTCCTCTCATTTTGCTTTCTTTTCTTTAATGAATTTTGTTGTATCAAAAACCCTCTCATCACGGCTTTACTTGCGTCCCATACTATTCTTTTTTCTACTTTAGTCCTTAAGTTGATTTCAAAATAATCTTTCAAAGTTTTTTGGGCCTTCTTACAAATCTCCTCGTCTCTAAATAAGGTGTCATTCATTCTCCATCTGAAGGAACCAGTTGTTGTTTGCTTCATCACCATCTTAACTGCGTTATGGTCGGAGAGGGTTTTTGGGCAGATTTCCACTTTCTTTATATTCGACGCCATACTGCTAGTCACCCAAATTTGGTCAATCCGTGTCCATGTCATTTTGGCTTCAGAAAAGAAGGTTCCCTCTCTTTCTAATGGGTGTTTTGTTCTCCAAATGTCAATCAAGTCCATATTGTCAGTCATTTCAAAAAAAGTTTTTGGTAGTCTTCCGTCTTTTGTGACTACCTGTCTTTGTGCTTTGTCCATATTTGTTGAAACTACTCCATTCATGTCTCCCATCATAATCAGTTTGTAATCCATATAGTCCATTAAAATCTCATGCAACTTCTTAAAGAATTCTGCTTTCCCTTCATTTGGTGCATATATCCCCACTATCAAAAATTTTTCTCCTTGAGATTGAATTTCAATTGCCAGGTATCTTCCTTGATCATCTTTAAAAATTTGTTTCGGCTGCAAATTTTCCTTTACGTAGATCACCACTCCTCTTTTTTTTACTTTGTCTGAAGATATAAATTCTTGTCCCAATCTCTTGTTTATTAACAGTTTTCTATGTGCTCTTGTCACGTGGGTCTCTTGTAAACAAATCAAGTCCAATTGGTCTTTCTTTAAAGCATGAAATATATTTTTCCTTTTTCAGGGGTTGTTTAGACCATTACAATTCCAAGTTAGAAGTTGCAAAGCCATGATGGGGTTATTTAGTTCCTCCTACAGCTCCCAATTGTTGTTCGTCCTTTGTCGGTGGTTCTGTGTCCGTATCTAATCTTGAAGGATGTCTTTCTCCTGGATAGGTCTCTTTCTGTAGGTCTTCTTCGTGTTCTCCCAGGAACTTGTCTTTATCACTCACTGTTTTTATTCTTCTTTTCTTCCCCTTGTATTTAAAAGACAGGCCTTGGGGAAACTCCCACCTAAATAGTATGTAGTTCCTCTTCAGTAATGTCACCAGATCCTTGTAAGGACCTCTTGCATCCAAGATACTTTTAGGGATATCTTTAAAGATCTCAATATGAAAATCCTCAATTCGAAGGGTTGTTTGGTAGTGCAGGTTCAATATTTTATCTCGCTCTTCTTTGGATCTTAGAGTTATCAAGCAATCTCTGGGTCTATTCTTCTTCTGCCTTATTCCCAACCTGAATGCACTCTCTATTTTGAACTCTTCTTCTTTCAGATCTTGCTTCCAGAAGTCAGAAAACTCTTTTGTCAAATAATCCACCAAGTTGTCTCCTTCCTTTTCCGGCACAAGTCTAATCCTCAGGTTTTTCTCTTTGCGTTGCATATCCTGCATAGAAAGTGTCAGTTCATACTCATCCAGTTTCCTGTACACCGGTGGAAGTTTCCCTTCAACAGCAGTAGCAATTTCCTTAGCTTCTTCAGCTATCTTTCGCGTTGTAGTTGAATCTTCCAGTAGTTTCCCAATTGCTTCTGCATTAGAGTTCACTTTGTTCCCAAGGTCAGTTATACTTTTAGTATTTAAATCAATTTTCCCAGAGATTTCTTCAATTTTCTTATTTGTTTCAGCACCTTGCTTCTTTAATTCCTCTAAAGAATCACTTATTTTTCCCAAGGCCTTTGTAAACGCTTCTTCCGAAGACATTGTTTTCACTCTTGCCTTTGTGACAGCTGCAGTTCCCGAGGCCCCTGATACAGAGGCTCTTCTTTGCATAGAAGAGTCCACTTTGTATTGTCTACCAGATCTCAAAGTTGTTTCTTGTGAATCTTCTTTCTGTTTACCATCTGCCATAACAAAGTCTTTCGTTCAAGGTCATTCCCACACTCTTAAGCTGTCAATAGAGAAAATTTCTCAGGTTTTAAATTCCACTTGGTTGCTGAAACTGTCCCAATCCTCTAGAGGGCGTAAAGTCAGTTCCTAAACTTCAGATTGTTCCCACACTTCCAAAAAGCAAAAGCCCTCCAAGTCCTTTTCTTTGTAAAAGATCCAAATCAATAGTGTCCTGCAGGTAACTTACTATATAGCCAAATACGATGTTTCAAGTTGAGAGTAGCCAGAGTCTATATATCAGTTACTTTCTAGCCTTTTTTGTAACGACCGTCCTTAGCCGGTTCCTTTCCTCCGGCAGTCCGACCCCCAGGTAGATAAGCAGCGGTAAACAGTTCAATCTCCTTTAAAACCGGCAGGGAATCCCTTTAAAATCTTCTTCCCCCCCTCTCCTGCCTTCTGGGGGGGGAGTTCTTTGCTTGGTGTTGGGTTTCTTAACTCATAAACTCTCCTGTCAAAAGTTACAGCTTAGCTGTCTTTCGCTTTAATCTTGCTGCAGGACGGAAAGCAGACTTCCTTTTTAATGCTTATCCGTCTCGGTGCCCAAATTTCTTAATTTTAGTGTCCAATTTTTAATGCAAGCCCAATCCTACTCACGGAAAGTTGCTCTTTTTAAATCCAAAATCCTCGGAAGAAGTCAGCGCTCTCCGCTAATGGCGACGCGGCTTCGCTTCGCAGGCTGGGTGAAAGCGACTCTCAGCACCGCTCCACGCACCCTCCGCTGATCTATAGCCTTTAAAAAGGCTATTTCACAACGTCGGGGGGGGGCAAAGGTGCCCGCCGAGTCTCCGGTTCACAGGCTACGCGCCTGTGACTTTTGAGGGTCCTTGCTCCGCCGTGAGCTACGGGACCCGAACACGCGAAGCAGATCTCTCCCGGAGCTCCGGGAGAAATCCGCCATTCAGCGCTGGCGCTAACCCGGAAGTCCCCAGTTGTACCTTGGTTCTTGAACGTAATCCATTATGAAAGTCTGTTCGACTTCCAAAAATGTTCAGAAACCGAGGCACAGCTTCTGATTGGCTGCAAGAGCTTCCTGCACTGAATTGGAAGCCGCGCAGGACGTTCAGCTTCCAAAAAACGTTCACAAACCGGAACACTTACTTCTGGGTTTGTGGCGTTCAGGAGCCAAAATGTATGAGTACCAAGACATTTGAGAACCAAGGTACGACTGTACAGAAAAGTGTGTATGATCTTTATGCAGACTTTCTTTAAAAACAAATGCAAACTGATGTAGAAAGGAGGTGAACTCAATTTAAGAAAGAAAAATGAAAGAAATTTAAAGTGGTAGATTTGCTCATCCCTAATATCAGGTGTTGGGGTTAAACAACAGGGGATGACTGCCATTGCTATATGTGGTTGCAAGTATCCCAAAGATGCATTTGATTGGCTTCTGTTAGTGTCAAAGCAGTAGTAGACTAGATGGAATAGTCTGATACAGCAAAACACCAATATTCTTAAAAAGGTAAAGGTACCCCTGACCGTTAGGTCCAGTTGCGGACAACTCTGGGGTTTCGCGCTCATCTAGCTCTATAGGCCAAGGGAGCCGGTGTTTGTCCGCAGACAGCTTCCAGTTCATGTGGCCAGCATGAATAAGCCACTTCTGGCAAAACCAGAGCAGGGCACGGAAACGCCATTTACCTTCCCGCCCGAGCAGTACCTATTTATCTACTTGCACTGGTGTGCTTTCAAACTGCTAGGGAGCAGGGACCAAGCTACAGGAGCTCACCCCATAGCAGGGTTTCGAACCATCGACGTTCTGATCACAAGCCCTAGGCTCTGTGGTTTAGACCACAGCACCACCCTTCTCCAATGTTCTTAAGAATGCCCTTTTGACTTCAGTTTACCTCGGAATGATATTTCCCCACTATTGCTAAGCTACTTATAAGATGGTTAATTATCTTATTCCCCACACTGGCTGATTTGTCAAATACCTTTATCACAATGCAAACTAGGGTTGCCATCTGTCCTGTATAATACAGGATTGTCCTGTATTTCAATATAAAATGCTATGTCCTGTAGTGATTCAATATGGCAAGCACTTTGGCTCATATTTCGTTTTGCTGATTCTCTCTCTCTTTCTCCCATACCCACCAACATTCTGAAGCCAAAATCTGGGTTTCTATCTTGCCAGACGCCATCCTGCCGTTTTGGAGACCATTTTGGTTGCCACGATCACTCACTCACCATTTCTCCCCAAAGTGCTTTTCCAAGCACAGCACCCACAAATGCACATTGGGGGCACTGCACGAAATCGCAGCCCCGAAAAAGTGCTTTTTCGGGAGGAAATTGCACTGCAGAATCAAAGGACATAATGGCAACCAAAATTTGCCATGGGATATCCTGATCCAGGACACTTGTGGGGTGTGCAGCCCCCCACCCAGTCCTGTCCTGTATTTTGCCAGGCCAAGGGTGGCAACCCTAATGCAAACCCTTGCTGATTAAGGTTGCAATCCTAAACATGCTTTGTTGTTGTTGTTGTTGTTTAGTCGTTTAGTCGTGTCCGACTCTTTGTGACCCCATGGACCAGAGCACGCCAGGCACCTCTGTCCTCCACTACCTCCCGCAGTTTGGTCAAACTCATGCTGGTAACCTCGAAAACACTATCCAAACATCTCGTCCTCTTACTTGAATACTATAGGACCTACTTCTGAGGAAACTTGCATAGGATTGTGCTGAACTTGGGGTGTAATGTAGTGCATCCCAGAAATGGAATTCAGCCTTCATTAAATCCTTCTAATTGATATGAATAAGTGAGTATTCTTTATTAGGTTGAGAGGGGATTCGGCAGTATGCTTGGGACACATGGCAATGTTTAAAAGATAACGCAGACAAGAATTTAATTTTTAACAAGTAATATCAATGAATCACACATTAATAGTAGGTAAAAACTGTTCCCATTCTGTTATTTCCTTTTGCAAGCCAGTTCCCTATCAGATGACACTGCTGCAAAGTACACAGTATAGAAATATTATCTCCCCTCATATTATTTTCATGCTTGAAGTCCAAAGATCTATTTGTACCACTTGAAATTCAAAGACAGACATTCCACTTGATTGAAAAGGCAGAAATAATGGTTTAGAAAGATCAATGTACTCCTGTGATTAATTTCACATTTCATACTAAGATTACCATAAAGTTCTTTGAAAAGTAAAGAAGGAAGTACTGATTGAAAAACATCTGCTTCTATAATTGTCCAACAAGATGTGAAACATTATAAATATCAGAGGACAGGCACATTTCCATTTATGCAAGATTGCTCCTCTTCCTTTAAAATGTGATGTGTGTGAAGCTGGTGTAAAGTTACACCAGATCCAAAATTAGTTTGGCAGTGAGGCTAGTCTGGCTGAGCTGTCCCAAGCCCTTAAAATATTGTTTGAGCTACACTACCCTCTTTGCTGCCTGAATTTATGCCAGGTTTCCAGGTCACATGACTGAGCTGAATGCGCTTAGGATCCAGTTTAAGCCCCATCCCCATTGCTTTGCTTCCATCCCTGAGCTCTGTGGGTGCAGCTTTTTCCAGGCTGAAGTGCAGAGTGTTTGAGGACGAGGACATTTGCATGGAAACCAAAATGCTTGTTTACAAAGCTATTGTACTACCAACTTTACTGTACACTTGTGAAATATGGACCACTTATAAACGCCATCTCCAACTCCTCGAAAGATTCAATCAACGGTGTCCCCGAAAAAATTTACACATCACTTGGGAAGACAGGCAAACTAATGCCAGTGTACTGGAAGAGGCAAAGATCACCATTGTCGAAGCAATGATTCTTCAACTTCAACTTCGTTGGACTGGTCATGTTGTGTGGATGCCTAATTATCATCAGCAACTACTCTATTCTGAACTTTAAAATGGAAAGTGTAATGCTGGTGGTCAACAAAAAAGGTCCAAAGACTCTCTCAAGGCAAATCTAAAAAAATGTAGTATAAACACGGACAACTGGGAAACACTGGCCTGCAAGCGCTCCAATTGGAGAAGAGCCTTTACCAAAGGTGTCATGGGCTTTGAAGACACTCAAACTCAAGACAAAAGGGAGAAACATGCTAAGAGGAAGGCATGCTTGGCAAACCCTCACTGTGATCAACTCCCACCCGGAAACATGTGGATCCAGAATTGGCCTCCACAGTCACTTACGGACTCACTGTTAAGATCGTATTTATGGAATACAATCTTACTCGGCTTTGAGTGATCACCAAAGAAGAAGAAGAAGGTTCCACCCCCCTAGGCCCACAGAACACTCATTTTTTCAGAGAATATGCTGGTTTAAGATTGGAGAAAAATGCTTCTGGGTGTACCTCCTGGTTCAGCCAGAAATACACTAGATGCTATTCTACTCACCCCAGTAGATCTTGCAATAGGATTGATTCCTAACACAGCAATCTGTTCATTCCTGCATTCCTTTTATTTGTATGCTGCTTTTCCACACAAAAAAAAAGCACGAAAGCAGCTTATGACAAAGAAATATGGATGAATTTCAGACCAACGCTACAAAAACAATTTCATAACAACTTTGCAAAACAATAGCATAATCACCATTTTATAATAGCGTAGCCAAACAAAAATAGAATAATGTACAGTGGTACCTCGGGTTACAGATGCTTCAGGTTACAGACGCTTCAGGTTACAGACTCTGCTAACCCAGAAATATTACCTCGGGTTAAGAACTTTGCTTCAGGATGAGAACAGAAATCGTGCAGCGGCAGCTAATCGTGCAGCATTAGCTAAAGTGGTACCTCAGGTTAAGAACAGTTTCAGGTTAAGAACGGACCTCCAGAACGAATTAAGTTCTTAACCTGAGGTGCCACTATACCCCAAAAAGCACACATTTCAACTCTATAAATAAACAAGATTACTTAAACAGCTTGCAGCATCCAGTAGCAAAAATTACAAGGGAGCACCACAGTTTCACCTTGAAATACCCCTCCCATGAAGTTGCTCACTGTCCTTCTTCTGCAGCAGCTTCTTAGAAGTCTTCCAAGGGCAAAGGGTGGGGTCACTGGCAGACCTTGGGGTCTCAGATTTCAGTGGTGCCTTGACACCGAGATTCAGCGCCCCCATCTCTTCCACTTATTTCTAAATAATAATTGCAGTGTCCCCTGCAGTGCCCCTGAGGCTATGTCCCACTGCAACCAAACTGGTCACACTCCCCTAAATCTGCCTCTGCTGGTGTAGCTGGAAACACCTCTCCCACTGGTAAAGGTAAAAAGGTAAAGGAACCCTAGACAGTTAAGTCCAGTCAAAGGCAACTATGGGGTTGTGGCGCTCATCTCGCTTTCAGGCTGAGGGAGCCAGCGTTTGTCCACAGACAGCTTTCCAGGTCATGTGGCCAGCATGACAACAACTTCTGGCGCAACGGGACACCATGATGGAAATCAGAGCTCATGGAGATGCTGTTTACCTTCCCACCACAGCAGTACTCAATACCTTGGGTTACATACGCTTCAGGTTACAGACGCTTCAGGTTACAGACTCCGCTAACCCAGAAATAGTACCCTGGGTTAAGAAATTTGCTTCAGGATGAGAACGGAAATTGCTCGGCAGCTGCGCAGCAGCAGCGGGAGGCCCCATTAGCTAAAGTGTTGCTTCAGGTTAAGAACAGTTTCAGGTTAAGTACGGATCTCCGGAATGAATTAAGTACGTAACCAGAGGTACCACTGTACCTAATTATCTACTTGCACTGGTAAGCTTTCATACTGGTTGGTTGGCAGGTGCTGGGACAGAGCAACGGGAGCTCACCCTGTCGCTGGGATTCAAACTGCCGTCCTTCTGATCAGCAAGCCCAAGAGGCTCAGTGGTTTAAACCACAGCACCACCTGCGTCCTTTATATTGCTCCAAACTATAGTTGTAACTCATGTTCCAAACTACATTCAGGAGTGGAATTGCTCCTGGCTGAGTTGCCCCAAGCCTGATAGAGGGAAAAGTAGCCTTGAATGTGACCTTCACTATCCTGTTTGCTGGTGTAACCTGCTGGGTCAGTAGGTCATGTGACAGTGCTGAACAGAGGTATAATTGCCTCTATGACACACCATCAGTTCCCTGGAATGGTGCTTTCTTGAGATTTACCCTAGTAAATAATACAGAAAATAGCATTAAATATTTAACTGGTGCTCCATAACTATTTCCACATCAGGGATTCTATTAGGAGATACAAGTTTCCTTTGCATTGTTTGAAGAAGCCTGTTCTGTCATAGAAATGCTTTCCAGACAAATGTGGCCACGGTGCCTAGCGGTTGCATTCCCCAAATGTTAGTGAAAATTAAGTGGCCAGCTGCAGTGATAGTTGAGATGGAGAAATGCAGGTGCTTAAAAGGCTAGAACATTGTCAGAATAAATTATGGGGATAACACATCTCATTAGTGCATACTGTAACTCAGCATTTTAGTAGGCTAAAGAATGCCAGGCTGTAGATATTTGATATGAATACTGTATGAGCTTTAAAAGCACAGCATATTTCCAAAAACTGTAAGCAGAACGATCTTTCCAAAAACAACTGCTTTCTATAGCTGGAGACTGACTGTGTGAGATTTTTAAGCTATAAAATCACATTACACTGGTAGCATTATGCTTGGGGTAAGATTTTCCATTTTCATGACGAGATAGGGGGTTATGCCCTGCTCTCTTGGCTCCTAGTTATATTTCCTTTTATTGTTTTACGTGTCTGCCTATGTGTGTATGTATTCCTATATATCTGGCTGCCTATGAGTTTCTGGGCCCAATTCAAGTGCTGGTTTTGGTCAATAAAGCCTTAAATGACTCAGAACCACAATACCCAAGGACCGTCTCTCTCCATAAGAATCTACCCGGGCCCTGAGATCATGCTCTGAGGCCCTTCTTCATGTGCCTCCCCCACAAGAGGTCCGGAGGGTGGCTTCCCATTTGTGGAACGCTCTTCCTGGGGAGTTTTGGCTGGTGCCTTCATGATATTGTTGAATGGTCACTGTAAAATGTGAAGGTTCATTATTGTTTCACAAGTTGTGTATGTCTTTAAGGGCCAGGGCAAGTAACGAGACCCACTCTTACAGCTGTGAAACATAGCAGGTGCTGCTAGGTTGTGTTAATTAAGCTGTGTCAGCATTTGGGCATAGTATATAAGGAACAGCACCTAGCTCCCTCATTACCCTGGGGGATGGGTTGGTGGTTGGGTCTGGTTTGTTGTTGATGTATTTAGTGTATAAGGAGTTTTTGTTTTTGTTATTAAAACCTTGTTTCAGTTATTTTTGAGTCCCTTTTTAATGCATGGTCTCCCCAGCAAGCTCTCTGCAGCGCTACTAAACTACAAATAGCCAACATCTTTATCCTCATATAAGAGGTTCCTTTTCAACCAGGCCTTTGGCTGATTAACATTTTATACCCCTTTTAATTGTGTTTGTGGGAGGGGGGTATTCTTTTGTGAGAGTTTCATTTTTCTTCTTGCTTCTTATTATGCATTTTGCATTTTTATCTTGTATTTTTATGCTGTGTGAATCACCCAGAGATCTACAGAGAAACCATATGTGGGCTGAAGTTACAGGAAAATAGGTTTTAGGGCAGGGATGATGAACCTGTGATGTTGTTGGCATCCAGTGTCTGAGCAGGCTGGACCTGATGTGAGTTGGAACACATCACCATCTGATTCTCAATCCTGTTTTCATAAACAAGATGAATTAGAACCTGACAAACTCGCATATTGTTGTTTAGTCGTTTAGTCGTGTCCAGCTCTACGTGACCTCATGGACCAGAGCACGCCAGGCACTCCTGTCTTCCACTGCCTCCTGCAGTTCGGTCAAACTCATGTTTGTAGCTTCGAGAACACTCTCTAACCATCTCGTCCTCTGTTGTCCTCTTCTCATTGTGCCCTCAATCTTTCCCAGCATCAGGGTCTTTTCCAGGGAGCCTTCTCTTCTTATGATGTGGCCAAAGTATTGGAGCCTCAGCTTCAGGATCTGTCCTTCCATTGAGCACTCAGGGCTGATTTCCCTCACAATAGATCGGTTTGATCTTCTTGCAGTCCATGGGACTCTCAAGAGTCTCCTCCAGCACCATAATTCAAAAGCATCAATTCTTCAGCGATCAGCCTCCTTTATGGTCCAGCTCTCACTTCCATACATCACTACTGGGAACACCATAGGTAAAGGTAAAGGTACCCCTGCCCGTACGGGCCAGTCTTGACCGACTCTGGGGTTGTGCGCCCATCTCACTTTAAGAGGCCAGGGGGCCAGCGCTGTCCGGAGACACTTCCGGGTCACGTGGCCAGCGTGACAAAGCTGCATCTGGCGAGCCAGCGCAGCACACGGAACGCCGTTTACCTTCCCACCAGTAAGCGGTTACTATTTATCTACTTGCACCTGGGGGTGCTTTCGAACTGCTAGGTTGGCAGGCGCTGGGACCAAGCAACGGGAGCGCACCCCGCCGCGGGGATTCGAACCGCCGACCTTTCGATCGGCAAGCCCTAGGCACTGAGGCTTTTACCCACAGCGCCACCCGCGTCCCTTTAACTATATGGACCTTCGTCGGCAAGGTGATGTCTCTGTTTTTTAAGAAGCTGTCTTACTAGCATATGAAAGATAAATGAGAAGCTGGTACTCACCACAAACGATGCTGTTCCTCAAAGGTCTTTTGTAAGCTCCTTCCAAAGCTCAGTCTCCAGTTCCATCCATCCAAGCTTGCCTCCACCTACCACACGTTGGAGAGTTTGATGGGATGTCCCTATTTTAATCAGAAAAATGTTGGAAGGTATGGAAGAGGACATCCCCATTGCTTTTTTCAGCTGGACTATCTAGATACAACCTACCTGAGTTTAATACTCTCAAATTGTGGAGCCCTGATAAAGTTCGGGAATGGATCTTTGAAAAAGACGCCTTTTTGGACTCCACTAAGATAAAAAACTCTGGGTTTTCCTACTGGTTCCCTCGAGTAAAAGCAGTCAAAATCTGTGCCAACTACTTGGTGGAGATCACTGATCCCACCCTTCAGAGAGCTTTTACTATGGCACGGTTTCAAACATTGCCAACTGCTTATTTGACCGGTAGATACATAAAAACCCCAGTAGAACATCGTTTATGTCCTTGCCTTATGAAAATTAAAGAGGATCTTACACATTACCTCCTCTATTGCCCCATTTACTCGGGCTTTAGAGACGCATTGCTGCAAATTATACCCAACTCTATAACCAGTCCTGATGATAGAGTAAAATTTTTGTTAGTTGATGCAAACCCACACATTACCCATGTGGTGGCGGTTTTTGTGATGAAGGCCATGAAAGCCAGGGAAAGATTTATGGACGACAATGTAAAGACCCCTTCATCGTCTGTCTAACTCGTTGCTCGTTTTCCCTCCTTTTCTATTCTGTGGGAAGAAGGTTTTGTTGGCATAGTATGTAATGAATTTTAATATTTTTAACTATTGTAGTGTTGATGTTTGTGCACAGGCATGGTCCTCATAATAAATGGATTTTGATTTGATTTGATTTTTCAGCTGGAATTTATTGGAATTCAGTTCCATCATCCCTCGGGTGTGCACCATTGGCATTCTAAGAGAATGAGGGAGGTGTTCGTGGTGAATTCCTGCACCTCTTTTTCTAGAGAAGTACCACTGAGAAATATTGGAGGGTATGCATTCTCCATTGTACAGGTGAGACATGCTTTAGGGTGGCTAGTGTATACAAGAGCCAATGCCGTGGATAAGAAGGTCTAAACCACCCTGAAGGAAACATACTAAGAATTCACAAGGATGGCGGAAGGACAGGCACAACATGCTGTATCAAATAAACTATATATGTGTGTGACTTGAACATTCAAGGACCAATCCCAAGACAGTTTGCAGAGCTTCAACCGGAAATCAGGCCTTTGCAAGGAAGCTTGTCACAAAACAAAAAATACAGTCCATGTAAAACTTTGAAGGTATACCCCCAGATATGTGGTAGTCCTACACCCACCAAAAGATGGGTGGGGGATGAAACAAAGTTAGCTAACCATATAAACTTTAGCATTCTAAAGACCAGCTCATGCTGTGTGCAAACAGTTTGCAGTGACATTAACCTAGATGGCTGTTGCTGGCAAACAAACAAACAATCAAACCCTCATCAATGTGACATAAGTCTTGCAGGGCTGACACTTGTCTGTACACAAATATTTCTAACCAACTCCTATGGAAAGGTGATAAAGAAAAATAAGTTGGCCAAGTGAGAACTGATTTGATAAATTGTACAGGGATATAACAATGGTCCATTCATTTCATGAACTGCTTATGTTGCAGTTTCCACAAATTACCTTTGGCTTTTCCTGGTAGTTCTCTACAGAGCTAAGCCGGTTAGCCCGTCCATTGCCAATATCACTTCCCCAAGTAGTATGAAAGCAGAAAACAAGACTGCTGCAAGTTTGCAAAATATTAAACGAAAGGGCCTTTCCCATCACCTTTGAATCAAACTTTCTCAATCTGAATATTGCCTGAGTGATTGCAAGCTAATTGTTTTAAGGTCCTTCACTTGTGAGGCTCTATTGCCTTTAAATGGCAAGTACATATGTATTTATTATCTCCAGGAAAGAGAGAGCAGGACGCCCTAAATGCAATTGTTTAATGCAATTGATTTATAGGTTCAGATCTGATTGGGACATAATCAGTTTAGACATTAGCTATACAAAGATAGAACTGCACAAGGCAACGCATTTGCCTTGAAGGAGTGTGGACATTCTCTCCTTTTACAAGCAAGGCTCCAATCAAATCACACATGGGAGGATGCAGTATTCTCAGGAGCCTATGATTTCTGGGGAGACAGGTAAAAAATGGCTCTAGAGGATTTTCATTGACACTAAGGGCTTGTGCACAGTTCCTCTTGTTCCGCTGCTTTCCCCTGGGGAAAACCACTCTTTAGGACTGAGTAGGAGCAAATGGCAATCAGATTGTTCCAATTTAGAGCTAAGGAGCAACTTTCCCCTGGGAAAGGGGAAAGACAAGGGGAAAGACACTTGGACCCATGTTTTCTAGGCATGGGAGAAACAGAAGTGTGGACAAGCCCTAAGAAAGCAAGAGACTTTAGAGAACAATACCTATCATTTTAAACTCTATTTCTCTCTCTTAAGAAGACACCAGTGTAAGATAAGGAACAAAGCTTCTGTCACAACAAGTTTTAAGGCCAGCTTTAAATCATGAATTAAATTGCAGCTGCCCCTGTATTTATACATCTTAAATGCTTTGCTTTATATCGTTAAATGTTATTGTGACTTCTAAAGAGCGGTTATGTGTCTTTTAATGCAGGTAAAGCAAGTACAGAAGATGGGCTGCTGTGATGAGCACGCTAACATGCCTTCCTCATTCTGGCTGCCTTCTCGATCATGGAATGGGACCCTTTACTCAAAGAAACTCCATGCTCCCTTCTGAACCCAGATTTCCAGGATACTAAGACATGCAGTGAGCCTTCATAAGTGTAGGACACCCCCACTTTGCAAGTTCACACCTCCAAGAGTTGGAACTACAGTGGTACCTCGGGTTACATAGGCTTCAGGTTACATATGCTTCAGGTTACAGACTCCGCTAACCCAGAAATAGTGCTTCAGGTTAAGAACTTTGCTTCAGGATGAGAACAGAAATCGTGCTCCGGCGGCGCAGTGGCAGCAGGAGGCCCCATTAGCTAAAGTGGTGCTTCAGGTTAAGAACAGTTTCAGGTTAAGTACGGACCTCCGGAACAAATTAAGTACTTAACCCGAGGTACCACTGTACTTGGGAGCAAATGTACCATCAGCCGTGGAGTCAAAAAGGATAAAAATATCTGCCCTAAGCTATTGATCTGCTCCTTCTAGGGGAGTGTAACTCCAACCAGTATAGGCTATTTCCCCAAAGAAAGAATTCAGATTACTTAACATTTTCTCAGGATTCAGCTTCAATTTATTGATCCACACCCAGCCCACCATCATCTTCAAGTACTGCTTTAGCCCCCTTCAGATACCTCAGCAGAGCCAATTTAGTGTTCCAGCCAGTGCGCCACACAAACGCACCACTGCTCTGCCTTGTCCTAACCAGGTAAGCTGCAGTAACAAAGGGGATGGGAGACATTTGTCACTACTGGCACTATCTAGTAGCAGTAGGCTCCCCACACCACCAAACCAAGCCGTTGCACCCCTAAGAAGTCGGAGCCACATGTGTCTTCATTCCTTCTGGCCTGCTTGGTGTCAGTGTTCCGTTGCGCCAGAAGCGGCTTTGTCTTGCTGGCCACATGACCCGGAAAAACTGTCTGCAGGCAAACGCTGGCTCCCTCGACCTGTAAAGCGAGATGAGCGCCGCAATCCCACAGTCGTTCACGACTGGACTTAACTGTCAGGGGTCGTTTACCTTTAGGATTTCAGAACTGCCCTGCCTCTGTGGCTATGGATGTAGAATTAGATTCCTCCTGCAGGATTGGACCTTAAGTCAATCCAAAGCCATTTCTTTTCTGAAGCAATTAATATGTATTTCCAAATAGACAAAGTTTGCCTGATAATAGGTCTTTCTGAAACCAATTTGTAAACCGCAGATATGGAAAGCATTTTGAAAGGCTAAACTTTTAACGAGTTCTCCATCCAATGCTTTACTCAAAACTTTCCATTACAAATACAAATTGCCGAGCTACATATGTTTCCTGAGGGGAGCGGGGGCAGGAAATCAAATTTAAGGAATATCTCTTTGTGAAGATGTGGCAAGCAAATAATTATCTTCATTGTGTGTGCATGTTTAGGGACATTGCATGCTGAAAAAAGTAAGAGAAGTGTTAAGTATAGTAATTTAATTCACTGAAATTATAAATGTTTGTATGCATTACTATGTTTTTAGATTTGATTGGTTGGTAACTGTATTCTAGAGAGTTCTCTAGTACTTCTCATGTGATTGGCTAACATTGGTCACATGGGAGGTATCTAGTGAAGAAGAGACTCCATTTTATGTGAAGCAAGATGGCCGTGTTTTAGAATCCACTGTGAACACTGCTAAATTGAATGGCTGCTTCTCTGCTTGGAAGAAAGAGAACAAAGCTGCAGGAGAAAGTAAACATGGAAATCTCTCATAGGAGCTGCAAGGCATGGCCTGATTGAGATACAGTAGGCTGAGTGCTGTACTCTGGAAAGAAAGGAAAATACAGTTGTTTGGAAGTTAGAAGAAGAGACTGTAAGCCCATGCTTAGAAAACCATGTGACTGTAAATATTATGTTTTAATTCATCTATAACTAAAAGTTTCTGCAAGTAAAGTTTTTGAACGTTAAAGTTTGGACACTGGTTTAATTTCCAAAGAACAGTGTCAGTCATATACAGTGGTACCTTGGTTCCCAAACGGCTTGGCTCCCGAACAAATTGGCTCCCGAACCTAACAAACCAATAAGTAAGTTTTCCAGTTTGCAAACATTTTTTGGAAGCCGAATGTCTGTTTTGGCTGTCATCATTGTTTCCGGGCCCAATCAGCCAACCAGAAGCTGCTCTTTGGTTTGTGAACATTTTGGAAGTTGAACGGACTTCCAGAACAAATTGAGTTTGGGAACCAAGGTACCACTGTATATGATTTGAGCTTCTGAGCTGCGATTTCGCTACTCATACTTCAACAAGAAGGGCCATCACGAAGAAGCTACATAAATCCTCCTCGTACACCAGGAGTAAGAGGAGCTTACACCTGAATTATCTTTGTTGTTTTTACTAGTACACCACTAAGCAGTGGCAGGTACAAAGTAACAAGACAATGAGAAACGGAGAGAAACCAAAACTGACAGATTTGCCCATTCTTAACTCATTAAATATAACATGTTAAGGGGTGCGTGAACAATACATGATAAGGGGTGGGCAGAAACACACTGACAGACAGATGGAGAGTTCTGCAGAAGCAAAGGCAACAAGCCCAAAGCACATGGAGGAGCAAAGCACAATCTGTGAATGGAAAGGTAGCTAGAGACATACCAAACAGTAAGATGATGCCAAATCTGCGGATCTAACTGCCTTCTGATATAATTGTTTGGATGGTGGGTAGGGAAATCTGTGGTCTAATTAAAGAAAGAGACCAGGACATGTTTCTGCCTTTAGTGTAGGTCAGCATTTATCACAGAATAAAGCTTCCTGCCTCAGTCAAGCTGGAACTTATTAGCAGTCTAAATAAATGGCTTATCGGAGAACAAATCTTGGCCAATTATGGCTAGATTTCAATGGACTCTCCAATAAACCAGAGCCAAATAAATAAAATTAGAGAGCACCCAAATTACAGCGCTCAATTAACAAGATGAAATTGGTCAGAAGACAACTTCTAAACCAGCAGGTGGGAAATGTTTACGCTAGACTCGATGAAACAAAACAGGGAGTTAGTTGCAGAAGCTTGCAGCTAATAAGTCACAAGGCGTTTTCGCTTCTTCTTTTTCCCCAGTGCAAATTTTGAAAATGTCGAGATGGCATTCTGCTGAGGAAGAAAGACAGCAACTGGTCTTGCAGAAAGTGACTGGTATAGATTCCTGCCTTCCCTTCTTCCACCACTCAAAGGACCAACCACATCTCCACTGTGGTTTCTTCATGTTCCCTAGTGCTTTAATAGCACTCTAAGATGGGGACAGGTGGGGACAGGGAACCTCAGGTCCAGGAGCCAAATGCAGAGCATCAGTCCTCTCTGTTGGGCCCTCAGGATTCTCCCTACACCACATGCACTCTCCATGCCAAACCTCCTCTCTCCAAGTCATCAGACCCTCCAAGTGTCCCTATTTTCCAGGGACAGTTCCATATTTACAGAAGCCATCACGGTTTCTGATTTGATCCCAAAATGTCCCAGGTTTCCTTAGGATGCCCCTATTTTCATTGGAGAAACGTTGGAGGGTCTGGAGTTATGTAAGCTCCTGAGTCAAGGAGATAGCCAAGGAGATAAGTACAGGTGATAAGTACATCTCTTTTCTGATGAGAGCAGCTTTTGCATCTCATTTGGAAACCAAGGCCCCAGAGTCTGGAGGAAGAATGGGGAGGCACACAATGCCAGATGCTTGAAGTCCAGTCTGAAGTTTCCACCGTCTATGTTGATTTGGGGTTAATTTGGGGTTTTCATCAGCTGTATGCCATGATCATCACAATTATAACAAATAAAGACTTGACATATCTTGCTTTGCATGTCATGAATCTATCTCATATATTAGTTTTACCTTTTAAGTTGAATTACTGAAATAAATGAACTTTTCCATGATATTCTAATTTTCTGAGTTTCACCTGTAACTATCTAACCTTTAGAAGACATCTGAAGGCAGCCATGTTAAGGAAGTTTTTTTTTTTAATGTTTAATGTTTTATAATGTTTTTATATATGTTGGAAGCTGCCCAGAGTACCTGGGGCAACCCAGTCAGATGGATGGGGTATTGATGATGATGATGATGACAATTGTTGCTCTGCTTTGACCCTCTTTGGATGATTTTGCCTCTCTTGGATGTGTCAAGCTCTGGAAATGCCTGTTGGTTGTGTGGATGGAGGAGGATAAAGAGGGGGTTATTTGGGCAGAAGCTAGCCTACTGTACAAAGGTAGAATTTTCATTTGTTGCACTGTCTACTTTTGTCAGTGGCATGCACTGGTATACAGCCCTGCCTTGGTGGCAAAAGGCTCGTTACCCGAAGCAGACAGTGATATTACTCTTTGTTGATCCAGTCAATGACCCAAGAATATTAGAACAATTGGGATTAATTGGAGTGATGGCAATTCCTTCTCTTTTGTATATATAATCCAAGTTCCATTGCTTATCCCACAGCCATGCAATTCCACTGTATTTATCGGAAGTATTTTATATTCATGCTGGCGTAAACACAACTTGACTGATTGTGTCTCTAATATTTAGATACAGAACACCATTACATTTAGCAGATATAGGAGGTGGAATATGAAAGTAATTGTCTCCAAATTAGTTTTCAGCTCTGTGGATCTTTCGGTTTCATTAAAAAAGGGGGGAGATGAAAGAAAGAAGAACCATCTTCTCTTTTAGCGTTCCATGAATGTGCTTAATATTTACATAATGATTCCACTCCAAAGATTAAAAAAAGTATGCCTGAGCAACAAATAAATTTTGACCTCATCACATAAAACAAGTACCTCTAGAGACTGATTGCTGGAGATATGCTTGGCTGAATCCAATATATCAATATTTATTAAGCAGGCAGAAAGTCAATTTCACTATAACTTGCTTCGCACTAGGTAAAGAATATGTCTTTTAAAATAAAACGCTGGTCCCCATTTCACTGGGTTCTATCAATGTTATTAGCAGGAACAACTTTTAGAGATTGCAATAAGCAATCAACATAGCAAAAGCAAGGAACAGCAGAGAGAGAAGACTGCTGGACCTCTGTGTAGATCAGGGCTGCAGGATCTGGTGTCCTCTAGATGTTGTTGGACTGCAGTGCCAACATCTCTGACCACTAGCCTTGCTGGCTGTGGTGAATAAGAGTTGAAGTTTGACCACATCTAGAGATCTACAGATCGCCCCCCCCCCCCGTGCGGATGGAAGGCTACCTGAAGGTTAGAAGAAGTTGGTTGTCCTTGACATAAACAATAGTCCTCTAGTGTCTGTTTGGCACACAGAGACGCTTGCACACTGGCTCTTGCACTATCATTTTCATAAATGTTCCTCTATTGTCATTGCACTAGTTAATGTTCCATCAGCTACAGCAGAAGGAGAGATTTCAGGGTCTCTCTATCAGCTCAGCTGAGAGTAGTGTATCAATAATAATAATAATAATAATAATAATAATAATAATAATAATAATACCCCACCCATCTGGCTGGGTTTCCCCAACCACTCTGGGCCACCACCCCCATCATCATCATCATCATCATCATCATCATCATCATAAAAAGCAATAAAACATCAAACATTAAAAACTTCCCTAAACAGGGCTGCCTTCAGATGTCTTCTAAAAGTCAGATAGTTGTTTATTTATTTGACACCTGATGGGAGGGCATTCCACAGGGCGGGCACCACCACCGAGAAGGCCCTCTGCCTGGTTCCCTGTAACCTCACTTTTTGCAGTGAGGGAACCACCAGAAAGCCCTCACAGCTGGACCTCAGAGTCCAGGCTGAACGATGGGGGTGGAGACGCTCCTTCAGATATACTGGGCTGAGGCTGTTTAGGGCTTTAAAAGTCGGCGTCAACCCTTTGAATTGTGCTCGGAAACCTACTGGAGGACACTCCTCTGTTTAAGGGGCTATCAGGGGACAGTTTTGCATTTGAATGTGTCCTCAGTTTGAAGAGCTACCCAAACCGCATCTGGCTAAAGATGAGGAATCATAAGAATAGACAGCAGGGTCCTTGGATGGACAGTAGACTGAGGCAGCACACATTCCACCTGGTCATGGTCTTCTTCACTATGGTGAGACATATTTTGCTTCTGTTTTAATTCTAGCATTTATTTCTAATTAGCATCTATACATATAAATTAGCATGTGCACATTTTATGCTGGCTTGTGTATTCTTTTGATTATGTGTAAATGGCCACCCGGTGTGGTGCAATAGTTAGCATGTTGAAGACCCGGGTTCAAATTCCCATTCAGTATAAAGTTATCTGGTTGTCCTTGGGCCAGTCACTGTCTCTGGACCTAACCTACCTCACAAGTTGGTTGTGAGGATAAATCAGGGAGTGGGTAACACATATACCACCTTTGGATCCTCAGAGGAAATGATGGTATAAAAACACAATAAAGAAATAATAAATCAGAGGCCAGCAACTTTTGGCTGTGCCACCCCTCCATCTAAATCTCCTTTCCCTTTTTAAAACAGTGGGCCCCATGACAGTTTTATTGTCAAGGCTTGTAAAGTGCTCTGGCAGCCCTGGGTGGGAGTGGCAGGGGTGAAAAAATACTTTAAATGCACACAAAGTTGTTGTTTAGTCGTTTAGTCATGTCCAACTCTTCATGACCCCATGGACCAGAGCACGCCTGGAACTCCTGTCTTCCACTGCCTCCCGCACTTTGGTCAAACTCATGCTGGTAGCTTCGAGAACACTGTCCAACCATCTCGTCCTCTGTCATCCCCTTCTCCTTGTGCCCTCTATCACAAAGTAGGCTGCAGCAAAGCCAAAAAGTGCTAAAGCACACCAGTGCAAATAAATAGGTACCACTGTGGTAGGAAGGCAAACAGAGTTTCTGTGTGCTCTGGTTTCCGTCACGGTGTCCCATTGCGCCAGAAGTGGTTTAGTCATGCTGGCCACATGACCAGGAAAGCTGTCTCTGAACAAACGCTGGCTCCCTCGGCCTGAAGCAAGATGAGCGCTGCAACCCCACAGTCGCCTTTGACTGGGCTTAACCGTCCAGCGGGTCCTTTACTTTTACTTTTTTATAGGAGGACACAAATGCACCCTGTTTTTCCAAGGAACATAGGGAACTGCTGAATGCTGAGTCAGGTCATTCTCCCTCTAGCTCAGTAAAAAGGGTAAAAAAAGGTAAAGAACCTCTGGATGGTTAAGTCCAGTCAAATTTGACTATGGAATGCAGCGCTCATCTCCGCTTTCAGGCCGAGGGAGTTGGTGTTTGTACACAGACAGCTTTTCCGGGTCATGTGGCCAGCATGACTAAACCACTTCTGGAGCATGGGACTCCGTGATGAGTGCCAGAGTGCACGGAAATGCCAATTAACTTCCTGCTGCAGCAGTAGCTATTTATCTACTCATGCTTGTATGATTTCAAACTGCTTGCTTGGCAGAAGTTGGGAGAAAGCAACAAAAGCTCACCCTGTCTCGGAATGAAGTGAGGAAAAGCTGTGCTGGTAAATAGACAGTTGGAAAAATATATATTTACAAATAAAGCTGTATTCAATGAATGAAAGGACATATGATTTTTGACATGACTGAGAATCGCATAGCCAGGGACGGAGAACTTTAAAGTGTTAAGATCAGAAGGCGGAAAATGTGAAAACAATGAGAAGAGGCAGGAATGAAGATTTGAAGATATGCTTCAGAGGTCCAGACTATGGGGTGCCTGAAAAAATTAATAATCACAATTTGGATTACAATTTGGTCATTTTTTAATTTTAGTTTATTGTTTTTAATTAGATTATGATGCGGATATGTTGATTGGCTGTTTTTATTGGAAAATCAATAAAAATGATTTATTTATTTATTTATTTATTTATTTATTTATTTATTTATTTATTTATTTTAAAAAAGAAGCTCACCCTGTCATGCAGATTCAAACTGCCGACATTATGATCATCAAGCCCAAGAGACTCAGTGGTTTAGACCACAGTGCCACCCACATCCCTTCTACCTCAGAGTAGTCTACTGAACAATGATGGACAACAGATCTCCAGGGTTTCAGGCAGGGAACATGCCCAGCCCTTCCTGCAAATGCCAAGGATTGAGTTCTTTCCTTCCCTTCAAACCCCCTAATCCAAAAAGCATTCCCACAGCAAAGTACAAGGGAAGTCACAATGGAGCTAAAAATAATCCATAGGAGAGTGAATGATTTCAGCTGCTGGCAGCATATCAGAAACTTCCATTTTGGAATCAATCAGAAAGGAATAATAAAGACCTTAAAAGCATAACCTTTATAGATATGCACATGGATTACAGTCCACATAAACTTATGCCATAATAAATTGTTTAGACTTTAAAGGTTCTACAAGACACCTTGATTTTTCACTACCAAACAGGCTAACGTGCAGAAATGGAAATGTATTCCTACATTCTTTGCAAAAAAAAAGTGCATTCCTGCTTTTTAAACTCTTCAGGGATAACATCTTAAACAGCAATAAGGAAAATGCTTTTCAACTGAAAAACAAAGCTAATATTCTCATTGAACATCCCATCTGAAAATAGATGTGCATAATGGTAAATGTTAATTGTTCTTCAAAGTCACCTTTCTGCGAATTCGTAATGAAACACCAGAGGCCTGCTTTTCAACACAGCGGCTTCTGTCAAGAGATTTTCATTTACTTCAGACCTTGATTAAACTACCCACAAGGCTTACCATGCTAAAATTTGCTTTGATGTGCTGAAGAGGGTGTCCTTTAATAGTGGCTTGTAATAGCAGTGTTTGTAATGGCAAACATCGCTATTACAAACTGTGAAAAAAGGGGTGGGTGGGTAGGAGCAAAGACTATCCCCCCATGCACTTTGACCAAAGTTTAACAGTGTGGTGTACATTTCTTTTTTTATGTATTTATAGGCACTGACAGTTATTTGCCTCACAACTCCCCCCAAAAACAAGAGAACGTAGCTCCAAAGTGCTAGCCTTGTATAAAAACAGTAAAGGGAACCCTGACCATTAGGTCCTGTCGTGACCGACTCTGGGGTTGCGGCGCTCATCTTGCTTTACTGGCCGAGGGAGCCGGCATACAGCTTCCGGGTCATGTGGCCAGCATGACTAAGCCTCTTTTGGTGAACCAGAGCAGCGTACGGAAATGCCGTTTACCTTCCCGCCGGAGCAGTACCTATTTATCTACTTGCACTTTGACGTACTTTCGAACTGCTAGGTTGGCAGGAGCAGGGACCGAGCAATGGGAGCTCACCCCGTCGCAGGGATTCGAACTGCTGACCTTCTGATCAGCAAGTCCTAGGCTCTGTGGTTTAACCCACAGCGCCACCCGCGTCCCTTGCCTTGTATACTTTACCCATAACTCTTGATCACAATGTCTAGAATTAATACATCTTAGAAGTCATACCAACCATCAGTTCTGAGGCAGAAAATGTACATCTTGCACTTACTGATCACTTACAGTCCTTTTTTTATTTTATAAAATTCCATCCGTATTGTAACATCATTGATAGTCAGGATGCTGTCAGCGGCTCCCGGCTGGTTGCCCAGGAATGTGTAAAGACAAGGAAAAGTTTCTTATCATCCTTTTTTATTTCAAACTTTACAGAGAGAGGCTATAGAGCCCAGCTTATTGGAGAATGGCATTGTCCCGAGTGAATCTCCACCCCCCCATCTCTCCCACTTCTCCATTCATGACTTCTACAGGTGCTGCTACCTGCCCTCTGTCTTTGAGGTCTTTGCTCTCCTACTTTTAAGGCTCGCCAGGTTCTGGGAGATGGACGGTCTGGAATGCTTTCTAATGGCAACGTGTCACCCAGCTGCTTCTCTGGCTCGCTCATTATTTCCCCTCATTTGTGTCTGAGCTATAACCTCCAGAAAACCCCTGTTGAAAATCTATTTTTTAAAAAAATAATTTTTTATTGGTTTTCCAACATAAATTAAACACATTACAATTCACAATACATAGACAAACAAACATATAAACATGTATAATTTCATAACCTCTTTTTCATAAACCTTATTTCCCCGACTTCCCCATGCCCCCCTTTTCTGCATCCCTATTTTAAAATTTTCTTCAGCAACCCCTCATTTCAGTTGACATTCACTTTCTTTAATCCTTCTTCTCTTACCCAATCATTTACCGCTGCAATTCTGTTTTACATTACCCATGAGATTTTAGCACTCATTAATTTTATAACTGCTCTTAAGATAAACTTCGTATTTCTTCCAATCTTCTTCCACCGTCTCTTTTCCTTGGTAACGGATTCTGCCAGTCATCTCAGCCAGTCCCATGTAGTCTATCACCTTCGTCTGCCATTCTTCCAGCGTGGGTAGTTCTTGTGTCTTCCAATACTTTGCTAAAAGAACTCTTGCTGCTGTTGTAGCATACATAAAGAACATCCTATCTTTCCTTGACACCAATTGGCCCACCATGCCCAGGAGAAAAGCCTCTGGTTTCTTATGAAAGGTGCACTTAAGAACCTTCTTAATTTCATTATAGATCATTTCCCAGAAGACCTTAATCCTTGGGCACGTCCACCAAAGGTGGTAGAAAGTACCTTCAGTTTCATTGCATTTCCAGCATTTATTATTGGGCCCCTGTTGAAAATCTATACTGTCTTCATCCTCCTCCTCCCTGGAAGCGTCGGGATTGGGAGGCGGTCTCCACCATTCCTCCTCCTCCTCTGCCCAGTCCCTGACAGCAGGAGAGATCCCAACCCCATTAAACTGCATACCCTCCAACAATTCTCTGATGAAAATAGGGTTGTCCTGTTCTATTGTTTCTGTTGTTGTTGTTATACCCATTTGACTGGGTTGCCCCAGGCACTCTGAGTGGCTTCCAACATACAGTCATACCTTGGAAGCCGACCGGAATCCATTCCGGAAGTCTGTTTGACTTCCGAAATGTTCAGCTTCCAAAGTGTGGCTTCTGATTGACTGCAGGAAGCTCCTGCAGCCAATCAGAAGCATCGGAAGGCCCATCGGATGTTCGGCTTCCAAAAGAACGTTTGAAAACTGGAACACTCACTTTTGTTTTTCGATCGTTCAGGAGCCGAAACGTACGAGTTCCAGGGTGTTCAAGAACCAAGGTACGACTATGTATAAAAACATAATAAAACATTCAACATTAAAAAAAATTCCCTAGGCTCAGGTGCCTTCAGATGTCTTCCAAATGTTGTATAGTTATTTATCTCCTTGGCTTGGAGGTCACATAATTCCATACCCTCCAACATTTCTCCAGTGAAAATTGGGACATGCTAACTGGGGACAGTACCACCAGTTTCAAAACTTGTCTGATACAGAAAAGATCTCATCTAGGCTGTTTGCTTGCAAACCCTTTCAAACTGGTGTCTGTTTATTGAGAGTGTATTCTTCAACATCACCGACACAAGGATGGCACATTAGTGGTGAATTTATTTATTTATTTATTTATTTATTTATTTATTTATTGAATTTCTACACAGCGCTATGCCTGGAGGTCTCAGGGCGGTTCTCAGAACAAGATCAGAATATAAAACCACAAAATATATAATCAAAATAAAAACAAAAGCCCAATAGCACAGTGCACAAACCATTGTTTATTAGCTGTTCTGCAATGCTTCCCCAATGTTACCACACTATTGCTGTCTGTGATATGTATATAAAATAATCCCAATACAGATTCAGAGTTCATTCTTAACATTGAGACCCTCTTTCCTTCCCAGAACTCAATGCTGATTCCCAGTTTTTACTGGGAATCTCTCTCCCTGCTGTACTGAATGAGCAGTAGTTACACATGACATAGAGTTCCTTTATGCTTTGAAAGCCAAATCATCCTCTCCCCACTTAATATAATTCCTTAGATCTATGAAATGCAATCCTTTTCCTACCCCATGAGTGCACATTTGTGCTCTCATGCCAATCTTCAGACACTGAAATTGAGTGCATCACTATTAATCACATTGCCATGTTGTGTAAATGTGCTGCCAGAGTTGAACAAGTTGACTAAATGCAAATAAATAAGTAAACAAGCACACACACCCCATAACACACAATACAATTAAAAGGACAATTCTTTGTCTTTGAAAAACTTAGCTTTCATTGGCCTATTTAAAAACAATAGCAGTCATTTCACACTGTGTAGGATTGCTTCTCAATGCTGTAAAGTATGCCCCACCCTCCAATACTGATTTAGGTAAGGAAAACCAAGATATTCCCCCTTCCATCAGAAAACAGCTTGTTAAAGTCTGAACCCAGTTTGGACCCAATATATGATGCAAAAACAGAGCCCATGGCTCTTTTCTCTGTTTGGAATAGCACGTTCACCAACTTGGCTGTTTCAGATTTCAGATGGGCTCCTGCAATATTAGCATCCAGGAAGTTTGAAGTGAGCTCCGACTCAGGATAAAATTGATTAAACTTTTTTCCTGCAGGAACTGGGTATCAGGCGATGAATGCAGTCCTATCCAGGGAATCACTGAATTCTTTCTAGTGCTTTACTTACAGGGAAAAGTTTGAAGGATAGAACTGAACTAGGAAACTCACTCACTTTGTGAATGAATTTAGCAGGTCTGGTTTTTATCCAGCACTGTCCTTATGAAAGCAGAGCAACATTTTCCTTTGCTCACTTCCTTGTGTGGCCCCCAAATCTGTTCTGGAGAATTGGGGGAACCCCTGGAGAAGATAAGTGGGTGCAGGAGGGAGAGAGGAAGGGGGACTTCCATTGCACAACAGGAGTCCTTTTGTGCAATGTTGGAGACAATCAGCACTTTTTTTCTAAAAAAAAAAAGTTTAGGGGAACTCTCATTTTGACTCAAGAAAACTACCATTTTATAGTTCAAATCAGGAAAAATAAATTCAGTAAATGGACAAAAGTGAAAAGATTCACAAAATGTTCAGGGGTATGCATACCCCTGCGTACCCCCAGAAAAAAGCACTGGATACAACTCTGTTTTTATGTGTACACATTCAACAGCAGCCTCAGGAAAAACCAGTCAAGATGGTGATGGTGATGACTACAATAACACACACACACACACACATACACAGAGAGAGAGAGAGAGAGAGAGCGCTATTTATCCATTCATTCCCAGATCTCTAAAATTATCATCATTATTATTATTATTATTATTATTATTATTATTATTATTTTATTTTATTTTATTGGTGGACTTGTAAAAGAGTATTGGCAAATGATCCATAATGAACTGGGGAAAAAAGTTTTAAAGTACTTTCTCAAAAAATCAGAGTCCTTTCTGTTGGGGATAATTCAGACTGAATTTCCCAGGTGTCAAAAAAGGTTATTTATGTATGCCATTACTGTGACCTGGGAATTTCCCTCTGAATTATCCCCAACGAAAAGGACTACAGGATGTTTCTTTTAACCTGCTCTCATCCAAATGCACAGAAAGCATACTCGGATGCACAGAAAGCGTACGAGGTACGAAGAATCTGTCGGATATATATAAGTATGAAAACATGAGAGTGAATTTTCTTGCCTAAACAGAACAACTGCCACCGAGGACACGCTGTGAAAATTTAGAATGAGAGGGGTGACTGTGGAGCACAGATTATTGAACTTTAATTTTTAAATGAGCTCAGACATCTGTGAAATTTAAACCCCAGGGCCAACAATTTATGTGACACTGTGTTAAAAAGGGAACAAAGCTTTGACATGCAAATTCCAAGCCTTACATTGCATCAGAACAGGTAACCTTGCAAACAACCTTCACACACATACATACACAGCCCTGTTCTCGTCTGTCTGATGCCTTACCTATGGATCTGTTCCTCCTCTCCCTTTTCTAATCAAGTTGACAGCACTTCTCAGTTCATTTTCTACCAGGACTGCTAAAAAGCCAGGCTCGTCCTGTTATTAACCTCTCTTGTACTAGAACTACCCATATTTTCTCCTTTGAGATAAGCTGCTACACTGCATGATCTGATCTTTGCATATGGGACGTTATAACGCACACACAAAATAGGTATTGCAAATGTCAGCCCATTACCGGGTCATTAAAGTCAGGGCATGATATTTCTGAATTTGATGTTTTTAACCTTTTCAAGAGTTAACCAACACGCGTTAGACATTTATTCATTCCTGCTCTTAAAGGAGTTTTGTTTATTCTTCAGTATGGGCTCACATACACACTATGCCTTAAAATTAGGTCACATTGGATAAACTTTGCACTCAATATTAACAAGTGCTGCTTGAAGTTTTCTTTAATTCAAACGAAGAGCTTTTAACATAGGTAAATATCCTGATTTTATAAATTACTGGCCAAAGATTAAAACAAAGAAAATCAACCTTATAGCACAATCCAAACTATGTCTTCTCAGAAGTAAGTCCTACTGAATTTAATGGGCTCCACGTAAGTGGAGATGGTTCCTACTACTCAAATGAACATATGTCTTAGCAATTTGTCTTAGCTAAAAGGCTTTTCTTGAAATAATGGTTCTGATTCATCAATTCATAATTTAATTTCGGTGCCTAAAACAAAAACGACGAGTCGTACATTTCTGACACGGTTATCATGCAAAGCACTTAAGAGATGAGAGACAACAAGTTTTTTGTTTTTAAAAAAGTGCCTTGCTCTTGCTACATTAATACAATCCTTCCAGTAAGGCTCGTTCTTTGGACGTGTTTCGAGGCAGCATTCTGTGAAAATTTCGTCATGCAAAGGAAGGACCAGGAACTCTTTGAAACTCCAACTGGGCCCCCAATTGTTAAACTGGGCATTAACCCAGTGCATCTTCACCTGTACAGATGGCTAGGCAGCCTCAAATTTCAGCCATCCATCATTGGGGAAGTTGGGGGGGGGGGCTGAAACATTTCCAAAGTATATTATTTTATTATTTCATATATTATTTTAAAGGTATGAATTCCTTGCGTGGAATGGGCGTCGTGGCTGATCCCATGCCGTACAAATTCCATGGAGGCCAACAGCACAAATTATCAGCAAATTATCTATACTGAGACTAAACATTCCCTGTTAAAAACAGTTATGGTAAAAATCATTGAAAGGCATAAATTATAGAACCAAAAAAGATTCTAATAAGGCATCTGTGAGTACCAACTGGGCACAAACCCTTCTGCGTCAATGCATTTTTGGGGGGTGTTATTGCAAATACCACAAAATGCAACTTCTATTTTCTCCCCCCGCTAGACACACTCCAAGCAACCAGATGGTTCAAGTACTGTATAAAATATCCTTTTTGGTACAATGTTTTGTATAAAAACCAAAGTGGAAAAAAAAATTAAAATCCCCAAAATGATTGATCACATTTTGCTTTTTTTAAAAAAATGATTTACATGAAGAAATAGTAAAAAATATAATTTAAAACAACATTCATTTCCAGTATTAGTGAGAACTGCTGGACCTTTGGTTACATTCACCAAGATCGGGACAAACAGGCTTTAAGGCAAGATGTCAAACTGGCACCAAAGTGATAAAACTGTATGCAATGGGCTGAAGGCAGAGTAGATTTGGGGGCTGGATGGTGGTCAATGGACTGGCTTCTCCCGGACGCTGACAGAACCATCTTCCATGCCAAAGTAAACCCGCTCCGCCATGTCGATAAACAGGCCAATTCATAATTTTAATTTAAAATATGGCAAGACCTCAGTGCAAGTACCTTTGGGAAGATCTTGAAAGCAATTTTAAGTGGAAAAAAATTTTTAAAACCATATGAACAAGTTAAAGATTTTGTATATGATTGGTTGCACTATTTCCAGGTAAATGAAATGTTTAAAAAAGATGTAAAGGAAAATGGGTATGCAGAAAAAGACTCCAGGTTCCAAATAGACATAATAAACAATGACTATAAGACTTTGTCAAAAATGTATAAGATACTGTTGGAATGGTGTACGAAAGATGAAGAAGTTAAATCGGTAATGATACACTGGGCTAGAGATTTTGGATATAATATTCAATTTGAAGATTGGGAAAAACTATGGAAGGAAAATCTAAAATTTACTGCATGCATGGGACTGAAGGAAAATGTGATGAAAATGTTTTACAGATGGTACATTACACCGGTAAAACTGGCTAAAATGTATAAAATAGACAATAAGTGTTCAAAATGTAAAGAAAAGGAGGGAACATTTTATCATATGTGGTGGGAATGTAAGAAAGTTAAGAACTTCTGGGAAGGGATATATAATGAATTTTAAAAAATGTTAAAATATACTTTTGCTAAGAAACCAGAAGTTTTTCTTTTAGGAATCACCAAGAAATAAGAAGAAAAGACTGTAAGTTATTCCAGTATGCAGTTGCGGCAGCAAGAATTTTACTAGCCCAGAAGTGGAAACAGGAAGAAACACCGACAATCCAAGATTGGAGAATGAAATCAACAGACTATGCGGAACTGGATAAATTGACTGGGAAAATAAGATATACCAAAAACCAAAAGTTCATCGAAAATTGGGGAAAGTTTGTAGATTATCTGAAAAATATATGTGATTTACAAACAACGCTAGTGGGGTTTCAAGAAGCACTGTGAAAGGTTAAGATGTATTGTTTGGGAAAATATATATTGAAAGGGGAGAAAGTCAAAAGGCAATGCAACAAAGGAAATGCGTTTTCTTTAGGGGTAAATATGGATGATTACCAGAAAAATCGAAGGAAGTCTCAAAAGTACAATTTGTTAAAATTTGGTTAAAAATGTACAATTTTGGTTGAAAATTAATAAAAAGTATATACAAAAAAAATTAAGTGGAAAAAAATTATTGTACTTCTCATTTACTAAATAACCAAAGAACATAATTTAAATTGTAATTCCAGGTTCATTAATAGGCTATTATCAGTGTTTCATTAATTAAAATTTACAGCCCATATTACAGTAATCAACTTTCCATCTACAAATATTTATAAATATACCCATTTTCTTGCAACTTTATGCCTTCCTAATTTTGGCTGTCTGGTGACCAGAGCTTGATTTCCTCAGGCCAAGCAACCAACAGGACTAGGGGATGAATTTGTTTCAGTTTTTAATATCTAATCAACACTTCCCAAAACAGTACACAAACTAAAACAAAGTCATCCATCGAACTTAGCACTTCTCTGAATTTTGCAATGCAGTTCTCAAGCCATGGAATATGTAGGAAAAGTACAAAGGGTAAAATGTTCATAAAATTGTGTATATTTGTGAAAATTAAGGCATTCTATTAGTCAAATCTGTTTTCAAAAAATGTGATTAGGTAAAATCCCACACAACTATATGTATATTGGTAGAAACTCTCACTAAAATACTAATGAATTTTCATGAGGTTTTTGTTTTTTTAAGCTGATAAAGCAATACAAGGAACTGATTAAGATTGAGGGGAAATGAGAAATTCAGGAGAAAACACACAATGGACAGATTCCCCCACCCCAAGTGACCAAGCATGCCTGCAGGTGATTAGGTGTCACCTACTTTATATGTCCTGATATGTACATATCGGAATCAAAGGTGTAGAAGGGGCTGGAAAGTTAATAATAATAATAAATTTTATTTATATCCCGCCCTCCCCAGCCAAACCAGGCTCAGAGCTTAACAGCTCAGCCAGACCTGGAACCACCAGTAACCCTCTGAAATTTAGGAGCTGGGGGCTGATTATTCATGGACATGATAAAGCACAATGGTAAGGGTCCGTGCATGTATCTGATAGCATAATTTTATGCTTGATTACTCAGAAGCAAGGCCCATTGACTATAGCTTTAGACCAGGCTTCCTCAAACTGGGCCCTCCAGATGTTTTTGGCCTACAACTCCCATGATCCCTAGCTAGCAGGACCAGTGGTCAAGGATGATGGGGATTGTAGTCTCAAAACATCTGGAGGGCCCAGTTTGAGGAAGCCTGCTTTAGACTGCCCCCTAAAGCACTTTACACAGTTGATTCTAATCCCTGGTTCAGACATCCTCCATAAATCAGCCCACAGGGCTCACTGGGGACTTCTTAGAGCCTTACCTAGGAAGAGGCTCTTCCCCACTATAGACCCTAAACCCCAAAAGCTTAGAATACAAATAGCTCTGACAAGCATTCTTTCGGTCTCTGGAATAACTGATTTGTGTCCAGATTAAATTAGTCAAATTGTTCCATTGAAATAAATGGCAATTCACAATTAAATGGAGTTGAAGTGCAAAAGCAGCTGGAGACCTACATTTGGGAAATACTGTTCTAGATCTTTGAATGGCCCATTTGTTGGCGATGGACCCAGTTATGGGGGCCTGCTTCACCAGCCTGGAGCTTGTGTAGCAAAAAGACGAAGGATAACTCAATCTTTTCCATCTAGACCAGAAAAAGCCAGCAGGGCTTTGGGTCTGATGGTGGCTCCACTGCACCAAATCACCCCAGGGCAGAGTTAGGCTTGTTCTGCCCAACTAATCCCAACTCATAGCTGTCAACCGTCCCTTATTTGGCGGGAAAGTCCCTTATCCCAGTGCCGTGTCCCACTGCTGTCCCTTATTGATGATGTCCCTTAAATTTCCCGGGTTTCAAAGGAAGCAGCTCCTCTCCCTCCCTCCCTGACGCCCAGGGAGGAGGGAGGCTCCAACTGTGTTGCTTGGCTGCGTTGCTCACCCAATAAGGAGTCTAAGAACGACTGGGGGGGTGGAGCTTGCATGCATTGTGCCGATCAAATCGGCTGTGTTGCTTGGGGACTCGCCTTTGCTCAGGGCTTCCCAGCAGAGAGGTGACGGTGGTTTTCCTTGCTGCATCCCCTTTGCCGGGTTGCTGCACTGTGGGAACCACCGCTTGAGGCTTCATTCGGCTGTTGGTTGACTAAAATCCCTTATTTTGGCTGCTGATCCCTTTTTTTTGAGGCTGCTGGTCCCTTATTTTCAAATCTGTAAGTTGACAGCTATGACCCAACTCATTCATTTTAAACCAGTTAATCATGTTTATAAATTTAAAGTTAGTCTCTGTTCAGTGTTACGACTGAAGATCATTTTCCATCTCGTGACAACCTTTCATAGGCAACAAAATACCAAAGGATGAAGAAGCCGAGCAAAAGTTCACAGATCTGTTGAATGAGAAGGCTTTTCTTCATCTCATAGCCTTTTGTTTTGGTCGTGTCTGACATTCCTTCATTGCTTTTTTGAATGTCATATTTACAGGCCAAGTTCTGTGCTCCTCTTTTTGACTTTGTTTGTACTTTGCCTTAAGAAAAAAACAAGTGTCAGAAATCTCAGGAGAGCCACCCTCCTTCTGAATTTCAAGCCCTTTCGGCTTGTGCAAGGTTTGAAACAAGAAACAAGAATAGTCCTTCTCTTGGGAGCCTGCCGCTTCAGTTGATTTTGGTCCTGGCTGACACACGGAAATGCAGAGCAATGATGAATTAAGCTTCTGTGCCCCGTCCATGTGTCCTGTGCACTCTGAGCTAACAAAGACAGGAGGAAGGGAAGCTCAGGGAGGGAGAGGAGAGGAAGAAAATTCATTAAAAATGTGTCAAAACAGAGAAATGAAAGAGCAACTTTCAATTTGGCAGCATACAAGGGATGTGAATTCAGATCAATGCGCTCGTCTTTTGTAAAGGTGCAAATACACAAGGGAGATCCTTGAATCTTAACTAATGCCCAGCGGGGAAGGGTGCCAAAGGAAGAACAAAATTCTGCTAAATAATCATGTTTATTATACATTCTGGGTGTGGGAAAGTGACTGTCTCCCCTTTTCCCTCCATGCAAATATGAATGTACAGGGTTGAATGAATTTTCAGTTGCTTGAAACTATAGCTGGAACAAGACCATCGGCTTCCATGGATTTCATTAAACAGCTTGATCCTATGCAGGCTTAGATGCAGTTAACCCCAATGAAATCAATGGCACGGGACTGCAACTTTCTATGTATGTAAATTATCGATTTAATTTTGAATTGCATTTCTTGAAAGCTGACCTGGTGTTACAAAGAAGGGTAAGAAACTTTTGAAACAATCAATTTATTTTGCAAACAATGGGTTGTCCAGCTCCTGCCTTGCCCAAGCCATTTTGTTCATTGTACAGAGTCTAAGAGGAACACATTTTTCTTAGTAATTGCAATGCTAGTAGACGATTTTGGACACCATAAAGGCAAAATATTTCTCTTCCATCCTATAGCAGAATTAATTATCTTCAGAGAAGGGGAGTTGAAGCAGCAGCTTCTTAGTCAGACGGAGTTTTATCATCACAAACTCATCGGATATTTGTGCTGCAAATAAATTTGCTTGGAAAATGTGACCTCACACTTTCTACTGCATTGTTGTTGTTATTGTTGTTGTTGTTAAAGTTTGTATAATTTCCATGAAGAAATGGCCATGTTAAATTGTGAGTGCTCCCTTGTAGGGATCAGATGGGATTACCATGAGGAATTATAAAATATACATCAAGCCATCGTGTCCACGATGAAAGCATTGTGTTGACTGGGTTTGATATATTGACGATAATTTCTGATTAAATCCCATAAGATTTTACATTCATGCCCTTTTGTCTCTACTGCCCATTTCTCTCTCCTCACGTCACGTACACAGCAGTACACAGCAGTTGCTTCGCCAGGCAGGCATCCTGGGCCATAAAAGATAGTGGGCAGTTTCTTTTATGTAGTTTCTTATATATAATCTTAAAATGTTAAACTTGGAGCCAGGAAACAGATCTCGCATGAAGGTGGTAGTGATCTGGTCTTTCTGGCCATCCTTCTTATCATGTTTATTTCTCAGCTCTGGGATTGCCAGATGCACCCCTTTGTAGTTCTCAACTTATTTACCACCCCTTTGTAGTTCTCAAGTTATTTACTACCCCTTTGTAGTTCTCAACATATTTACCCCAAAATATATGCATGCTAATTAGTGTTGTAGTGTTACTTTTTCCCCACGTGGGGTTTGATGAAATGCTCAGAGGAAATATGATTGGTTCTTACGAGCACTGTGTAAAATATTCTTTTGCTAATAAAATGGCCTGGTGAGGGGTGTGGTTTACGCACTTTCTCCGAGAGCCTTGCTGGTCAAAGCCTTGTGCCTTGTTTTTAATCAGGGTCCAGTCCTTCCTTTACTTTGCGAACGCAACACTCCATGATATAGACAGGCTCATTATTATATGGGCCAATTGAAATGAGCTAGTGTAGTGCCAACCTAGCAGTTCGAAAGCACTCCCGGGTGCAAGTAGATAAATAGGGACCGCTTATTAGCGGGAAGGTAAACGGCATTTCCGTGTGCGGCTCTGGCTCGCCAGAGCAGCGATGTCACGCTGGCCACGTGACCCGGAAGTGTCTCCGGACAGTGCTGGCCCCCGGCCTCTTGAGTGAGATGGGCGCACAACCCTAGAGTCTGTCAAGACTGGCCCGTACGGGCAGGGGTACCTTTAGCTTTTTAGTGTAGCTTAGTGCATGGGTAAGAACTAAATATGGCCAGTGGACCAGATCCTTACCTCCCCCAAGGGCCAAATCTGATAGGGCCACCAATTTATCCATCACCTGGCATAAGTATGGCATCAGGCAATAATTTCAAAGGGACTTGTTCTCAGCACCAACCAACTAATTGGCAATGACAGTGCACATTCCAACGGCATGCTATAACCTTCAACCAGCTGATTGCCATAACTATGTAAGAATATATTCCCAGGAAAGACCCACTGCAGCTTCAGAAAAGTCCATTTTGCCCCAGTGGCATGTTCCCTCCTCAATACCTACAATATAAAGATAATATTATGCATGAGCGGTTGTAATGATTACTGAGGTCCAAATTATGTAACCATATAATACCGGTCCTGAAAGACCTGCATTGGCTCCAGTATGTTTCCGAGCACAATTCAAAGTGTTGGGACTGACCTTTAAAGCCCTAAACGGCCTTGGCCCAGTATACCTGAAGGAGCGTCTCCACCCCCATCGTTCAGGCCAGATGCTGAGGTCTACCTCCGAGAGTCTTCTGGCAGTTCCCTCACTGCGAGAAGTGAGGTTACAGGGAAACTGGCAGAGGGCCTTCTTGGTAGTTGCGCCCACTCTGTGGAACGCCCTCCTATCTGATGTCAAGGAAATAAACAACCACCTGACTTTTTGAAGACATCTGAAGGCATCCCTGTATCGGGATGTTTTTAATGTTTGATGTTTTATTGCATTTTTAATATTCTGTTGGGAGCTGCCCAGAGTGGCTGGGGAAACCCAGCCAGATGGATGGGGTATAAATAATTATTATTATTATTATTATTATTATTATTATTATTATTATTATTATGTGCCCTGCAAGGGCAAAACAGCCCGTTCACAACAGGTGAACTGCTCAACACAAGTAGGAAATGCCCTGAAAGGCAAAGTAAAGGTTTATCCCACACCCTGTGTTCATCTATATGAGTGATGGCACTGATTTTCCTGCCTTCTGCCTTGACCTTTTTGACCTTGTCATTTGCATGGAATCCAAAATTTTGATGGACACAAGAAATGGGGAAGGAGTGGGACTAATGACTTTAAAGCTCTTCCTGTGCCCAGTGCCTTGTTGTAGTTTACAGGGCAGAAGAAGACCCCCCCCCCAAAAAAAAATTATACCTAATTCACGCACCATATACCAGGAGAATCCGAAATAAAATGCTAACCTATAAAGCTGGAATTCAAGCTTGCAAAGAAATTAAACAGATTACACAAAAGTTAGACTTCACTGTCCCTCGCCACATCTTGCTACCAGAAAACTTGTCTTATCACAGATTTCAGAACAGGTGCAAAAGTAACTGAAACCCATTATGAATATATTTAGTGATAAAACCTCCCCAATAACAGCTTACTGTGTCTGTCACAGTAAATAAGCATACTTGGCTGAGTTGTCTTCAAGATTCAGCTCCATGTATCATAAGGGATTTCTTCTTTTAATTGTCAACATGGACTTTTTCCAACGATAGACCCAATTAAGTAGCCTCCTGCTTCTCTCACGTCCCCTGACAAACACAGAGATAATCCTGAGCATGCACATTGAATCAACCACAGATAGGAAATGCAAATATTTTATTTGGCAAGGGAAATAGGTTTGAAAACACTCTGAGAAACTCTTAGTATTTCACTCTGTCAGTTTTGATTTCTCGTGTAATTCCTTGCATATGCTGAGGGCTCTTTGTTACAGATGATCTCCAATCTGCTAAGGGTGGGTCCATCGACTGGAAATGCCAGTCTCTAAATGCTTCGTCAAAATGGAAATTGCAAGGTCTGTTCTGCCTGAAGGACAACTGGAGAGGAAAGAACAGTTGGTACTGCATATGGCATGGGTGTCTGGAAAAAGGGGGTGACAATAGTTTTGCAATAATAGTGGATAAAATATGAGCAAGTGTGCATAATATTTTATGTGGCTATGTAATTACCAAATTACCCTGTTCCTTATGGCACAGGGAAGAGGAGAAACCGGCTGAGATATTTTCCTGTTCACAAAGGTGGCAGTTGAGTTGGACATGCATGAACAAAATTTGGCCTCCCACCGTCTCACGAGACTGGAGAGATAATCCTTGAGAAATCTTTTGGACCAGGTATAGCCAACAGGGACACGGGTGGCACTGTGGGTTAAACCACAGAACCTAGGACTTGCTGATCAGAAGGTTGGTGGTTCGAATACCCGCAACGGGGTGAGCTCCCATTACTCGGTCCCTGCTCCTGCCAACCTAGCAGTTCGAAAGCATGCCAGTGCGAGTAGATAAATAGGTACTGCTCCGGCAGGAAGGTAAACGGTGTTTCCGTGTGCTGCTCTGGTTTGCCAGAAGCGGCTTTGTCATGCTGGCCACATGACCTGGAAGCTGTATGCCGGCTCCCTCAGCCAATAAAGCGAGATGAGCACCGCAACCCCAGAGTCGGCCACGACTGAACCTAATGGTCAGGGGTCTCTTTACCTTTACCTTTATAGCCAACATTTGGACTAAACCTCCCATTAGCACCAGCCAATGATCACACGTAATGGAAGTTTCCAGTCGATGACATCAAGAAGGCACCATGATGGCTACATTGATTGAGACCAGCTTCCCAATACTATAAAATCCCCACCCCTGAAAACTGTTGCTAATCTTAACACAATTATTTATTTTGTCAACGTTCTGGCAGGTCACTTGTCTTTGTGGATCTTGGATTTTCTTTTGGCTCATTCTCGATGGCAACTTAGAAAGGTGCAAAGCGATCCTAAGATTATTATTATTTTAATCTTATTAAAAACAAGCCCTGTGTGTGGATTGCCTGCAGTTATGCTGGACAAAAAACAAAACAAAAAAAAGCCAGCCAAAATTTACCAGATAATCTAGTTCATCAGACTTCATCACTGAAAATTGTATGCTACAACAGCAGCAAGAATACTCAACGCAAAGTATTGGAAGACGCAAGATCTACCCACTCTGGAAGAATGGCAGATGAAACTGATTGACTGTATGGGATTGGCAGAAATGACTAGCAGAATCCGTGACCAGGGAGAAGAGTCGGCAGAAGAAGATTGGAAAAAAATTAAGGACTACTTACAGAAATACTGTAAAATTAAGGAATGTTGAATGATGTTGGATTGAAATGGAGTGGTTTCTAGCTGTAATGATATAAAGGAATATGGAAAAAAAAAGGTTTGGATAGAAAATAAGGCGATATTATAAGCTGTAATGCTTTAAGTTAAGGATTTGCTGAACAAATAATTTGAAATGGAATACAAGAAGGGGAGGTATGAGGAGGTCAGAGAAATATGTTATTGAAAAGTTGGTATTATGAACTATATGTCTCTTTTAATCTTTTTGTTTTTTTTTTGTTTGTATAAAAAATTGAAAATTGTAATAAATATCTTATAAAAAAAATGAAAATTGTATGCATATTTAAAAAGTAACTGTCAGTGGCAAACAAGCAAAAAACTCGGAGGGCAGAGTTATGCTAGCGTAATGACCGTTAGCTATGCAATGTGACTTTCCTGCCTTCTCCTCTCCCTTCACCCTCCCACTGCATGCCTCTTAAATATGCTCTGGGGTTTCTCCCAACCCTCCAGAGCAGATTAACAGGGCACTCAGGGAGAGGATAGGATGGAAAAGTTATATTGTACAGCTAAAAGGCATTGCGTAGTGAGTTCCCACTTCCCCCCAGTGGAAATAAAGACACATGACACAGATATGTAAGGTTAAAGGGCTAAATATGGCCACAACTTTATTGGTTACAGGTGATGAGCGGTATTGGCTTAGGCATTGGTCCTAACCGACTATCCGGCTTCAGCCTGTGCGCTTGAAGTCCAGGAAGGGTTAACCACCAGTAGGGGGAGTCCTGCTGATGCACATCAACTAGGAACTCCCCCGGGGTCACTGCTTGGGGGCGTGCCTTAGGCCCTCACCTCCATAGGCTTCGGACAGGCCACGCCCCCTGGAATCCTTTATCGGACTACCCTTCAATATGCAGGGGAAGTGATGGCGCTTACTCCCCCCCTTCCATCTACATAACAATACCAATACCAATGCCTAACCGCCACTCAAGAGCCAGCCCCCGCGCGCATGGTGGGAGGGTGAAGCCCGCAACCCCACCTCCTTTCTATGTCGGAAGTGGCTTTGTGTGCTACTGTAACTGTTTAGTTGAATATTGCCCTAAACTACTAACTTTCCTTTATTTTTTAGACTACATAAAACTGTGATTCTGCAGCTAGCCAACCTCTTTTCAGATATTTCCCACAGATAAGTACTTGGACCAATTCTGCTACATTAAGACGCAACATTGCAAACTATCCTGGCTGAATTAGGGTTCCAGTCCAGGAAATGGGAGAGATCTCTTGTGAAGAGAATCAGAACTTACAGGGTTAAACAGTTCTGAGTGACGTCTCACATTCTGAGGCGTGGCTATGTTCACAGAGGGGAGTGTTTCTCTGTGTGTTCTTTCTCTTTCGCTTTTGCCGAGAAGCGGAGAGGATGTCTGGTTTTTCGCCGGGCTGATGTACGATGTTATTCTACTCATTAAAGACTGTTGGAGATAAGAGAAAAGCCTGCGTTGCAGTCTGAGTTATTACCCACACAAGCAGCAGCTTTCCCCGCTGTGTAAACTCTGCTACAAGGGCCAAAGAGGCTAGAAGAAATTATTACCGGCACGGACAGCAGTGACGCAGCTAAGAAGGGTGCCGGACGCCATTTGGCTGCATATCTCTTGTTGCATCTATGTGAGGGGGAGGAAATAGCAGCATGCGAGAGGAATGACACAGGCAAGGAAAGGGTGTGTGTGTGTGACTAGACCATCCATCAAGAATAATTTGCCGTGCAGTCATAAAGGTTTCTTTAAATATTTGAAAGCCAATTTGCATTGAAAACCACTGTGAGCGCACATCTTGGCAGGTACGGCTATTGAATGGGATGTCTTCTGCATACATTATTTTCTCCGTGGATCATGAAGATGTGGTCCTTCCAATGGCTTGCAACCAAAGAGCTAAACAGCTGGCTGTATTCTGCATTAGTGAAACAATGTTTGACAGAGAGTAGTGATGCAAGAGATGCCCTGACAATGTATTCCAAAAGAAACACGTTTGAATGCAATATGGCAGGATGACACTTTAAACAACTAATTAATATTTAAATCCTGTCATGTTTCTAAATGTGTCAGACCTTTAGTAAAGGTGGAAAAAATATATGCCAGCTTTTATGAAAGGGCACCTTAGACCTTACTTCTTCCCTGTTTCCTCAATGCAGGAAAAGAATATAAAATATATATATATAGTTAGGATGCTCTTGCCTAATATCTATTTGAAAGAATTAATCAGAATTGGTCCATTATTTAACCAACATAGAATCAACTGAGGTCTGATGCATCTGGTTCTACTTACCGCAGAAGAGCTACATCTCAAATATATTCAAACATGTTTACTATCTAGACAGGATTCAGGTGAAAGAGAGCACATCAGTCTTAAATAGTTATTCACAAAACATTTATATTGCACCACCACAAAATATCTAAGCAGCAAACAATGTCAGCTTCTCATAAAAGCAATATGAATCTGATTGGTTGCTATGCAGATTAACATACTCTCCAACTTTTCTCTGATGAAAATAAGGACATCCTATTCCATAATAATAATGTTATTATTTATACCCCACACATCTTACTGGGTTGCCCCAGCAACTCTCAGCAGCTTCCAACATATATAAAAACATGATAAAACATTAAACAACTTCCCTTCAGGTGTCTTCTAAAGGTTGTATATTTACTTATCTCCTTGGCTTGGGGTCGCATAACTCCATATCCTCCAACCTTACTCCAATGAAAATAGTGAGGTCCTAAGGAAAAGCAGGAGATTCTCGAATCAAATCAGCATAATGGTCACAAATCCCATACATTCAGGATTGGCAATGTCCATAAGAAATCCAGTTACAACAGACTTAACTTAAACTTGCAATAACTTATAATAAGACTAAATCAAAACACTATTTACAGAACACCACACCAGAAGGGAGAGAGAGAGAGAGAAATGTGAAACCCAGGCTCCTTCTGGCCTTTTATTATAGTCTGCATGATCTTGAAGAAGAGATAAGAGAACCAGTTTAAGCCAGCTGTACTCAGCTTCTCTGAAGGTATAACCCAAACATCAGAAACCTTCTGCTTGTTTCTTTCACACAGAGAAGCTTCCAGAACCCTCTTGAATTAATTAGAATAGGAAAGATCTCTGCACATCAGATCAATACTTTCTGCATGAAGAAATGCAAACTGACAGTCATGTGGCTTGTGTGTGTGTGTGTGTGTTTGTGACCATATGTTTAAGAAGAAGGAGATGCACATTGGCTGTGTGTCTCCCCTTTCCACCCCTCTCCTCACTGCCATACCACTACCCCATACCACTACCCCTGGAGCCCCAGGTTGCTCCAAATTTGACCCAAGGTGGTCCATTCAAGATGATTCAGCCAAATCCCAGGTGAATCTGAATTTGGTTTGTCATTCAGCCAGAAAAGTGTTTCTCCTGATTATCATAAAGATCAGCCAGGAATATAGGGGGCAAGGAGGCCCCTCAAATAAGTTGTTTCGAGCACTGTATACTAACAGCAAAATGTTGTGTTCAGGCATGTATGATAGAATTTTTAAAAGCAGAAAGCATATTGTGTTATACAAACAAAATTGTCATATAACACAGTGTCATCCTTGGGGTCTAATGACACAGGACACTAAAACGTGTTGCTGTCAATCAGGGTTTTCCATTTCTTTAATAATAAGCACCAGGGAATGCCGACACACCTCAGCAACAGCATTTTTAGAAGAAAAAGTCATTGATTCATTCTTTAGGGGGTAGATATGCAGTTAGGAAGCTCCTGGGAACTTCTGGAAGTTCCTAAAAGCAGCTGGAATATTCTGTTTTGTCAAAATCCAGGTTATCTTAATTAGAACTATTCTTCTCTAACTTACTCTTCCTAGAGAGTATCTCATTATTTCTGGCAATTAGTTGCAGCACCTGGTATAGATGGTTCCATCTTTGATGACAAATTATGTCTTTCATGAGATAACAGGAAGTATTAAATGTTGAATTCTTTTTTGGCAACCAGACTGATGGGTAACAGTAAATGTATCCAGTAAAGCAGAACCTAAAACTTTGGGCAGGAATCCAGAAAAGATGGATTTATTATCAAAGCACAACCCCACTGCAGAATGATAGAGTTGACGTGAATCTGTCTAGTGTAAGTCCCTGCAAAATGCAAGGAATCCAGGAGAAGACCATCCAGTGAGGGAGAGCTGCTACTACCACCTGGTACATAGGAAGCTGCCTTAAACTAAGTGAAACCATTTGTTCTTCTAGCTCAATACTGTCTACCTTAACTGACAGCAGCTGTCTGGTGTTTCAGACACGGGTCTCTCCGTGCCCTACCTGGAGATGCCAGGAATTGAACTTGAAACCACCAGCATTGCAGAACAGACGTCAAAGAGATAAGTAACTATACAGTTTGCAGACCCTCCAAGTGTCCCTATTTACCAGGGACAGTTCCAGATTTACAGAAGCCATCCCAGTTTCTGATTTGATCCTGGAATGTCCTGCTTTTTCTTAGGACATCCCTATTTTCATTAGAGAAATGTTGGTGGGTATGGTAGGCTGTCCCTATTGTCATCAGAGAAATTATGAAGAAGAAGAAGAAGAAGAAGAAGAAGAAGAAGAAGAAGAGGAGGAGTAGTAGTAGTTTGGATTTGATATCCCGCTTTATCACTACCCTAAGGAGTCTCAAAGCGGCTAACATTCTCCTTTCCCTTCCTCCCCCACAACAAACACTCTGTGAGGTGAATGAGGCTGAGAGACTTCAGAGCAGTGTGACTAGCACAAGGTCACCCAGCAGCTGAATGTGGAGGAGCGGGGATGTGAACCCAGTTCACCAGATTACGAGTCCACTGCTCTTAACCACTACACCACACTGGCTCTCTTATGGAGGGTATGGAGCTATGTGACCCCCAAACCAAAGAGATAAGTAACTATATAAACTCTAGAAGATATCTGAAGCCCTGTATAGTTTAATGTTTTATTACATTTTTTTTTGTTTATGCTGGAAGCGCCCAGTGTATCTGGAACAATGTACATGCATGTGAACTAGATGGCTCTAGATACAGCCATTTCCTATTTAGAGAATTTAGGAAACACTGTGTACACTTGAACTACCATAACTTTGTACAATGGTCCTGGATATGTTTCCCATCCCTGCAACAACTTGCTTCTATCTTGTGACTGGCATTGCTTTATAGATCCTTTACCCAGTGTTATCAAGATAGCAAACCAATCATCAAACTATAACAAACCATAAAGCTTTTGGTCAGCTCAAACAGCAACATTTCCATCTTATGAAAATGAAGTAATAGTACTCCTTGAGTAGAAAATGTGACATGTGGGACCCATAAAATAAAATGAATTTCCAAAACACATTGTAAGGCGTAGAAAAATCGGCTTTAAAGATCTTTGTAGGTATTTAGCACGTAAATTGTATTAGATAGCATTCCTGTTTTCATTTTCATTTTTAAATGTTCTGACGTGATTTGGGGCATAAGAGGAATCTCAGAGGTGCTAAAATGGAGAGTGAAGGAAGGCTAGTCATGTCTCTTTTCCCCATTTCTTGCCAAAAAAAATAAAATATCCTTTCTTCATACACACATTTTTTCTAGCTCCTCTGGCACAATTGGGATATGCATAAGTTCTACAGACAAAGGTTATAATAAGCAGCAACTAACATCCTTTGCATATTCAACTTCTGGCAGAACAAATATTAGCCATATTGCAAGGGAGGTCGTGCTTCATGTTGTTATATGTCAAGGGCACAATTTAGTCAAAGTTAAATGCATTTCAGCTCCACTGATTTTAGCAGGACAGAGACATATCCAGTTCCTGTATATATTCATTTGAAAGGACCTAGATATGCTCTGAAGGCCATCACCTCACTGATGCTAAGCATGTGTGTGTCTGGTCAGGGCCTGTATGGGTCACCAGCATGGAATCACATGTGAGCTATCTTGGGTTCCGTGACAGATGAAAGGCAGGCTATGAGTATGAGAAAAGTGCACCAAACATTTAGTAGGGAACCCTGGCAACTCCATGGAGGGGCTCAGGTGGAGGGTTGAACTCTCTAACATAATTCTTAGGGTCATCATTGTCAGGGACTAGGCAGAGAAGGAATGGTGGAGACCACCTACCCGTCCGAACCCTTCCAGGGAGGAGGAAGAGGAAGACAGTATAGATTTACAACAGGGGTTTGAGGGAGGTCACAGCTCAGAGGCAGATGAGGGGGAAAGTTGGGAAATCATGGGACAGCCAGAGCAACACCTGGCTGACATGTTGTCATTAGTATTCCAGACCGTCCATCTCCCAGAACCTGGTGAGCCTTAAAAGTAGGAGAGTAAAGAGCTCAAAGACATAGGCACGTAGCAGCACCCGTAGAAGAGGTGATGAGAATGAGGAATGAGGAAGCGGGAGAGACGGGGTGTGGAGATTCACTTGGGACAATACCATTATCCAAGAGGCTGAGTTCTATAGCCTCTCTCTCTAAAGTCTGAAATAAAAAAGAACTGTAAGAAACTTTTCCTGGGCAACCAGCCGGGACCCGCTGACAACATCCTGACAATCATCAAAATTAGACTCCTAGGATACAAGCTTGCAGGACTAACATTGTCACAGACTATTAGCACTGGCCATGATAAATTTAACAAGAAGAGCAGTCAGGTAATAAAGAAGGAGTAATTGGTAGCGGGAAGAAAAGAGGAAGCTACGGTGAACCCACATCATCAGCCTTCCCCATCCTGGTGCCCTCCTAATATTGCAGGACTACAGTTCCCCTCACTTTAGATAGTGAGGGTTCAGAAGATGTGGTAGAACCCAACATTGCTCCCTCCCAAGCTTGATACATTTAGAATTCTCCTCTATGGCTGTCTTGTGCTTTCTTCACAGTCCTTAGTTCTTGAATTGCTCCTTGCTGCTGCAGATGAGAAGTGCCTATTACACTGTGGAAATGGATAGGGAGTGCTAAATCTGAAAGTTTGTTTTGCTTGTGATGGGGGAAAGTGCTCTCAGAGATCAAAAGGAGAGGATGAGATGGGAGACTGTTGCTTGGATTTCCTGCTTCATTCTTCTTAGGTAAAAAAAGGTAAAGGTAAAGGACCCCTGACAGTTACCGTAAGTCCAGTTGCAGATGACTCTGGGGTTGCGGCGCTCATCTGGCTTTACAGGCCAAGGGAGCCGGTGTTTGTCCACAGACAGTTTTTCCAGGTCATGTGGTCAGCATCACTAAGACACTTTTGGTGCAACGGAACACTGAAACCAGAGCAGCGCATGGAAATAATAATAATAATAATAATAATAATAATAATAATAATAATAATAATAATAGTAGTAGTAGTAGTAGTAGTAATATTTTATTTATACCCCGCCCTCCCCAGCCAAGGCCGGGCTCAGAGCGGCTTACAAGCAATAATAAAACAAGATTAATGATTACAACTTAAAAACAAAAATAAAATACAACATTAAAATAATGGAACATTAAAATATTAAAATGTAGCCTCATCGCAGGAGGAGAAGGAAAAGAAAAAAGAAAGAGAGCGAGGGAGGGAATCAAATTGGCTCCAAGCCAAAGGCCAGGCGGAACAACTCTGTCTTACAGGCCCTGCGGAAAGAAATCAGATCCTGCAGGGCCCTGGTCTCATGAGGCAGAGCGTTCCACCAGGCCGGAGCCAGAGTTGAAAAGGCCCTGGCTCTGGTTGAGGCCAATCTAACTTCCTTAGGGCCTGGGACCACTAGGGTGTTGTTATTTATGGACCTTGAGGCTCTCCGTGGGGCATACCAGGAGAGGCGGTCCCGTAGGTACGAGGGTCCTAGGCCGTGAAGGGCTTTAAAGGTCAAAAGCAGCACTTTAAATCTGACCCTGTACTCCACTGGGAGCCAGTGCAGCTTGAAAAGCACTGGGTGAATATGCTCCCATGGCAGAGACCCCGTGAGGAGCCTCGCTGCAGCATTCTGTACCCGCTGGAGTTTCTGGGACAGCTTCAAGGGCAGCCCCGCGTAGAGCAAATTACAGTAGTCAAGCCTGGAGATGACCGTCGCATGGATCACTGTGGCCAGGTCGGGGCGGGAAAGGTAAGGGACCAACTGCTTGATGTGGCGAAGGTGGAAAAATGTCGCCTTGGCTGTTGCTGTAACTTGCGCCTCCATGGAAAGGGAGGCGTCAAGGATTACACCCAAACTCTTAACAGAAGGCAATGGCAATAATTGGGCCCCCGCAAGAGAAGGGAGTTGGTCCCTCGTCCCCATGCCATCCCGACCTAGCCATAGGACCTCTGTCTTCGAAGGATTTAGTTTCAATCGGCTCCCACAAAACCATCCAGCCACAGCTTCCAAGCATCTGGTCAGTGTGTTTGGGGCCGAGTCGGTGTGGCCATCCATCAGCAGATAGAGCTGAGTGTCATCAGCATATTGGTGACAGCCCAGCCCAAAGCTCCGGATAATCTGGGCAAGGGGGCGCATAAAGATGTTAAAAAGCATCGGGGAGAGAATTGCGCCCTGCGGCACTCCACACACCAAGGAGTGGCGCAATGACATTTTCCTCCCTAGTGCCACCCTCTGTCCCCGGCCAGAGATAAAAGAGCACAGCCAGTTACGGGCTATGCCCTGTATCCCCACGTCTGCGAGGCGGTGGTCCAGAAGATCATGATCGACCATGTCAAAGGCTGCTGACAAATCTAAAAGGATCAGCAGTCCTGACCCGCCTCGATCCAGTTGTCTACGGAGATCATCTGTTAGGGCAACCAGAGCCGTCTCCATCCCAAAACCAGGACGGAAACAGGACTGAAATGGATCTAATGCCGATGTTTCCTCCAGAAACCTACCAAGCTGTTCAGCAACCGCTCTCTCAATTACCTTACCCAGGTATGGAAGATTTGAAACTGGGTGGTAATTGGCTAGTTCTAAGGGATCTAATGAAGTTTTCTTTAAGAGTGGACACACCACTGCTTCCTTCAGTTCCCCTGGGAATGTCCCCGTGTCAAGGGACAAATTGATAATTTCAACCAGGGTGGTCCGCACAACATCTGGACACTCCCTAATCAGCCAAGACGGGAGTCAAATGCCGTTTACCTTCCTGCCGGAGCAGTACCTATTTATCTACTTGCACTTTTTGGTGTGCTTTAGAACTGCTAGGTTGGCAGGAGCTGGGACCGAGCAATGGGAGTGCACCCCGTCACAGGGATTTGAACCACTGACCTTCTGAGTGGTTAGGACCACACCGCCACCCGTGTCCGGTTCTTCTTAGGTAGGGTGGTATAGATCAAGAAAAGAGAGAGTGGCTGAGGTGAAGACAAAGTCTGTCAAGCCTTGTGTCTACATGTTCACTAACTGGCACCCTCCAGCTGCTTTGGTCTCCAGCTGCTATCAGCCCCAGCCAAGCTGGCTAACAGTCAAGAGTGATGGGAGTTATAGTCTGAAACAGCGAAAGGATAGCAGGTTGGTGAGGCTACCTTCTAAGGAGACCTACAAGGCTCAGAAGTGCGATTGGTCTTTAGAAGAAGTACTTTCGTGGGCATTTCTAAAGGCCTTGCTTACACACAACATTATACTGTAGACTTTTTTTATTTTGCACAAAGCATTGCAAAAGCACACAGCCAAAATTCATCTCACAATAACTGCTTGGTGAAAATAAGTGGTGACTTAAGAATCATGGAGAAAACATGAATTTCCAGGGGCTTTATTAATCTGATGTAGAATAATTTTATACAACGTTTGCAAAGGTACACAAAGAGGAAGGTTACAGATAGGTAGCCGTGTTGGTCTGCCATAGTCAAAACAAAAAATTTTTTTTCTTCCAGTAGCACCTTAAAGACCAACTAAGTTAGTTCTTGGTATGAGCTTTCGTGTGCATGCACACTTCTTCAGATACACTGAAACAGAAGTTGCCAGATCCCTCTATATAGTGAGAAGGTGGGGAGGGGTATTACTCAGAAGGGTGGTGGGAATGGGTGATTGGCAGATAGCTGTGATGAGCCTGTTGACGACCCTTCTGAGTAATACCCCTCCCCATAGGAGTATATCAGAAATAAGGCTTGCTCATGATATAAAAATACAATACTTCCCACGTTACTCAGCCAAAGGGGCAAGGTCCTTTGTAGACACCTTACCCCTGTGGGTGAATAATGTGAGAAGTATTGTATTTTGAGGCCCAATCCCTGAGGATGTGGAGTTCCTCCCATTTCCTCAAGCACTGAGGGGCAACATCTGAAGGAAGTCTTTTCTATCCATGCAGGGTGTCTGTGTAATTTAGGACCCTCATCTTCCAGGATTCTAAATTGCAGAGGGAGGCTAAACAGACCAAAAGGGAGGCTACTAAAGATGTTTTTCATTAACATGGCTTTTCCTGAAGTCATTTTTTAATTGATTTTTTTCTTATACCACTGGAGAAATGGGTTTTCCCCCTCCACTGTAAAAAATTGTTTTCCAAAGTAATTGACAAAGAAAACATCATAAGGAAGCATAAGGAGAGGAAAACAGTAAAACTGTACACACAGACACACAGAGAGAGAGATTCACCTAATGAACTACATTGGCAGAAGGGCTTCTCCTCCCTCTCCTATCATTGTGCCCCCCTGAAATTGGCTCAGTGGGTTCAACAGTGGGGGGGGTCCATTTGGCAAGCTGATATGTCTGCGCAGACAGAAAGTTTGTAATAGCACAATGTTGAATTCAACCCCAAGTTTATTATTCTGATAAACTGGTTAGGAAAAGGAATAGAATTAGTTGGATGGGACCCCATAAAGGGATGCAAAATAAAATTTTAAAGCAGGCAATTCTAGAAAAACTGTCATCAGCAAGAATAAGATCCATTATTCGACTATTGACCCAAACCCCTAAAATATATTTTATATAATTGACTTTTTACCTTTATCCTCTGTATACCACATTTTGATTGTTTTATTTCTATGGCTGGTGGCTGACGCAAATAAAGATTCATTCATTCATTCATTCATTCATTCATTCATACATACCAAAGATATAGTTGGTTACAGGTCTTGCAAAGGTAGAAAGGGGTTAATACTAGCTGTAGTCTTCCCTTCTTTCCTATTCCAGTACAGTCGTACCTTGAATGCCTTGCAAGTCAAACGTTTTGGCTCTCGAATGCCACAACCCCGGAAGTGAGTGTTCCAGTCTGCAAACGTACTTTGGTATCCGAATGTCCGGTGCAGGTTCTGCGGCTTCTGATTGGCTGCAGGAGCTTCCTACAGCCAATCGGAAACCATGCCTTCATTTCCAAACATTTTGGAATTTGAACGGATTTCCAGAATGGATTCCATTCGACTTCCGAGGTACAACTGTATTCTACAATTGTAGGAAAGGTTTCAGTTTTTTTCATAATCTGTATCATCTGTTTTACCTTTTGAGTGTTCAGTGGTTTATTACTGAATAAAGAAAAATAATGATAAATTTAAGTCTCCCTTTAAATATGCAGAATTCATAGAACTGTGTGATCCAGTTGACAGCTCTGTTCTGATCTGTATATAAATCTGAGTTGAGGGAATTAGGCTGGTTCACTTTAATATGTGGAGCAAAGAAATTCCTCCTCCATCCCTACCTGCCATTACGTTTCAAAAACAACAACAACCTACATTGGATAGCCATCTTTTTAGCTGCCAAAGGTCAGTGCAGAGAAGTAACTGCACCCAAAGACATGGTACATAAGGCAGATGCAAACAAACTGGGAAGACTCACAGGATCAGCTCTGTAAAGTTCACAGCCTCTTAAAGGCCTGTCTGAGACAAGATGCTTCAGATGGATAAAATCGTCTGCTTACCAATTCTGTAAGAAAAATGTTTTCCCACTCAAACTATACAGTTTAGGCTCTGAATTACAAGGCCAACCTTTCTTTTGGAAGGAAAAAACATGCACCTTTAGCCTCCCAGCTTTAAAAACAAGATCAACATTGGAATGAAAGCCACTTCCTAAAACCACTTAATTGACAGGTTTCCAGAGTCAAGCATTTTTAGGGCATAGCAAAAACTCATAACTGATCGGTTCAAAAATAGCAGAATTTGCCTCTATCCTATATTTACATGTTATTTCCTAGGAAATTACTTTCTGTTTACATTGAAACCACAACACACTGAGACCACTTCCATTGTTATTATGAGGGCAAGACAGAATACTCTTAGAGCCAAGTGACACACAACTCCTTTCCTCTCATTTCTACAACATTTTGAGACCTTTTGAAATCTGTGTTTTGCTATTTTAAAAAAGAAATGTTTCAAAGGCTTTGGTAGAGAAGGCATGCCTCTGCTAGACCACTCAAGTGTGGGAACATTTACGCAGCCATTGTGCAGACAGCTTTTTAACAAGTTTGTGGGAAAGAAATGAAGGTCTTCCTAAGGAGTGGGACAGACTGCAAATAAAGAATGCCCATGCAAGAAGAAGAGGCTGGCCAAAGCACCACACCAGCCCAGGTGAGACCCAGTCATGCTGATATTATTTGCATACTCAAGTAGCCTACCTCTTTGACACTGATGCAGAGAGACAGGTATGATGCTTCAGAGAGAGAGAGAAAGAGAGAAAGGGAGAGAGGGAGAAGCATTGCTGAAAATGCATGATTGAATGCAACTTAACTCTGGTCTTGTTAGCCAATGTTGCCCCTGAAGGGGATGCACAAGATGTCAGAACAGCAGTGTGCAACACTGCTGCATATCAGGATGGGGAAGGGAATGATCAGGTCTCATCAAGTCTCCAATACAGTTTGCTGTAATGCTGACCTTGTTCTCTGGTTTGTTGTTCAAAGGCCATGGCTTAGTGATCTGTCAACCCAAGTCAAACATGTTTCTGTTCTTTCTATCAGAAGCATCTCACTGTGTCCTTCCTCCTGATTCTGCCTTTGTGGAAGCCCTTTCCCTTCCCTTTTCATTTTTTTTTCAAATTGGGTTTTATAAACAAGAGTCATGTTATACAAATAAGTACACCAAGTTTTCTCATGTCATTTGTATATCACAAAAATAGCATAGTAAATGTGGAAAAATTATCTACAAAGACTCACCTCCCTGCAAGAGAGGGGAGTGGTTGTGGCCGAAAGCCGGACTCCGCCTCAAGCAGGGGGTGTTTGCCCCCTGCCTCCCACTCACCTGGCTGGCGCCCACGCCCACGGCCAGGCACCCAACCAGGTGCCTTCAAGGGGGCGTGTACAGCAGCCTAAATTACTGTGGCGCCAGCCTCCCGGCCTCACTCTTCGTCGTCCCGTCGCGAGTCACCCACCCTCCACTCCCTTAGAGCAGGGTTTCAGTTTTCTTTTGGCCTTGCTATGGACCTTAGGTTGGTCGCCCTGGTTGTCCGGGGGGCCTGGTAGGAATCTTTCCATTTGGCATTAGGCCTTTTGGTTTTTTCGCCTACCTCGTAGCAATCGTCACAACTTTCGTGGTATTGGTGGGTAGGTTAGGCATTGGAATAATGTGTTGTGGTGTCGAAGGGCTAGGTGTGGCCATCGCCTACGCCTTCAATTTTTGGGTATTCCGTTAAAGGAATCTGGCGGTTGTGTATTCTGTCCGATGCCTGCGTGGCGGGAGGCCATGGCACGACCCTCGGTGACATCAGGGGAGAGCTTATAGTTGGATTAGCATCAACAGGCTCCACCTACTGGTGAATAAACCCCCTTGTTTTAGACTCACCCCTCTCTGAGGGGGTGGAGTCAGCTGACGTAATCCAATGCCTAAGCCAATACCTTTTCACTTGCTGTAATCAATAAA